>NC_141541.1:121297500-121597500 GCF_021556685.1 Rattus norvegicus
GATGTCCACTTCCACTGCTGCTGAGCAGACAGGCTGGAATCTGCTACTTGGAATCACCGCTTTGTGTGTTTTTCCACACCAGTGTCAGAGGTCATCACCATGTGACTTTGGGTGACCCCTCCATGCATGTGTCAGAGGTCAACAATCAATACAAGAACTCCTCGGAGAATCCCATATCCAAAGAGAAAACAGCAGGAAATCGGGACTTGCCACTAGGGTGGTTGAATAAGTATGGTGCCCATAGTCTCGTGTGTTTGAATGCTTGGCCCATAGGGAGTGGCAGTATTAGGAGGCGTGGCCTTGTTGAAGGAGGCGTGGCCTTGTTGAAGGAGGCGTGGCCTTGCTGAAGGAGGCGTGGCCTTGTTGAAGGAGGCGTGGCCTTGTTGAAGGAGGCGTGGCCTTGTTGGTGTGTCACTGTGGAGGTGAGCTTTGAGGTCATATATGCTTAAGCTATGCCCAGGGTGGCACACAGTCTCCTGCTGCCTGCAGATCAAGATGTAGCACTCTCGGCTCCTCCAGCACCATGTCTGCCTGCATGCCGCCATGCTTCCCACCGCGATGATAATGGACTGAACCTCTGAAACTGTAAGCCAGCCCCAATTAAATGTTTGCCTTTCTTTTTTTTTTTTCTTTTCTTTTTTTCGGAGCTGGGGACCGAACCCAGGGCCTTGTGCTTGCTAGGCAAGCGCTCTACCACTGAGCTAAATCCCCAGCCCCATGTTTGCCTTTCTAAGAGTTGCCCTAGTTACAGTATCTCTTCACAGCAATGGAACCCTAACTAAGACGCCCACTTGGCCTTCTCCAACTCTGCTTGTTGTCGGCAGAGCCCGCCACTGAGCAACATGGGGTTTGACTCAAGTCCCAGACAAGTTTCCTTGCAAGCATCTGCAACCCTTTTCATCTGCTAAGAACCACTTTCCGTGTTTGGTCATTCATACCTGCATCTATTTGATAATTTGCATAGGTATTCAACCATTTCTATTCTACAGGTGAAATTCCCCCTTGTGGCTGACCAGACTCCCAGACACCCCTCCCCCTCATTTCCTGCCACACCCTCCTCTGCTCACCCTGGATTTCTAACTCCTCATCACACACGTCCAGCATCCTCGATCGTCACAGCATCCATGTACACTTGGACCATTTGCTCCACGTGGTCTTTTTCCTCCAAGCTTAGCCCGTTTCAGAGGGAAAGAAAAGAAGCCCATGGCACCTAGGCTCAGAACTGTCACTTGGTCACAGTTCCACTGACCATACATAGGCTGTCAAAGACCAGGCTACATCGCGGGCTAAGGAACCAAACTCAGCTCTCAAGGGCAGAACCAGCAAAGTCACAAAACAACAAGGTATTGACAAGGAGGGAAGAAACTGGGATCCCACTTGCAGTCAGTCATATTGGCATAGACCAGACGGACACCTCTGAGAAGTGTCCCAAGGTAGATACCCTACATTCTTTATAGATTTTTCTTTACATATTTCTTTATATATCTCCCTTTCAGATTTTGAATTTAGAAAAACAATGGATACACTTTAATTTAAAGATTTAGCCCTACTTTTACAATTATGGTTTAATGTCTAAGAGGAAGAAGCATGAAAACCTTTAGCTGAATAAAATGTGAGACAGTCAGCCTTGGCAACACACACCTGTAATCCCAGCACACCAGAGGCTGACACGGGAGGAGCATGCCTTTCAAGCCAGCCTCACTTACAAAGAGATAATCCTTCCCTTAAAATGTAAAATGAGGCCAGTATAAAGGCACACACCTACACCTATGGTCTCAGCATTTGGGGGTGGGGGGCAGAGAGGTCATGAGTTCAAGGTTACAGGCAAAGTCAAGGGCAGCCTGTATTATGCAAGACCCCATTTCCAAACACCAAAAAGAGAAAGGAAGGGAGGGAGGGAAGGAGGGAAGGAGAGAGGAACAAAGGGATGGAGGGAGAAAAGGAAGGAAGGAAGGGAAGGAGGGAGGGAGGGAAGGGGGAAGGGAGGAAGGGAAAAAGGGAAGAAGGGAGAACGGAAGTTAGAAAAGAGGAGGAAGGAGGGATAGAGGGAGGAAGGGAGGCAGGGAGGGAGGGAGGAAGGAGGGAGGGAAAGAGGAGGAAGTTAGAAAAGAGAAGGAGGGAGAGAGGGATGAAGGGAGAAAGGGAGGGAAGGAGGGAGGGAGGGACGGAGGGACGGAGGGAAACAGGAGGTTGCATGGTCCTTTACATGATGAGCAATCTCAGGTCAGCTGGGTCCACACATACAGCAGTCTCATTTGTTAACTTCCTTATATTTTGGTTCTTTCAAGAATTCTGACCTTAAGAGTATGAGGTGACTGGAGCGTCATTCCAAAGGGTAGATACAGTACAGTGGCATCCACTACCTACCTGAGTTTCATGGCTGTTCATGTCCTTTCCTATCTACATGCTCTCTGGCAACCCTTCCTCCTCTGTGAAACACACATATAGTCTGTAGGGGAAGGAGAAGAGAAAGCAAGCTAACCAACTTGAGAAGCATCTAGCACAAAACAAACAATAGCGATGATTTCAGAAGAAAAACGTGTCGTCTCTTCCCATAAACCATTCCCCACGTTTCTTTTAAACAAAACTCTCTGTGAGCTGGAGACAGCTTCTCAGTTAACAGCACTGGCTGCTCTTGCAGAGGACCCAGGTTCGAGTCTCAGCACCCACAGGGCAGCTCACAACTGTCTGTAACTCCAGTTCCAGGGGATCTGGTGTTCTCTTCTGGCCCTCTTGGGTACTGCACATGGGTAGTGCACCAACATACATACACACAAAACATCCATAGACATGAGACTTTTTTAAACTAAAACTAAGAAAATAAGCCCTCCAGACCGGGTCATTGACTAACAATCCTGCAGGGAGCTCTATTTAGCTGACCCTTGCAAAGCCAAGGAAACCTTCATATTGCTTATGATTTTTCAAAGCCCCTTCCTACCAAAGCTGAACAGTACTAATCCCTCAATATCACTCACAATGCAAAGCCTAGCCCCTTAAATATATCACCAGCGAATACTAGGTAGTGTGTGTGTGTGTGTGTGTGTGTGTGTGTGTGTGTGTGCGCGCGCGCGTGTGTGCAAGGGCGTGCGTCCAAACAAGGAAGCCAAAGGCTTCAGCCAGTCCAGACAATACAGTTTAAAGGAAATTAGACTCTAATTCAGAATTTAGATGGATAACAGAGGAATGAGGCGGTGTTATAGGCTCAGAGGGCACTCCTGCAAACCCCAAAGAAATGAAGTTCCAGCCTAGGCGGTGGCTGCCTTCTGGGATTCAGACCGATAACTGGAATGGATCAAGTGGATTATCAAGGTTTTCACTAGGCTGATTGCACCCTTTCAGGCTTAATCACAGAGGCACTTCACTGGAAGGAAAGGGCTCCATCCTGGTGAGGAGTTTAGAGACAGGAAGATTATGGCTTCCACTGGGTGGGGCTCAACACGGCCTTGGGGGCTAAGATGCAGGGAAGGCTGCTGTGTGCGGCTGGATGGCCGAAGACGGGAGATGTTTGCCTTCCAAAACAAACCACAACTCACGCTCACTCACACGTACAGACTTACTACCCAAACACTGTCTGGGAAGCAAACTTCATGTCTGACAAGGAAAGGACATCTGTGACTAGGGAATGCAATGAGGAAGAAATGACAGATACCGTCCTTTGAGTCAGAGTAGCACAGAGACTGAGAGAGAGGTGATTGTGGCTTCGTCCTTTGCTGGCAAACGTGGACTCCTGGGGCTGGTGCATCCGCCAAGAATGAAGAAGTACTCTGCAGGCTTCCTGTCAGGCCCTTACACTGGCCACCCTGTCCTCAACCTCGCCAAAATCTTATTCCTTCCTCCAACCACCAGCCCCGGGCTTAAAGGCTAACCCTGGGCAGTGATCTTCCTGATCTAGAGGCAGAGAGTAAATATTATAGGCTTCACAGACCAAGGGTCTCATTTGCTACCCCTCGGATCCATTGCAGCCATAAGGCAATATGTAAATTGGTAAGAATAGCTGTTTTTATAAAACTTTACTTACACACAGCAAATGCGAGTCTCGTGTAACTTCTACACGTTGTGAAATGTTAGTCTCTCCCCAACCATTTAAAACTGAAAAGCACGTTCCTAGCTCCCACTCCACATAAAACCAGGTTGGCAGGCAGAATTTATCCCAGGAGCCTGCTAAGTCTTCATTGTAGCCAATGCATAATCTTCTGAGACATGAATATCCAGTGCCTTCCCCAAGGCAAAACTGAAATACAAGCCTTCCCCAAGGCAAAACGCGTGTTAAAGTATCAGGGGTCCGTCTTATTGCAAAACTGGCCAAAATGTAGAGGACAGCTGACCATTGATGTCCATCTCCAATTACCACATCTACAAACGACCTCTACACCTAAGGCTCAGGGAACACTGTGGGAGAAGAGAAGAAGACTAAAAAAGCCAGAGGGACAGGATGTCTTCTATGGAGCCTTCTGTATATGCCAGAGACATGCCCATAAAATCTTAACAATATGGTCACCTAAACAAGACCTTCGATGACAGTACAAGTTGATGTGCCACCGTGTGTGTGACTAAAGCCATGACCAAAAGCGACTTGGGAAGGAAAGGGTTTATTTCCTCTTATATCTTACAGTCCTTCATGGCCATAAGTCAGAGCAGGAATCTGAAACTGAGGCCATGAACGGATGCTACTCATTGTCTTGCTCCCCGTGGCTTGCTCAGCCTGCTTTCTTATACAATCTAGAACCACCCGCCCAGGGTTGGCCCCATTCACCATGGGCTGTGGGTTACATCAATCATTAATCAAGAAAACACCACACAGATTTGCCCACCAAACAATCTGATGAAGACATTTTTTCTCAGCGGAGACGCCTTCTTCCCAAGCGACCCTAGCTTGGGTCAAGTTGACAGAAAACTAGCCAGTGCAGCCCCCACCCCTACATAACAAGCCTCACCTCGGGCAACTAATGGCTGCTAAGAGAAGGAGAATCAGTCTTTTCCAGGGAAAAGACCCTTGTTAGGTTGTTCAGTCCCAAGTCGTCATCCCTAAACACGAATACTGAGAAGCAACATTAAATAAACTTAGCAGAGAATTATTATATATACAGCATAGTTACAGCAGTAAAGATAATGAAAGGACAAAGCCTTCATCTAAGCAAACACATACCCTGAGAAATAAATAGCCAATTCTGGGGTTGAAATACCAACATTTCCCAGATTGTGAGCAATAATAATTAAAAGTAGAAGAGGTCATGAGTTTGCAAAAGAGTTGAGGTTGGGGACAAATGCGGAGTTGGAGGGTGGGGAGAGAGGAAGATAGAAACGATATAAACTCATGTGTGAGGTTCATAAGAAAAATAAAAAAAAATACATACAATTAAAAATGCTTTTCTAAAGTTCACTTTCCCCAGTTGCTAGCTTTCAGCAGCTTCCTACTATTCTATACCGCGCTGCATGCTGGGAAGTAGGCCAACCATCCAGAAAAGATGTTCTAGAGCTGATGGTTGTCAGGGAGACCTCTGTTGGAAATGTGAGAGGACCAGTCCAAAGAGGAAAAGAGACTGTGTCAAAAGGACATGGAATCCACACCACTGAGCACACAGTGGGTCTTGAACACAATCCAAAGCCAAGCCAGGTCCAACAAGGCCCGTGTTGTGCCAAGTGGTTCTCACCTGACTCCAGAACGCCCTGAGAAAGCCCTCTCCTGGGGCCTTGCTCTTAGTGAGGCCACAGCTTGAACTGTGGGTGGGTCGGAAAGAAAGGTTTTCTGATTGGTGTTTAACATGCAGGTCGGAAAGAAAGGTTTTCTGATTGGTGTTTAGCATACAGGACGGAGCGGGCTGAGCTGTGGAAACAAAAGCAAACTACTAACACTCGAACCGCAGAGCTGAGACGGGGCCGAACATCTGTTTGAAGGCAAATTTACCGAACGTAACTCAGATCTTAACATCTTCTGGGCAACAACACTCATTTACACGCAGCCTCCGAAAACTGTGTTGTTCTCTCTCTCCAGCCTGTGAAGGGCGCAGAACGCAATCTGCACTTGCTTATTGTGTATCTAAGCAACCGTCAGATTCCATATCTACTAATAAGAAAGGGTATAATTATACCCTGATACTTTAATTAGCAGCAGATGCCAGTGTTTGTGAAGAAAATGTAAGATTTTAGAACCCAATTATATGCAAACTTCAGGCGCCTGATGTCGGACCTCTAATTCACCCTGTAGGTCAGCAGAGACCAGAGGAGTGGGCAACAGACAGTACCAGCCTTGGCCTCCTGAGGAGGAACCGGGTCCAATTTGCATGGGATTTTCATATCATTGCCTGTCAGTGTGGGCCTGTGTTCTCTAGCCACATCCGTTTGCTAATTCGCCATTTCTTTCTATCCACAAAACTTAAGCAATATACCCTAACAAAAGAGCAAAAACCGGGAACCAGAAGAACTGGGACAGCCCACTGCAAACTATGATTGTGTCATTTGGACAGCGCCTTCCTGAGAGTGCTTTTGAGCTTTTCTGTAGCAGAAAGTATATGTCCTCAGACTGGGGTGGGGGGTGTGGGGGACTTAAAAAACGTTTAACTAGTTCAGTTTATTTTTCTCTCTCAGAGTACAAGTTACTATAGTAAAATAGGAACTTTCCTCTTAAAGTCTCAAAGTACGTGTCTTGTATTAAGCTTTCCTTTGGGGAAGGACAGAAGTGATCAACTGTGTCCTTGGAGTCCCTGAGCTCGTCATCTTCGCCTGGTAACGTGAAAAATCATCTTGGGACTTATAATAGCATCAGACTTCTTTTCCTTTTTCTTTTCTTTTCTTTTCTTTTTTTTTTTTTTTTTTTTTGGTTTTTGTTTATTTGTGCTGTATTTTCAGAGAAGGGGTTCTCTGTATAGCCTTGACTTTTACTGCACGCAATCTGCAGAGCAGGCTGGCCTCAAACTCGAGAGTGCTTCGATCAGAGGTGCACACCACCACCTCCCAGCTCAGAATTCTATGAAAAGAGTCAGGAGAGGCTGGGGTTGTAGCCCAGTTGGTAGAGTGTGTACCTAACAAGGAAAGGAAGGCAAGTTTAAAAGAGAAGGAAGAGAAAGGAAAGGGTAGATGGTTGGAGGGAGAGATGGAAAGAGGGAGGGAGGGACGGAGAAAAGGAAGGAGGGAGGGAAAGAGAGAGGAAGGGAAGGGTTGTGGGAGGGAGAGAGGGAGGGAGGGAGTGGGGAGAGAGGGAGGGAGGAGCAGCACGGATTAGACCTGTGCTTCATGTCCCCTGTGTCTTCAGTCCTCAGACAGACCCTGGCACATGTCTGCTTGTCTTGGCTCTGCTAAAATGAGCACAGTGGAGCTCTCAGAGCTTCCGACAAGACACAGCTAGGACATGTTCTCACACCCATCTTACAATCTACAACCCTACTGCAGATGGCCTGCAGACTTCCACAGAATCGGCTGTCTCACCAGGTCTCAATTTCAGTTAAAGACAGACAGTCACTTGAAAAAACCATCAGTGTCTAACCTTGGCCACTGAGGTCTCTATAACCAGTGCCTGTATCTATCTGCCCCCTTATTTCAGACAGCACTGCCATCAAATAGTCTGGAATTCCTCTGTTGGTTTTCTTTTAATGGGTTCCCAAATGAATTTTCAAACTCTTATCTCCACTGACCAAATAGACCTGCTTGAACCAAGCACCATAAGATAAAGAGGCCGGGTTTAGGACTAGAGAGGTAACTTGGCAATTTAGAGCTCTGGCTGCTCTTCTAGAAGATCTGGGTTTGATTTCCAGCTCCCATGACAAAGCTCCCATCCATCTGTAACCCCAGTTCCAGAGGAATCTGACGCCCTCTTCTGGCCCCCAAGGGGACTGCATATACGTGGTGCACAGACACATACAGCCAGAAGGTCCACACACATAAAATAAAAACAAGTCCTTTAAAATGAGAGGCCACATTTAATAAGGTGACCCCACAGTTCAGGGGGTTGATCGAGACTTCCTTTGCCTTTTGTTCAAAGCCAAATTCCTGCATCCACAGATGGAGTCCAGCCCCTCTCACATAGCTGTCACTGGACCCCCAGGGGGAATGAAGAATAGAGAGTCTTGAGAGCCAAAGAAAACCTGTATATTATTTTCCAAGTCTGGTCAGCAAACTATGTGGACATGGAGGAACTATAACTAACAACTCTCCCTCTAGTCTGTCAGCCCAAGGCACCAGTAGTCAACATCTAAGAGGCGCGCAGGCACATGCCAAGGGTCCTGTGCATGGTGAGGAAGGATGTTTCCGTCCCTGCAGCCTGCCTGTGACTGACACTGGTGCTGCAAACTGTCTGGCGGCTACGTCCCCTGACCTCCGGGAGCAGAACCCAGTGGACAGGGGAACTTTTTACCCACACTTCATCTCTGTAGCTTCATCATTTCCAGCTGCTGATGCCCCTCCCTGTGGGGAACAGTGTGTGTTTAACATAGCTAGAGGCCAAAAAAGAAAAAAAGAAGAAGCAATTACAGATGCCCAACTCTCTCATTCCACAGAACAGCCTTCCAGACTTGCTGGTAAGTCTCCGCAACAATCTCCCTTCACGGCCCAGCTGTGCTCAGCTGCCCCCAAACCCCGTGCGGCTTTATCATTCTGTCTTACCCCTAAACAGCAACACCAACGGGCCTAACAAACTTCTTTCCGATGTCCTTCCATTGCCATCTAGTGTGCGCACACTGTCACAGCCACTGAGCCCAGGAGCTAAAGTACTCCTCGCCCTGGAAATGAATGCAAGGGGTAAGTTTGTCTCTGTCCATCCTTGCAGGGAAAGTCCTATTTCTGGGGACACTCTAGCATGAAGCATTTTTGCTGTGGCCCTGACGCCCCCCCCCCCCGCAGCTAGCCTGCAGCCTTTCCTTTCAGAAGGACCCCTCTGCAGCGGCGCTTGGATTCTTCAAGTGCACAAAAAGATCTTGTTAAAATGCACATTCTATAGCATGTTCTCGGTGGTAGGATTCTTGCCTGCTCTGCATGAGGCCCAAGGTTTGATTTCTCCAAACCCCGAAGGAAGGAAGGAAGGAAGGAAGGAAGGAAGGGAGGGAAATCAAAATGCAGATTCTGAGCTGATAAAGTGCTTGCTTTGGAGCAAGAGGAACTGAGTTCGAGTCCCAGAACCAACATAAAGAGAGAGAGAGAGGAGAGAGAGAGAGAGAGAGAGAAGGGAGGAAGGAAGGAAGGAAGCAGGCATAGCAGTCCATGCTCACCACTTCCCACATGATCCCTGGAGCCCCCTGAGCAGCCAGCCTGCTCCGCAAGTTCCCAAGCCAGAAAGAGACCCTGTCTCAAAACTACAAGGTGGGCTGGAGAGATGGCTCAGTGGTTAAGAGCACTGACTGCTCTCCCAGAGGTCCTGAGTTTAAATCCCAGCAACCACATGGTGGCTCACAACCATCTGTAATGGGATCTGATGCCCCCTTCTCGTGTGTCTGAAGACAGCTACGGTGTAATAATAATAATAATAATAATAATAATAATAATAATAATAATAATAAACAAAAACTACAAGGTGAATGGAACCTGAGGAGGGACAGCTGAGGTTGTCCTGTGACCTTCATATGCACATGCACACACACACACACACACACACACACACACACACACACACACACATCCTCAGAGATATATGCACAGAAATAATAATAATAGTAGTTGATTGATTAAAGTGCAGATTCTGATGCAGTAGTCAGGGTTCCGAGGTTCTGTGTCTATAACAAACCAGCTGAGACCCAGTTTGAGCAAAGAGCTAGAAACCCGGCTGGGGATGCAGGAACCTCAGCTCAGACTCTGAACAGCACTGGGTTCTGCGTACTCCACAGGACCTCAGCCTGCTGGACCCAGCCAGCCTCGACACCAGCAGTTTAAGAACAGTTTGAGCTTGCAGGTAGACGTCTGACTGCTACTTTCCATGCTGCCTCGAGGAAGACACTGAATCCGTCAGAACCTCTTGTGCCTCGGTAGGAAACCATATGGCCCCGTGAGAAAGAACACACAGAACAGCCCTGTGTGTAGCACTGAGCCCTCAGCTTTGAGCCAAAGGAAAGCACTACCCTTATTGCTCTGCTCTTACTGTGGATTCGGTCTATATGATGACAGATATTACAAGAGAGGGGTGTTTCTGAACCCAAAGAGCAGACTCCTGTGCAAAACAGGCCAGGAAGGGTGGGGGGAGCTGATAAGCAGGCATTCTGCTCCTCTGCTTTCAACTGCTGTAAAACTAGTCAGCCCTGGCCCTGGGAGACATTTGCTCCCTCGGGTGACACCTCTTCCAGAAGAGGTGGGTAATGGGCAATCCTACCCAGATCCCAAGCTGAGGTCCCATTTGCTGACAGTGTAAGGAACTGGGAGGGAGGAAGTTATTGACTTTGCTCCATTTTAACTACTGCGTCAAATACCGCAACAGTGTAAATAGTGTCTGAAGTCTGAGAGTCACTCACCGTCCTCTGAGCTCCTAAGGGCTTAGGTAGCCCCATCATTCTGGATCTGCCATCGGTACCATGTGCAAGTTGTCACCCAGACACCACACCTGGGTGGAGTCACTGTCCTTAGTGGTCTCCCTATCTCCAGTATGCTGGGGTCTCCATGGAAACAGTATCACCTACTGCCTCCTGACCTCTCTACAGGAACTCCATCCCTGCCACATCGTGCCAAGCCTCAGCTGCTCTCCATGAGTCCTCCTTGCCTTCAAAGCCAGCACCATGTTGGAGACACTTACAGATTACCAAGTTTGGCTACCAACTTGAGAGGCCGCCTTGGCCTTCTCTCCAGACCACAGCAGTCCAAGCGATGGCTCTGGCTGAATAAACCCCAGGAGATTTCATTCCAGTAATGCTGACCTCTCTGTGTGCGGTCGCAGCTGATTTCTCAGTCCAAGCTGACCAAAAGTTACAGATTCTTAATTCAAAACATCACACGAATGGTCCCAATAGGTCTTTAAAGGACTCTGAGACATCGATCTGAAACTTCCCAAGCCAGGCCTCCAGTCTTCTCGCTGCTCCCCGTCCTATCTTCCAAGCTCCTACAACAGCTCACTGAGCTCTGAGCAGCTCTGAGCACTCAGTGGCTTCTCCACTCCAAAGCTACAAAGTCATCTACTTCCTTCCTACTGCATAGTCTTAAAATCTAAAAGCTACGGGGTTGGGTCCATCACAGCAGAGGGGGAAGGGTAACTTCAGCTCACAGGCTGCTGAGGGAAACCAAGCTCACAGTCCATCACTGAGGGAAACCAAGGTAGGAACCTGGAAGGAGGATAGAGGAATGCTTCTAACTGCCTTGTTCTTCAGTTTGCTTGCTCAGCCTGCTTCCTTATACACAGCTGGCCTGCCTAGGGACGGTACCGCCCACAGTGAGCTAGCCCCACCCACATCAACCATTTATCAAGAAAATGCCCCCCATATCCTTGCACACAAGCCAGTTCAGTGGAGGAAGTTCCTCAAATGGGGCACCTGCTTCCCAGGAGATTTTACTTTGTGTCAAAGTAACAAAAACAAAAAACAAAAACAAAAACAAAAAACTAAAAAACCAGTGCACTATTGTTGCTTGGCTGAGGCAGCTACAGTTGGGCAATCTTCAAGACCTACCAACCTCCTCCTAGCTACCATCATCTTTTATTCCTTCCTGCCCACAGACATCTTAATTCATCCTCTCTCACAAAAGAAAATGATTGCAAGGTCCTACCCTTTTTTTTTTTCCCCGTGAAGAGAAAAGAAAACTAATATTGTTTTCCTGCTTGGAGCTTTGTCAGAAATGCCTGGAAGACAAAATTAAATCTGAGATCAATCAAAACCTTGAGCAAAGGGATAAGCCAGACCTCCCTCAGGGCTCAGACTATGCGGACCCCGCCAGGCACTGGAAGTCCTTGGAAGGAGTGCTGGATGTGACCTTCCTGTCCCAGGATTTTACCTCCTAACGATGTCATCCTTGCCCTGATCTGATCCCAGTTTCGGGTGCACAGCCCTGGTCCTGCCTCACCTCCTGTTCTGACATCAGCATGGAGGACTAAGGGACCCTGAACTGTGAGCCTGGCTTCTTAAATACTCTAGGGGGGTCTCCGGGACCCTCAAAACAGCAGCCAGCAGCTAAGCACTGTGTCTTTCCCCCGTCCTAAGGATGAGTTAGGTTGATTGAGGATTTTCTTTTTGGTCCTTTTAAATTGTAAGTGGCTGCAGCTCAAAATGTCACAAATACAAAAATAACATCTCTTGACACTCCGCGGCTTAAAAACAGTTCCTGGGATGAGGTCTATGTTCTGTTTCTCCGCATCCACTTGGCTGACGCCTCCCTCCCTCCCTCCCTTCCTCCCTCCCTCTCTCGTCCGTGTCTGGTTAATAAGCATCATGTCTTTCCATAGTCTGTTTCTGCAGGCATCCTGGTCTCCTGCTGTATTTTTCCCATCTCTGCTTAATTCTTGCCTCCTCAGACCCACCCATCAGAGCCTTCTCAGCAGCCCAGCTGAGGCACAGCCTTTGGCCAGAGACTGTGTCATCTGCCTGTACACAGGGTCCAGTTTCCTGCCTCCCCTCTGCTTCCAGGCCTGCTTTGCTGCTCTCTGGGCAGTGGTTGAGTGGAGCTGAGGCTTAGGTGACTCTCTTGGGCTCTGTCCAGTGCCATCGGCTACCACCATGATGATGGGGACAGAATCCTTGCTGCCTCACAGGCAGGGAGCCATGGCTTGGAGCCGAGCGGCAAGGCATCTGGGGACCAAGGAGGGGACTCATGGTGGAAAACACATCAAAAGAACAAGCGATGACTCCATTTTCCTTTCTCAAAACACCTGCCCAAGACGCCTCCTCTCTATTCCTGTCAGATTATCCCAAGGCAGCCACACAAAGACAGCTGCCTCGCATAGGATTGGGGCTTTGGCCAAGCACACCAAGGTGCAGTCCAGGCCTCTGGGCAGAAAGGCCTTGACCCAGTGTCCTAGGGCCTCGGCGTAGTCACTTGTGACGTAAGATAGTAGTAACTCAAAGTGTTTCTCAGGTTCACAGGAGGCGGTGGCCGTAATAGACTTGAGGCACCATTGTCTCCTGGCTTCTGTTCAAAATTTCTTCCCACCGAGGATGGTGTGCACACCTTTAAACCCAGCACTGGGGAGGCAGAGGCAGTTGGGTCTCTGTGAATTCAAGGCCAGCCGTGTGAATTCATGTGAATTCATGTATTCGTATAGGGACACCTTATCTCAAAAAAAAAAAAAAATCTTCTTATGACCTCTCTTGTCTCTCTGTAGAAAAAGTTGGCTCTTGGATAGTTTCTCCTAAGAAAGCTCTCTTTCAGTCAGCCAATCCACTTGAAAAAGTTTTCTGAACACCTACACTGTGCAGAGTTCCTTAGACAAGAACTGGGCACGTTAAAATCTAATGAGGTAGCCCCTGCTCTCTCGAGGATCGCAAGGCAGCAGAAGAGACACACACCAGGTACGACAGGCACCTCAGAACTGCAGGGAAAGGGTAGCTATCGGATTAGTGAGGATAACCCATGCTCTTTGGAGACATGGTCTGAGTCAGGTTACCTGCCCTCCTTGGTGGGGGAAGGACTTCTGGCATGAAAAGCCAGGGGCAGGAAGCTGTCAGTGTCTGGGGCTTGCATGCCCTGCTCTACAAGATCCTGCTGTGAAGAATGTGGGAGTGAGGAGACGACCCTGTTAAGGAAGTTCTTGCCTCGCAATCCTGAGGACCTGAGTTTGATCCCCAGAGTCCACACTCTAAAAAAGAGATGGGAGAAGCCAAAATGGCACACACTCAAAATCTCATCGTTGGAGAGCCTGAGACAAGGTGGTTGCAGGGACTAGCTAGCAAGTGAGCGAGCCTATTAGGCAAGTTCCAGGCCGTGAAGAATCTGCACCAGATAGTATGAATAGTGCCTCATGTCTCCCCCTGGCTTCCACATGCATGTGCACACACACATGCACACACACACGGACACATACATACATACATACACACACACACACACAATACTGAATAAACAAAAAGATTCTAACATCCAGGTAAAGCTTTATACTCTAACCATACTCTACCCTCTCATCTTAAACACACACACATGGACATACACATACACACACACACACGGACACACATACACATGCACACACATGTGCATACATGCATGCATGTACACACACATGCACACACACGTGTACACGTGCACGCACGTACACACACATGCACACACACACACACATACACACACACACCCATCAGCACTCACTGTAAGAGGACCTTGCACATCACTCATAACCAAGCATCCTGCCACCTGCCCCCACACCCCTCTCTTTGGTCATGGATGAGAGGTTCCGCAGGGGTCTCCTGGATGCACCTGGAATGAATTCAAGTCTCATCCTAGCATGGCGCGCAGCTGCCGGAGTTAATAAGGAAGCTGTGGCAGCTTCGGGAGGCAGTTCAGGGCTTTGAGCTATTTATAGACACTTCAATATGCACAACCGTTGCCTTACACTTTCCATTAACCCCTCCGAGGTTTGAACCGGCAGATTAATTTCCCAGTTCTCTGAGGAATGCTGGCCTTTATTAACCCCATTAGGACATTTTCTTTAGAGGTTCAATTCTCTGTGTGTGAAAAAAAAACTGAACATCTTCATAGGCTTGTTCAATTTACCTTGTGCTCCTTAAGTTATAATAATAATAATAATAATAATAATAATAATAATAACAATAATAATAACGATAATAATAACAATAATAATAACAATAATAATAACAACAATTTCAAACTCCAAGTGATAAACATTCCGAACACTTTTCTTAGCAAATGAAACTCATGGCTGGGGCATGCAATTAATAAAAAACCCACAATCCATGCATTAGCACAGTGCTTTATGCACTTGCAGAAATGGTGACATGCATGGCTTTGTTAGAATTTTCATAAGCAAAAAAATAAAAGAAGAAAAGAAAGACAGACAGACTTTACATAACATATGACCTGAGTCCGAATCCCATCTCTGCCACCAATGACTCTCAGTGAGCTGAGGTTGCCTTGGATGTAAGAGAGGAGAACTCGGCTGAGGAACGTGCAGAAAGCTCTACACATCAGTTTCCTCCAAGTGACACTGCGGAGGGCCTCGCACATGGCTTGGCTGGCAGAGAGCGTGAAGTCCTGGGTTCAATCCCCTGTGCTGCAGAAACCATTTGTAATGGGGCCTACCCATAATTGGAGCATTCAGGGGGTAAGAGTAGGAAGATCAGAAGTTCAAGGTTATTATCAACTGTGTTGCAAGTTCAAGACCGGCCTGGGCTACAGAAGACCCTTTATCAAAAGTTTTAAAAACAATATTGCAGATTGGTCCCATTATATAAAGTGTTCCCTCTCCTCCCTGTGTTGGTCTTTCAGGGCACTCCATGGGGCTCTGAAGGATCCTAGAGCATAGGTTGTAGCTTTTTGAATCAAGTAAGTTCTAAATCTTCCATAAGCCTCAAGCTTTGTTATTCTCCCTGCCAAGCCCTTGCTTCTGTCAACCCAACCAGCACCTTAGGGTGGTGTCCTGCTGCCGTAATTGGTTCTAAACTTACAAGAGAGACCTTCATAACAACCCAGAATGACCACCTCCCTTGAAATAACTTCATGTGGTGTGGTTCTGCCAGAGCACAAAGGCGTTCAGTAAGAGACTTGAAACAGAGGTGACCTCGCTTCACAGGAGCAAGAGTAGAACAAGGAAATTGAAAAAAATGGCTCAAGAATCCCCAGGAAGATACAGGGAAATGACAAGCCACATCTCAAAGCCCACGGCAGAGAACTTCTCAAAGACAAGATCTACATTCTGCCACACATCACTAGAGATGGTGAACCCTCTCACCATCCTCTAGGGGGTGGCCAGCCCTGAGCATGAGTAGCCCCAAAACCAACGGACAGAGAACAGTAAGTACCATCCCAAGGTCCAGGATGCCAAGGTCACTCACTGTACCTGAATGGAGAAAAGCCACTCACTCCCACCCCAAGGGCATGGAGTACAGACTGCAGCTCCAAAAAACTCTGGAAGTCATGGAATCTCACTGCAGACATTTGAAGAGATGACTGACTAGACAAAATGTGCCTCTGTTTTAAAAACATCTATTTGTTTGTGGACAGTCTGACCAAATTCCTGAGGACTCCATAGCCAAATCAAGTCGACACTGACCATCACGATTGCTGCCTGGGTCTGCAGACCAGGCGATGGGTGAGATTTAGTATCCACAGCCAGGAAAAGATAAAACTCCATGGACAGAAAACATTCTGCAGGCCCAAGGAATCCCGGGGAACTGTACGTATTGAGACTGGCTTTCCCCATCCTTCCCATCGCTGCCAACAGCCTACAGTGTGATCCAGATCAGGCGGCAGCCACTGAAGAAACCAAGACAAGTAGATGACACAGCTCCTGCCCCTTGACAGGGAAAAACTATGGAACTCAAGGAGTGTGACCCCTGAGCTGGATCAAAGAGAAGTCCCCAGATAGCAATGGGGTGTTGCCTAGTGATGGTGTTGACTCTGTGGCTGTCTCGTGGTCCCTTCCAGATCTGAGGCCTACCTTCCATCCTGCTCCTGCCTCCTCCCTCTCTCAGCAGCTCTGCAGTGTCTGGTTTTCTCGTTCCTGAAGTGGGGGGGGGGGGGTGTCAAAGAACACAGACTTGAAGGCCATGATGATCAATGGGGGTGGGGCTCAGTGGAGAGTAAGCATGCAGTGACCACTGACCGCTATGTGACAGGGCTGATAAGCAAGTCTTTGGCATCACCACCCACTTCTAAATCTAAAACGCACGATCCAGGCTTTCCTGGTTACTTATTGAAGGAGCACCTCGGCTAGGTCACTCAACATTCCTGTGCCCGGGTTCCTGCGAACCCGAATGCTTCCTGCCTCTCGGGCCTGTCGTGAGAATTCAAAGTGACAAAGCAGAGAAAGCAGAACCCTCCTGGACACTTTAGCCAAGGACAGTGTGGCCGGGCGGCCTCTGTTACCACACACAGTGCCATTCAGCACCCCTGTGGCTATTTCATCAGAGACACTCATACCTATCTGCCAAGCATCCTTTCATGTAGGGAGCCTTTTTGTTTTTAACCAGAAATTTCCCAGATATCTGCACCAGATCAAGCCTTCCTCCTTCCTGAGGTCACCCCTGTCCCTGTCTTCCTAGACAACAGGAGAGGATACCCTGAAGAAGCAGAGCTCCACAGGCCCAGGACCTGCTCTGTAGCATGACCTGTATCTGTAGGTGTCCATCCCAGTCCCTACTGACCTGGCAAGAAGAGAGTCCCCATCCCAGCTTACTGTCCCCTCCTGTAACAACAACAACATGCTAAGGGCACCTCTCTGCCCTGTGAGGACAGAAAGTCACACTGGACTTGTATGTTGGAAAGCACCTCAGCAGTGGAGCCCTAGGGTGGACCTTGTGACCCTTCCTGTCACTTCAGTCATGAGCAGAGTCTTCCTAAGCAGGCACCGTCCCCCCCCCCCATTGATGCCCTCAGAGCCTGGCACCTGCAACAGCTTCCTGCCCCTAACCAAAGTGGCTGCAATCTCAGGCCATTGATTCAAAGGGCCAAGATGGCGCAGACCCTGGGAGGTGTTCACTGCCTCAGGAACATCTGCTGAGGCCCAGAAAGCGAGCCAGGAAGAGGCAGTATTCCCAACTCAACAACAACAACAACAAATATATATGCAAGGGTCTGGGGAAATAACTCAACGGGTAGAGTGCTTGCCACAAAATCTGTGGCCCATGGGAAGTTCAGACATGGTCAAACTCCTATAAACCTAGCATTAAGGAGGCAGAGGTAGGTGGATCTCTGAAGTCTGCTGGCCAGGCGGTCTAACCAGTCAGTACGCTCTAGCTTCAGTGAGAAACCCTGTCTCAAAGCATACAGTGGAGAGCAATTAAGGAAGATGCCTGAGCTCAGTGCCTGGCTTCTACATACGTGTGAATCTACACACGTGCACGCACACGCACGCACATGCATGCACACACACATGCATGCACACACGCGCACACACACGCATGCACATATGCACACACGCACACGCACGCACACGCACATGCATGCACACACATACATGCATGCACGCACATGCACACACACGCACACCAAAAAACTTGCACAAGGTGCTGGAGTTGTAGCTCTGCTGACAGTCTTTGGACAGCACGTCCTAAGTCCCATTTGTGACCTATGGTTTCCTCACTTTCCAGTCCGAGAACGGCTTATTTTGTCCTGACAGTGAGCGAGATCTGATGCAGGATTTGTGTCTGCAGATGACAGCCACTGGCTGGGGCTAGAGCCCAGTGGCAAAGCACTTACCTTGCAATCAGGATACTGGGTTCCCAACACTGAGGAGGAACAAAGCAGAGTTTTTGATGGATCTTTAATGACAGGCCCATGTCTCAATGTGGAGGTTGCTGTCACTTTGCTTTGTCTGTTTTGTTCTGGTCTGTTTTTTTGAGACAGTTTCTCATTTTAGCCCTGGATGACCTAGATCTCACTATGTAGACCAGGCTAACCTCCAACTTGCAGAGCTCTGCTTGACTCTGCTTCCTAAGGGCTGGGATTAACGACACGTACTGCCTAATAATAGGCAGCAGCTTGGGTGTTGGCACGGGGCACGTCTGGAGGTGCTGAGAGGGACGAGTAGAAGAAAGACCCTTGAAGCACGCCGCTGTGGCTTCTGGGTCACAGTTGTAAAATGCAATGGAATCCCATATTGTACAGGAGGAGTCCCTCCATCTCTGTGACTGCCGAGTGACCGCTGAGTGCCAGGGCTATCCACTCTCCAGAGAAGGTGGGAGCCTCCCGCACACACGGCTTTTCTTTCTGGTCTGGGTATAAGTAAAGGCGGAATACACAAGAAGGGGTGTGATTCAGTATCCGGTATTCCAATTCGATTAACATTTGCCAATCGGCTGCTGTGAGCCGAAGGAGCACTCAGAAGAACTTGAAGACTCTTTACTCAAACAAAGCTGCCAGTCCTTCACCAGCCGGCCCTGCCTGACTCCTTGGCCTCGAACCCCCAACTCTCCACACACCCTCATTCCTGACCTACTCTTGTCCACTGCCTCCTGGGATACTCAATGCCACCAGTTGATCCAGAACACTCCTACTTGCCTCTCCGGTCCCAGGTCCCGGTATTTTGACGGAGAACATCATTTTGAGGGGAGAGCATCTCTGAGGTGTTTCTTTTGGTAGTCAACCTGCTGCTCCCGGCTAGACCATGCTGCCCCCAAGACCCACAGCTGTGTGGGAATACCAACATCGACCCAGAAGTCCAACAAGATACAAAGAAAACCACCCGGTAAGAGGAGTCCAAAAAGATACAAAGAAAACCACCCTGTAACTGAACAAAGGGCGGGAGGGGAGAGGGAGAGGGAGAAGCCCAGGTTTCCTCTCTCTTGACTAATGTGAGCCATTACTGCTCCTCTCCAAGCAATGGCTCCAGGGAGTTCCCATCTTCCAGGCCTGTAGGTTAAAGCAAGGAGTGTGACTAACGCAAGATGCCTACCCAACAAATCGCCCCACTTCCTGAAATACTAACCGAGAACAGAGCCCAAACCACCCTAGTCAATCCCCCTCAGTCCTGCACCCAGATTACTTCGTAAACTCGGGCCCCTCTTTCCTCAAACACCGTGTTTTCCTTCAGTGGCTTAAGCTAGGAACCCAAGCCTGACTCCAGGCCCAGGCTGGAGTTGATGTCTGTTGGCATCTGTTGCTGCCCCACCTCACAGAGTAACACCTTGACACAGTCCAGTGCAGCACACCCTGCAGTGCCCTACACTTCCCGGGGTGTGCAACCACCACCACCACCACCACCACCACCACCACCACCACCACCACCACCACCACCACCACCACCACCACCAGGGCCCCAGATTTCCTTCCCTGGGGTCTGGGTTATTCCTTCCTGACAGCTGAGGCGGCTAGCCCAGGCCAGCGAGCGCAGAGCAGGCCGCACCAGGAGTCCTTTGAGACATCACAGAGCTTCCTGCCAGGCCTCTGAGGATCTTAACCAAGTGCCACAACGGGGCTCCTGATTGCGGAAGCCCAGGACAGGAAGGGAAGAAAATTGCGCTTACTCAGCATTTCACGTGGATCCCTTGGGTGTGTGTGTGTGTGTGTGTGTGTGTGTGTGTGTGTGTGTGTGTGTGTGTGTGTGTGTGTGTTTTACCTTCCACGCTGTTTTTTTACATTTGCAAAGTTGCCATGACACTGTTCAACCCCGGAGACCCCCGCCGAGGCGCCAGTGTCCCCCCTGATGGTACTTGGCGGCTTATTGGAAGCAGAGAACTGCAATCTCAGGCCCTTAATGGGAACACAAGTTAACGAGTGGGCAACAGCAAGAGCTTTCGCCAGGGGGGAGAAAAGAAGAGTCCTAAGGCTTAAACACCTCCGTAAAACATCTGCAAATAGGGCCGGAGAGGCTGCTGGGAGCCTATGGCTTCTGTTTAACATGCGCAATTAGCATTTGAGGATGCTGCTTGCTGGAAATGCCTGGCCCGCCTGTGTGCGGACCCTTCATCCTTTTCTCCGCTGAAACGCCACCACAAAGGCTCACTCCCTTTGTCACAGCTCCACGCTTCAACAATACACCATCTCCAAGGACAGGAACCGCGGTGGACCCCTCTCTTCAAAGGCATACAGGAAGAAACTGCAGCTTTTCTCACCAAGGAAAAATGTGATCTTTTTTTCTCTCAGCTTTACCAACAGTGAAAAAAAAATTCTGAGTGATCAAAAATAACAAAAGTGTTTAGGGCTTTTTAAAAAAAAAAAATCTCTCTTTCTTACATTCTTTCTTTTCTCTCTCCAAAATGGTTCCTGAGCTGGCAAGGGCAGCACAAACAGAAAAAAAAATCTTAAAAGGAAAAGCTGCACGCCCCTCTCTATGTCCCCACTGTTCTGCAGCTCAGCACCCACCCCAGTCGGCGAGGAAACCAGGTCACTGGTGCCAAAGCCACCCAACCCGCAACCCGGCTCCCTGAAAGGACAAAAACCCAGCTGTTCCCAGTGTCCTCCCTTCCATAACAGAGGGAGGTAGAAAGGTAACAAACGGCCTTTTTCTCCAACAAAGATGAATTCCACCAGCCCCGGAAAGGGTTGCAAACCAGAAGTCACTTTGCTTATGAAATATGAGCCCCCGAGAGGAGCTTCAGTTTTGTCACCTGTAAAGTGAGGGTCTTGTACCTGACCCCCACATCAAAGGCGTGTTGTAAGAAATAGTTGAACAATATCTTTAAAATGGCTGTGGTTTCTCAGAGGGGGGGGAAATAGAGAGTATGAGATGAGACTATAAAATAAATAAAATAAATGTGGGAAGAAGAGCCGTTGAGAGCACCCGTTCTTGCAGAGGACCCAGGTCTGATTCCCAGCACCCACAGGGCTGCACACAGCTGCCCATAATTCCAGTTCCAGGAGACCTAGCTCCTTCCCAGGCGCCAGGAACATACATGGTGCGCACGATTAGATGCAGGCAAAACATCCATACTCATAAAATAACTATCTTTTTTAATTTTATAAATATAACAGGGCTGCAGAAATGGTTCTCAGACTAAAGCACTTTCCACGCAAGCATGAGTATTGGGGTTTGGGTCCCCCAAAATCCACATAAATGTGGGATAGGTGGGATAGTCTGCCTGAATTTCCAGAAGGCAGAGACAGGGGATCCTCAGAGCAAGCTGGCTATTGAGACTAGCCATATCGGTGAGCTCTGGGTTTGATTGAGAGACCTGCGTCAATGAATAAGGAGGAAGTGAGATACAGGATGTACCAACACTGTGCCTCCACATAAGCATGCACGCGAGGGCACTTGCGTGTACGTACACACACACACACACACACACACACACACACACACACATGCCTGCAAACATATATACACACAAAAACAGAAAAAAAAAGATTATTAATTGATCAATTACTTTAGTAAAAATGTCCATAAGTGAATGAGGCAAGGTATTAGGCAATGATCAGAAACTGGTATGGTGGCCAACAGACCAGGACCTCTAAGAAGATAGTTGAGATCCTGAGTAGCTGGAGGAACGTCAGTTCCTGACGGTGACCTGTGGTGCTGGTCAGTAAGGATGCCCTCCACAGAGCTGAGAGAAGGAGTATCTTACCTCCCCACACCACCTCCCACAGCTGCAGCAACGACTACCCCAGCCTTCCTCCTCCACACACCAATCCCTCTTCATCCTGTCACCAACACCCCATTGCCAACCCCCGGACCACATCAAGCCAGGTGACCATCCGTCAGTCACCCTCACAGCCACCCCCCAATACCTCCCTCACCTGTTTTGCTCTGACTTTAAAATGTGTCCCGAAAGGGGCTCACGCGTTAAGCTGGTTGTGCTGTTTGGGGAAGTTCGGGGAACTTGAGCTAAGGGAACAGCCTCCCCCACAGGTCCCTACCATCATGAAGAACTACTACATCAGGGGTCCAGTACCACAGAGTCAAACGTCCATGAGCCCTCCGAGACAGTGAGTGAAGAGATTCCAACCCTGGAGGTACCTCCCTGACCCATACCTCCTCAGTCTGGACACTTCCCCCTGGCAGAGGTACCCCCAGCTCCTCACCGCCTCGCCTTCATCCTCACCACAACCCTACCGTTACGACCCCACCACTACCCGCCCCGCTCTCCCGCCCGCTCTATCTTCAGTCCACCCCCGAGTGTCCGGGAAACAGCATCCAGAGATGTGAGATCACAGGTCTACCCTGTCTAGTCGCCTTTAAGTTTATCACCAGAGCACCATTCACAAGTTAGCTAGAACGTCAGTAGGGATGACCACAGCAGACCCACCAGGGTCCATTCTAAGTGCTCATAACTGCTGTATTCAGAAAGCTGCCGTTACTTTACAGGTTAGATACTGAAACACTGAGACCCTAAGTGGCTGGCTTAAAGCTTGCAGTCAGTAATTGTCCGACTGGGACTTACCACGGACCAGGCAGCTCGAGGGCTTGTGCCCTTAAACGATTCGTCATACTGTCAGCTCACAAAGTCAGTCTTGGGCCTCTCAGGGAAGGGCGGCCTATGAGGTTCACTGGGTTTAAAACACCAGTGCCATCCAGCAAAGCAGGGAACAGTAGCAGCTCACCCTGGGCCACAACAATCCACCTTGAGCACCTGCTCAAAGACAAGCCACCTCCCACAGCAGGGTCCCATGCTGACCGTGTACACTGTGAACACAGTCTGTTTAACGTTCTCCCACTGTTATCCTGTGAGGCCGGTGATATTGTTAGTAACAAAATTACTCCTGTTTTACATGCAGGAAAACCTGAAGCTCAGAAAAGACAGTAAGTTACCGACCGGTAGGCACGTCTCAGAGGACTCACATGTTCCCCAGCGTGTCCCAAGCATTCTGAGAGGTCCTCTCCCTCTCCTGGGGCTCCAGCATCTGGGATGGAGTCTGGGGAGGACAGCTTTCAATAGCTTTGTGAATGATGAATGAATGAATGAGTGAATGAATGAATGAATGAATGAATGAATGAATGAATGAATGAAACATGGCTTATAATTGACACAAGGTTGAGATGGGGTGCCCAAAAGACCTTGGGGTCAGAGAACCAGGCGACTGGGGCATGTTGCTTTCAGAACCCTCTGAGCAGATGCCTCGTACACAGACACCCAGCTGCTCCTCAGCCTGACCTACTTGAGGCCAAGCAGGTTTTGCAGAGCTGTTCCCTTGAACAAATGGCGCTGACTTGTGGAAGTGGCTGCTGCCCTTTGCAATTAGATGCTTTGAGACCTCTCCTCTGTGCCCTGCAATAAAGACGGTGACCTAAGTGCTGAGGTAGCCAAAGGACAAGGGACAATGTGAAATTGTTCCCATTAAAATCAGCCCTAGGGGTAAACAGTAAAACCAAGCAGAAAGCCTGGCCCGGTCCTCAGGTTTTCAGTGCAATATCACAGCCTACGTCCATTAAGAATGTTCTCCTACCCTTCCTTCACACCCTCCCAGCCCAGGCACACACACACACACACACACACACACACACACACACACACACACACACACACCCTTTATGTGGTTCCCAGTGATTAAACTCAGGTCAACTTGCACCGAAAGCACCCCTAGTCCCTGATCCGTCTTGCTATCAAGGCAGACATATTTGTGCTGTGAAACCTGCAGTGTCTTAACCCACATTAAGAGACTGTATTGGGGCTGGGGATTTAGCTCAGTGGTAGAGCGCTTACCTAGGAAGCGCAAGGCCCTGGGTTCGGTCCCCAGCTCCGGAAAAAAAAAAAAAACAACCAAAAAAAAAAAAAAGAGAGAGACTGTATTA
This sequence comes from Rattus norvegicus, assembly GCF_021556685.1. Classification (NCBI taxonomy): domain Eukaryota; kingdom Metazoa; phylum Chordata; class Mammalia; order Rodentia; family Muridae; genus Rattus; species Rattus norvegicus. The sequence continues at coordinate 121,321,733 of NC_141541.1, forward strand.
ACAGAAACCCTGCAGCTATATGCCTGTTCATCGAAGAATAACAAAATAAGTATCTTCTCCGCTTGCTGCATCTGCAAAGTTTAGGGTGGGTGTGGATGCGCGGGGCAGCAGCACAGGGCGGGGAACTGGGGGGGGGTGGGAAAAGGGGGAGAGGGAGCGCTGTGAACGCTAACCTACATGTTCTCACCTAGCCCTGGGGACCCCACTCTTTCATCTATCCTTCCTGGATTCACAAGACAAGAATTCTTCAGCTCCTGGTGGGGAGCCACCACAGAGCCTCATCACAGGGCTCCAATCACACTGTTAACTCTAAGGAAAACTTGAACCAATTTTAGAACAAGGGCTAAGAGGCCAGAAGAATAAAGAAATCCCTGCTGCGAGGTCTTGAAACATACATTGTGAGATGTCTCCATCTTGTGGTCATCTGTGGGATTGCACTTCTTATTCCACACCCAAAAGACTAGTGAATTCTGGCAGCTGTGGCCGCAATCTCCCCCTTTCCCTTGACTGATACATCAGAATCAGCTTTGTGGAAGCATCAGACCAAAGTGCAAGTTTGCACAGCAGAAATACGTCTTCCTCGATAGCAAGACGAGTCAAAGATTGGAGGCGCTCTCTGTGCAAGGCTGACCTGAATTCAATCACTGGAATTCACACAAAGGTGGAAGGCTAGAAACAACTCCACATGGTGTCCTCTGCCCTCCAGACCTGAGCCATTGCACACATGCTCACACACTAGCAGTAGTAAAAGCTTCTGCCACTGGACATGGCCTGATGCAGGAAGTGGCTATGAGCTAAGCCCACAGACTGAGAAACATTCTGAAGTATCTGGCTTCCAGCCCTGAAGCACATCTTCTGGGGTGGTGAGAAACGGTCTTAGTGATCGCTGGATCTTCACACAGCCAGCCAGTGGTGCAGGTGCCACGCTGCCCTGGATAGACACAAACCCTGTCCTCTCGGCTGTGAGCATTTCACCTCACAGAAAGAATGACAGAACGTCCAAATACCACTATGACACAAACACACACACACACACACACACACACACACACACACACACACCGGCAGATCTTATCTTTAACTCTTAGACGTAGAGACCAGCTCCCGCTTGCACCTATGACTCCTCCACACAGGGAGGGGTTTCCATAGAGGTTATCATACTTGCCTCACACATTTTAATACAGTATTCACCTTCAAGCTTTCTCCTTCAACCTCACTCTTGCTCAAAATGCAAATACCGGGGCTGGGGATTTAGCTCAGTGGTAGAGCGCTTACCTAGGAAGTGCAAGGCCCTGGGTTCGGTCCCCAACTCCGAAAAAAAGAACCAAAAAAAAATGCAAATACCAAGCAGCCGAAATATCCCTGGAACCTAGAATATATGTAATCTGTCGGCATGCAATTATTTAGTTTGGTTACTTTTGATATATTCTGTCTATCTATCTATCTATCTCTCCCTTTTAGTTTGTTTTTGTTGCTGTTGCTTTGAGACAAGGCTTCTGTGTGTAGCTCTGGCTGTCCTGGAACTCACTGAGTAGACCAGGCTGACCTCAAACTCACAGAGATCTTCGTCTGTTCCCTCCCAAGTGCCACGGTCAAATGTATGTGCCACTACACCTGGCAAGATAAAAAAGTGGGTGTGGGGAGGTCTCCAAGGAGAGGGTCTCAACAGTGGTCCAGGCGGATCTCAGACCTGCTCCTTAGCCAAACGATGACCCTGGATGACCTTGAACTTCTCGTCCTTTCTCTACTTCCTGAGTTTTGGGATTATAGGCTATAGCTTTGTGCCCTACTGCATATCTAGACCCATGGCCTGTGGACACTAGGCCCGCACTCTACCAACGGATATACATCCCAAGGCCCAAACAAATAATTTTGAGTGATTGGATATGGGAAAATAGTGATGGGTGGGTAGATGGTCTCACTGACAGATGGACAGACAGACGAACAAGTGGATAGGAACAAAAGCTACTCATGAGAGATTATAAATAAACTCCAAAGAAAGAGAAACTTTAGAAACTTTAACTTTTAATCATGTTGCAAGCCCAGTTCCACCATATCCCAAGCCCAGACACTATCTTCTCGGGGCCATGATTCTTCTACTCCGACAAAAATAAAATTTACAAAATGAGCTTCCAGTCCCTGCCTGAGCCCTGAACTGACCCTGTGCCACAGCCCTCTATACCCAGATCCCACTGGGAGAAAGCTGGTGTCCCAGGAGTGCTGACACACCTGAGAGCACAGGTAAGACCAACGCTTCTGCTCCACAGGACCCACCGGGAGACGTCAGGTCATAGGAACTGAGGAGAAGTCTGGGACAGGATCCTGCCAGTTTTTGTCTGTGCCCTGAGCAGATCCTGTGCCACAACTCTCTGTACCCAGATCCCACCAGGAGAGAGCTGGTCTCCCAGGAGTGCTAACACACAGGCTTACAGGAGGGTCAAGCCACTGTCAGAGACAGCAAGACTAGAGAGAACCAGATGGTGAGAGGCAAGAGCAGGAACTTAAGCAACAGAAACCAGGGCCACTTGGCATCATCAGGACCCAGTTCCCCCACCACAGAAAGCCCTTGATTCCCTGACACACCAGAAAAGCAAGATTTTGATTTAAAAATCACAACTCATGATGATGTTAGAGGACTTTGAGAAGGACATAAATAACTCCCTTAAAGACATACAGGACAACACAGGTAAACAGATAGAAGCCCTTAAAGAGGAAACACAAAAATCCCTTAAAGAATTACAGGAAAACACAAACAAACAGGTGAAGGAATTGAACAAAACAATCTAAAACTGGAAATAGAAACCATAAAGAAATCACAAAGGGAGACAACACCTAGGAAAGAGATCAGGAGTCAGAGATGCAAGCATTATGAACAGAATACAAGAGATAGAAGAGAGAATCTCAGGGGCAGAAGATACCATAGAAAACATTGACACAACTGTCAAAGAAAATGCAAAATGCAAAAAGCTCCTAACCCAAAACATCCAGGAAATCCAAGACACAATGAGAAGACCAAACCTAAGGACAATAGGTGTAGAAGAGAGCAAAGATTCCCAGCTTAAAGCACCAGTAAATATCTTCAACAAAATCATAGAAGAAAACTTCCCTAATCTAAAGAAAGAGATGCCCATAAACATACAAGAAGACTCCAAACTCCAAATAGATTGGACCAGAAGAGAAATTCCTCCTGTCACATAATAGTCAAAACACCAAATGCACAAAACAAAGAAAGAATATTAAAATCAGTAAGAGAAAAGTCAAGTAATATATAAAGGCAGACCTATCAGTATCACACTGAACTTCTCACCAAAGACTATGAAAGCCAGAAGACCCTGGGCAGATGTCATACAGACCCTAAGACAACACAAATGCCGGGGTTGGGGATTTAGCTCAGTGGTAGAGCACTTGCCTAGCAAGCTCAAGGCCCTGGGTTCGGTCCCCAGCTCCGGGAAAAAAAGAAAGAAAGAAAGAAAGAAAGAAAGAAAGAAAGAAAGAAAGAAAGAAAGAAGGAAAGAAAGAAAGAAAGAAAGAGAGAGAGAAAGAAAAGAAGAGAACACAAATGCCAGCCCAGGGTACTATAACCAGCAAAACTTTCAATTAACACAGATAGAGAAACCAAGATATTCCATGACAAAACTAAATTTACACAATATCTTTCCCAAAATCCAGCCCTACAAAGGATAATAGATGGAAAACTCCAACACAAGGACGGAAACTACATCCTAGAAAAAGCAAGAAAGTAGTCTTTCAACTAACCCAAAAGAAGAAAGCCACACAAACATAATTCCACTTCTAACAAGAAAAATAACAGGAATCAACAATGATTGGTCCCTAAGATCTCTCAACATCCATGGACTCAATTCCCCCAATTAAAAGACATAGACTAGCAGACTGGATACGTAAACAGGACACAGCATTTTGCTGCACACAGGAAATGCACTTCAGTGACAAAGACAGACAGTATCTCAGAGTAAAAGGCTAGAAAACAATTTTCCAAGCAAATGGTTCCAAGAAACAAGCTGGAGTAGTCATTCTAATATCAAATAAAATAGACTTTCAACCACAAGTTATTTAAAAAGATAAGGAAGGACGTTTCATATTCATCAAAGGAAAAAAATCCATCAAGATGAACTCTCAATTCTGAATATCTGTGCTCCAAATGCAAGGGCACCTACACTCATAAAAGAAACCTTACTAAAGTTCGAAGCACACATTGCACCTCCCGTAATAATAGTGGGAGGCTTCACCACCCCATTTTCATCAATGAACAGATCATGGAAACAGAAACTAAACAGACACACAGAGAAACAGAAGTTAGAAACCAACTGAACTTAACAGATATTTATAGAACAAAAAAATATACCTTCTCAGCACCTCATGGTGCCTTCTCAAAAATTGACCATTGTCACAAAACAGGCCTCAACAGATATAAGAAGACAAATAATCCCATGCATCCTATCAGATCACCATGGACTAAGCCTGATCTTCAATAACAACAAAAACGACAGATAGCTCACATACACATGGACAACGCTCTACTCGATGATAAATTGGTCAAGGAAGAAATAAAAAAAGAAATTAAAGACTTTTTAGAATTTAATGAAAATGAAGGCACAACATACCCAAACTTATGGGACACAATGAAAGCAGTGCTAAGAGGAAAACTCATAGCTCTGAGTGCCTCCAAACAGAAACAGGAGAGAGCATACACTAGCAGCTTGACAGCACATCCAAAAGCTCTAGAACAAAAAGAAGCAAATACACCCAGGAGGAGTAGACAGCAGGAAATAAACTCAGGGTTGAAATAAATCAAGCAGAAACAAAAAGAACTATACAAAGAATCAACAAAACCAGGAGCTGGTTCTTTAAAAAAAAAAAATCAACAAGATAGATGAACCTTTAGCCAGACTAGCCAGAGGGCACAGAGACAGTATCCAAATTAACAAAATCAGAAATGACAAGGCAGACATATCAACAGAAACTGAGTAAATTCAAAATATCATCAAATCCTACTACAAAAGCCTATACTCGGGCTGGAGAGATGGCTCAGCGGTTAAGAGCACCCGACTGCTCTTCCAGAGGTCATGAGTTCAATTCCCAGCAACCACATGGTGGCTCACAACCATCTGTAAGGAGATCCGATGCCCTCTTCTGGTGTGTCTGAAGACAGCTACAGTGTACTTATATAAATAAAAATAAATCTTTTGAAAAAAAAAAGCCTATACTCAACAAAACTGGAAAGTCTGGATGAAATGGACAATTTTGTAGACAGATACCGGGTACCAATGTTAACCATCTAAACAGTCCCATAACTCCTAAAGAAATAGAAGCAGTCACTAAACGCCTCCCAACCAAAAAAAAAGCCCAGGACCAGATGGGTTTAGTGCAGAATTCTATCAGACCTTCATAGAAGACCTCATACGAATACTGTCCAAACTATTTCACACAATAGAAATAGATGGAGCACTACCGAATTCCTTCTATGAAGTCACAATTACACTTATAACTAAACCACACAAAGCCCCAACAAAGAAAGAAAACTTCAGACCAATTTCCCTTATGAATATCAATAGAAAATTACTCAATAAAATTCTTGCAAACCAAATCCAAGAACACATCAAAACGATCATCCATCATGATCAATAGGCTTCATTCCAGGAATGCAGGGATGGTTCAATATTCGGAAATCCATCAACATAATCCACTATATAAACAAACTCAAAGAAAACCACCCATGATCCTCTCATTAGATGCTGAGAAAGCGTGTGACAAAATACGACACCCCTTTATGTTAAAAGTCCTGGAAAGGTCAAGAACTCAAGGCCCATACCTAAACATAGTAAAAGCAATATACAGCAAACCAGTAGCCAACCTCAAACTAAATGGAGAGAAACTTGAAGCAATCCCACTAAAATCAGGGACTAGACAAGGTTGCCCGCTCTCTCCCTACTATTCAATATAGTACTCAAAGTCCTAGCCAGAGCAATCAGACAACAATGGAGGTCAAAGGATACAAATTAGAAAGAAATAAGTCAAAATATCACTATTTGCAGATGATATGATAGTATACTTAAGTGACCCCAAAAATTCCACCAGGAACTCCTAAATCTAATAAACAACTTCAGCAAAGTGGCTGGATATAAAATTAACTCAAACAAATCAGTAGCCTTCCTCTACTCAAACAGGCTGAAAAATAAATTAGGAAAATGACACCCTTCACAACAGTCACAAGTGTTACAAAATAACACGGTGTGACTCTAACCAAGCAAGTGAAAGTTCTGTATGACAAGAACTTCAAGTCTCTGAAGAAAGAAACTGAAGAAGATCTCAGAAGATGAAAAGAACTCCCATACTTATGGTTGGCAGGATTAATATTGTAAAAATGACCATCTTGTCAAAAGCAATCTACAGATTCAATGCAATCCCTATCAAAATTCCAACTCAGTTCTTCATAAAATTAGAAAGAGCAATTTGCAAATTCATTTGAAATAACAAAAAACCCAGGATAGCAAAACCTATTCTCAACAATAAAAGAATTTCTGGGGGAATCACCATCATTTACCTCAAGCTGCATATTTCAGAGCAATAGTGATTTAAAAAAAAACTGTATGGTATTGGTACAGAGAGAAAGACAGGCAGGTTGATCAACGGAATAGAATTGAAGACCCAGAAATGAACCCACACACCTATGGTCACTTGATCTTTGGCAAAGGAGCTAAAACCATCCAGTGGAAAAAAGATAGCATTTTCAACAAATGGTGCTGGTTCAACTGGAGGTCAGCATGTAAAAGAATACAAATTGATTCATTCTTATTGCCCTATACAAAGCTCAAGTCCAAGTGGATCAAGGACCTCCACATAAAACCAGATACATTCAAACTAATAGAAGAAAAAGTGGGGAAGATCCTCAAACACATGGGCATTGGGGAAATTTTCCTGAACAAAACACCAATGGCTTATGCTCTAAGATAAGAGTCGACAAATAGGACCTCAAAAATTGCAAAGTGTCAGTAAGGCAAAGGACAATGTCATTAGGACAAAATGGCAACCAACAGATTGGGAAAGGATCTTTAACAATCCTACATCAGATAGAGGACTACTATCCACTATATACAAAGAACTCAAGAAGTTAGACTCCAGAGAATCAAATAACCCTATTAAAAATGGGGTACAGAGATAAACAAAGAATTCTCAGCTGAGGAATATCAAATGGCTGAGAAGTACCTAAAGAAATGTTCAACATCCTTAGTCATCAGGGAAATGCAAATCAAAACAACCCTGAGATTCCACCTCACACCAGTCAGAATGGCTAAGATAAAAAACTCAGGTGACAGCAGATGCTGGCGAGGATGTGGAGAAAGAGGAACACTCCTCCATTGTTGGTGGGATTGCAAACTGGTACAACCATTCTGGAAATCAGTCTGGAGGTTCCTCAGAAAACCAGCTATACCACTCCAGGGTATATACCCAAAAGATGCTCCAACATATAACAAGGGCACATGCTCCACTATATTCATAGCCACCTTCTTTATAATAACCAGAAGCTAGAAAGAACCCAGATATCCTTCAACGGAGGAATAGATACAGAAAATGTGGTACATCTACACAATGGAGTACTACTCAGTTATTAAAAATGACTTCATGAAATTCATAGGCAAATAGATGAGTAAGGTAACCCAAACACACACACACACACACACACACACACACACACACACACACACACACACACACACACAAACCACACATGGTTTACACTCAGATAAGTGGATATTAACCCAAAGCTTGGATTACCCAAGATACAATCCGCAGACCACATGAAGTTCAAGAAGAAGGATAACCAAAGCGTGCTTCAGTCCTTCTTCAATACCAACCAACCAGAGCTCCCAGGGACTAAACCACCATCCAAAGAGTACACATGAACAGACCCATGGCTCCAGCTGCATATGTAGCAGAGGATGGCCTTGTTGGGCACCAATGGGAGGAGAAACCCTTGGTCCTGCCAAGGCTCGATGCCCCAGTGTAAGAGAATGTCAAGGCAGGGAGGCGGGAAGGGGTTGGTGGATGGGTGAGGGAACACCTTCATAGAAGCAGAGGGAGGGAGCATGGGATAGGGGGCTTATGGACAGGATACTGGGAAAGGGGATAACATTTGAAATGTAAATAAAGAAAATCCAATAAAAAAATGAATCAGAGTTGGAGAACAAAAGAAGAAAACGCCCAGCATTGACTTCTGACCTGCACAGAACACAAGGCACGTGGGCTTGACCACACTAAGCTAGTTAGTTTTATGTCAACTTGACATGAGCTCTAATCAATCATCTATGTGAGAGGAGGGAACTGCACCCGAGGAAATGTCTACGTAAGATTCTGCTGTAGGCAAGCCTGTGGGGCATTTTTTAAAAAACAAGAGATGGATGTGAGAGGGTCAAGTTCATTGTAGGTGGTGCTATCCCTGGACTGGTAGTGCTGGCTTCTAGAAGAAAGCAGGCTGAGCAAGCCATGTGGAGCAAGCCAGTAAGCAGCTTCCCTCCATGGCCTCTGCATCAGCTCCGGCCTCCAGGGTCCTGCTCTGCCTAACTGCTCGTCGTGACTTTCCTTGATGATGAACAATGATGTGGAAGTGTAAGCCAAATAAATTCTTTTCTCCCCAGGTCGTTCTAGTCACCATGTTTCATCACAGCATTGGTAAACCTTAGACATGCATTTACCTACACATGCTACACACACACACACACACACACACACACACACACACACACACACACACACACAGCTTCCATGACATCTACTCCAGGATTCATTTGAGAGTTTCTTCATGGATTCAGGAGGAAGGAAGCGGCTGCCTTTGCATTCTACTCTATTCTAGCAGAGTGGACCTTACAGGGGATACATCCAATCCCAGCCCCTTCTATCCTAGGACTTCGCAGGAGGAAAATCAGGATGGGATCATAGCTCAGGGTCACAGGCTTAAGACCCAGGGTCTTCTCAGGACATTTAACCCACGTGGTCACCTTACCACACCAAGAGTGCTCCTGTATGGTATGGCCATAAAGAGCTACCACTGAGGTAATCTGAGGTCTAATTTAAGGTGCTCCTAGGGAAAGCAAAGCCACTTAAAATATGTATGTATGTATGTATGTATGTATGTATGTATGTATGTATGTGTATATATGTATGTGCATATGTATGTGTGTATGTATGTGTGTATGTGTATATATGTATGTGTATGTGTATGTATGTATGTATGTATGTATGTATGTATGTATGTAAGTGGCTCCCTGGCTAAGAGAACATATTGTTCTTGCAGAGGACCAAGTTCAATTCCCAGCATCCACATCAAGTAACTCACTACTGCTTGGAATTGCATCTTCAGGAAGCCAATGCCACTCTGGCCTCCTTGGGAAGACATAAACACATGTACATACACATAAATAATAGTGATTTAAAAATGAAGACTTGTGGTAGAGCGCTTGCCTAGCAAGTGCAAGGCCCTGGGTTTGGTCCCCAGCTCCAAAAAAAAGAAAAGAAAAAAAAAATGAAGACTCAACAGTCACGATAAACTGTAACCAGTGGCCAAGTCAAACGAGCATTAACCCTGATCCTACAGTGCTCCATTTCTGTCCCTTTATCCAATATACAGTGTCAACGATACATGCTAAAAGGCAGAGTCTGGAGGGACAAACGCAACAATAGAAGCAGACTCATAAATGACAAGGGTCTGAGGAACCTTTCGGTACCAATTTTAAGTAATTACTGAGAGAAAATGGACAGTGTGCAAGAATGAGTCAAGCGCACAGATCAGGCAGGATCTGTGTCCTTGCCGGAAACCAAAAGCCACGTAAGAGAGATAGAGACCTCAGCTCAGTGGTAGAATATTTGCCTAGCATGTCTGAAGCCCAGGGTTCAACTCCCAGCAACACAAATAAAACATGCTAGTAGGTTGAATACAGACTGGGGCGGGGGGCACACGAAAAGGTGTGTAAAGGTGTGCAAAGGAGGTGTGTAAAGGAGGCGTGTAGAGGTATGTGAAGGGGGTGTGCAAAGGAGGTGTGTGAAGAAGGTGATGCTCTTATTTCCGAGGCCTCTTATAATAGTTTTTAAATGTTGGATTTCTTAACTTTGCAATGGATATGGCATATTTCTATAATGCTCACTTTAAGATAAATAATTGAACTGTGAAGGTTAGCAAAATAATAAAGCAAACCACCAAACTGGAGAGAGGTGGGGAGATACAAAATGCACTTGACAATGGAACTATATCTAAAATATGCACAGAATCCTTAAAGCTCAGTAAGAAAGGAACTCAGTTCAGAAGCTGCCTCTGCAGGTAGAAGCACTGGGTGCTCTTGCACAGGACCTGGATTTAATCCCCAGGGCCTACCCAATGGCTGGCAGCATCATTAACTCCGGTTCCAGATCCCACACTTTCTTCTGGCCTCCATGGCCAATAGGCACACACGTGTAGTGCACATATATACTTGCAGGCAAAACACTCACATAAAACAAAATAATCTTCTTTAAAATGAGAGGATGATCAGCATCTTCAGGGAATTATGAGTCCAAAGCAATGGCCTACCACCACACACATATTCCAACGACAGATCACATAACTACGGACAACAATGGGAAATATAGGAGCTATTACGTATTGCTGGTGGGATACAAAATAGTAAAGAGACTTTGGAAACAGAGAGTTTCTTTCAAAGCAGTCTACGGTCTATCCAGAAGTTGCAATGTAACTCTGAAACTGTATGGCCACACACACTTGTACAAGAACATTTCCTCCTGGTTCTCAAGAATTAAAAGCACCCAACATCTGTCTAGAGAGGAGTAGATACCTGGGCCGGGATGTGTCCTGGTAAATCCACACACTGTGCTGCTGCGCCATGAGGACTCAGGGAGGAAACAGCCTCAAAAGGCTTTCTGTAGACTATGATTCCAACTCTTCAGTGTGAAGACCAAGGGTCACCAAGAGTTAAAGAGGGAGGGGCAGTAGCTGACACACTGGGACCTGGGAGACTGTAAATCTTTTCTGCGTATTAAGCTGTAATGGTGGATACACATGCTTTTGGCAAAACTATCTTTCGGGACAGAAATGGGCCCTAATGTGAACTCTGAATTTTAGTTAACGTGTGAGTACTGATGCATTCATATAGGGGATTAACCACACTCATGTAAAATGTTAATAGAAGCTGGGTGGAGAGACATGGAAACACCCTGTGCTTTCTGCTCAACTTTCTGTAAATGCCTAAGTGCTGTGAAAAAGGAACTCGAGAAAATAAAAATAGAACCACCATCTGACACCCTGTCCCTCTCCTGGGAATGTGCGCGGGAGATCTAAGCATCCGAAGGAGTGCCTGAACCCATGCTTGCTGTGGCATTGTTCACGGCAGCTGGATCATGATCCTGGAGGAGACACAAAGGGCACGCGCGCACGTGTGTGTGTGTGTGTGTGTGTGTGTGTGTATGCGTGTGTGTGTGTGATCAAAGCTCGTGATATACATATATGAAATGCCATAATCACATGCATTATTTTTTATAACCAACGTGCATTAAATAAAGAGGGGAGAGAAGAGGAGCACACATTACCACCCCTTGTCCAACTAAGTGAATACTGTGGTGATCGTGTTGACCTCCCCCAAAGTTAGACCAAGAAAAGGTCTTGAGAAGAAAATGCACTGTGTGGGAGAGCCTCCGTGTGCCCGTACAGTTAAACCATGCGCTAGGCAGCTATCACAAACCAAGGGGCTTCCTTTGCACTCTCACACACTAGGCGGAGGGTGTCGCTGCCCAATCCACGGATCGTCGAGGCAGTCGGAGAAACTGAAGCTCGAGGAGAAACACTTTAAATAAGAATTCGTACTCCACAGAAGTAAGAATCTCTCAACTTTTATTTCTAGGATACATTCATCCGGAATCTTTGTTTCTTTACAATTTTCCCCCTAAGAGAAATAAATGAATACAATAAAAATAGAATCCAACTACCAGCAATGTCTGTAACCAGAAAGGAATCTAAAGTCTCCGGTGTGATAATATAGGATATATATTCTTTAAAAATATAAATTTCATACCAGAAATAAAGCCTGAATATTCTCTTTTGTTAAAAATATAATTTTCCTTCTTTGCTCTTCCATTTAGTTCTAAAGTCTGTACTTAAACCAGCAATTTTAACTCTTCTTGGAAGGCCGTGCCCAGCTGCGCCCGGTTCCACACTATGGGTCAACTGACTGCACGTCTGAGAAGTGACAGGCCACAGGGCTGTAGCAAGGCTTCAAGACATACTAGTCACGGACTTAAAAACTCCCACTAGCAAACTGAGGCCTGGTTACTATTTTACCTGTTCATGAAATTAGGAAATGTACACAAATTTACAAACTGTAAATCTCAATTGGGGAAAAAAAGATACCGCGAATCTGTCTTGGCTAGAAAGGTAGCTGGCTGGGACAGAGGTGGGTTATACTGGGGGACATAATTGCAAAGGTGCCGGGGTACAGACTCGGGGTCTCAGAGACTGGTTGCTATGCAGCGTGACATGCGACCACTCAATCAAGAAAGGGACCAAAGAACAAAGAAACGGTTCTTCAGCTCAGAGACCGACACCACACTGAGTAGTCAAGCCACCCATCCATCGCTGGGGGCAGGAAATCCAAGTTGGATGGTTTCCCCTCTTCTGACTGGTGTCTCCACAAAGCTTCAGTAGTTGGCAGGTAATCCACTTCTTAAGAGGCTTAAAAAGCCAACATACATGGCCTGGGGACAGGCACCTCCACTTAAGAAGGTTGCAGAAAGTCTCATTATAAACACGGGATAACATACTTAAGCCAGAGTGGAACCTTCTACCTCCGAGTAAACAGCCATCGTGCGTGCTAACTTCTGCAGTGTGTTCTAAAGAGCACAGCCAACGGAGCACAGTTAGGGTGTGCTGATGGTGAGGGACGCCATCTAGACAACAGGCGCATGAGGAGGCTTCCGGCCAGCAAACCGAACAGGCCTAGGAAGGCAAAGTTGGCGCTGCAGGGTAAGGGCACCTGACCCGAGACCGGAGCATCCTGAGCAGCGTGAAGGGGGAGACACCTGGCAAGAGGCTTCCCTCAGGAGCTGAGCTGGGAGGCAACTGGAAGGGGCCCTCCCCCGCTGACTGTCCGCTGTGAGCCTGGAAGCATAGCACAGGGCAGGAGGAAATGGCCGCCGGCCTGACCCCTCCTCCCTTTGGCTCTCTGATGCACTTGCCCTTCCCGTTAGACCTCCAACCCCCTTTCCCCAAGAGAATATTCAGGCCACTTTTTTTTTCTTTTTTCTATTTTTTTCTTTTGGTGGTTGTTTTGCATTAGTAAGGAATACACTAGCAGTCTGGGAGCTCCCTAACTCGGGGGATGTCTCGTGTCAGTATAAGAACTCAGGAGGGGAGAATATAAAATTCAAATGCATTTACAGAGGATTCAAATACACTGTCTCATACACCGAGTACCGCGGAGCACGGAGCTGAGCAATGGCACGTTTGTTACGTTTTGTCGAGGTTTAAGCCAATGTCCACATTCCCGGCGATTGGTCTGTGTTTTCTGCATACAACAAAGCACGGAGCTTTAAATACACACATTTAAACCAGTTTACTCCCTTGTACAATCGTATCTTCAGTCTTACATTTGAAAGTATCAGCCTGAATTGTCATTGAGAGCAATGAGGACTAAGTGACAGTATCATTTAAACGAGATGAGAAACAAGATGTCAGCATTAAACTTAGAAGACAAACACAGATTAGGAAATCTGTCTGTACGCCTGTTCTGTTGGACAAGAGCCTCGCACAGGCAGAGCCCCCGAGACCTCACTGTTTGGGGCTTGCACGCAGCCCCACCAATTGTCTTACATGCTCCTGGATTACAGAATAACCTCAGCTTCCAGGAACCACAGAAAATAAAAAATCATAATATGAAATTTGAAAAGAAGGGTTAAGAAGATCTGTTCCAGTACACTGCGCACAGTCACCATCACAGGACAAGAGTAGATGGAGCCAAGGACGAGAAAGGCACAGGAGCTTTCGCCAGGCTCTACACATCCTGGCACTGTACGGCTAAAACTACTCACTTTGACCGGATTATGGGTAAGGGAAGTGAATTATTACCAGAATTTGCATCATTTTCTTGGAAAATCTAATAATAAAACATTAAATACATACTTTTAAATTTTATATTTATTTGAAGAATCTTTGGTAACAATTGTGTGTGTCTCCCACATTATAGGACTTTTAAAAATCAGTGTCAACAGGACTGACTAAGGAGAGTATGGCAGACAAGCTGGTGCGCTTGGGCTCTCAGGGCAGCCCTCACCTGACTGCCAGTCTGCAGTCCATGCAGTCCAACACAGTACACGGAGCCTGTGAACATACAAAGGAGAGGCTAACACCAGAAAGGAATCAGACAGCAATGAGAATCAAGGACAAACCATAACAATGACAACTGTTCGTAAGTAATTTATTTTTAAATTATAAGATTTACAATGCCTTGATTATGCAAAATATCATAATAGAAATTAAACTAAATCAATAAACCAAGAGAAAGAAAACTTTTTCCTTAAATATCAGTATTTAAGCCATCCTTGTCCCAACCTCATCTTATAAAGTATGCTAATTTCAAAGGTTTCACTTGCAGGTTTAATTGTCATTTTCAGCGTTTTATGGAACTGTAATTTTTTCCATTGCTATCATAGCTAGCGTTTATGCTGCAACAGCAGCAGAATCTCACAAGTGCGATCAAATGTGGAGGTGGGGCCCAGCCTTCGGTTTTATCCACAGACAGAAATCATCCACAGGCATCAGGAGAGCGAGATATTCTCGAGTGGCCAGAGTGTGGCTTAGAGCGTGGTGGCAGCCGCTGTCCTGTCGCTCTGATCTGAACCAGCAGCGCGTGGTGGCATTACTGCTGTGGATAGTATGACTGCTGCGGGGGCTGAGGGAAGGGGTAGGTAGGCTGCTGGGGTCCTGGGTACGGAGCCTGTCCAGGGCTCTGGTGATACACCGGTGGGTACGGCATATTGTACTGGCCATATGTGTAGGGGTTGTAGCCCATGGGCATGGGCATTTGGCAATACCTGATGGTGACAAGAAAACAAACAAAACACTGGTTGGTAAACCAGACCCCAGAGTGCGACACACAGTCACTACTTGAGTCAGCGCTCACCAAGAGCCACTTTCCTCTGTTTCAATCTTCTGAGGAAGAGGAGTGAGGCAAAGGTCTTCTTTCAAGATACACAGAGAAAAAGCATTCCTACCATTAATTAAAAAGAATATCACACTTCTAACACTACCCAGGAAATAATAATGTTGAATCCAACTATTAACAGCATATAAAGACAGAGACAGCTCGTTTTAACGAGGCAATCTAGTTCTCTAAGTATGTTTCTCTGTGGAGCTGGAGAGATGGCAAGTAGTTAAGAGAACCAGCTGCTCTTCTAGGACAGAACCACGATGGGTGGGTGGATGGATGGATGGATGGATGGATGGATGGATGGATGGATGGATGGATGGATGGATAGATGGATAGACAGACAGATGAACTAATGAATGATGCCCCCAAAACAAGGCTAACCTTTGAATGTATCCCATAACTGTCTAAGTTTCTATTCATCTGTTTATTAGATACTGAGATTTCCAAGCACCAGTATATAAACAAGGCCTGTCTTTGCTTCATATAAATAAGGGCAGCCATAAAATATATACTGAATTTCAAACAGAAGAGATATATTTATATAAATACAAGATGTAAAAAATAAAAATATATATCCTAGACACCTAGTAAATAGCTATTCAGCTACTCAAACAAGTAATTATAACATGATCTTTAATTTCTGGGCAAGTTGACATGGCTAATTCATGAATCTGTGTTGAAAGAAGGGACAAACCTGCCATAAAGATTAGTCACAGCTAGAAATTACTCGATCCCTAGTGACACAGGGTGCCACTGCTTACCCGGGATATCCTGGATAGGTGGGATACGGTGGTCCCTGAGCCTGTGGAGGGGGAGCAGAGCCAGGGGTCTGTGGCGGTGCTGCTGAAGCAGTCCCCACCCCTGCAGGGGCAGTAGCGGCAGCAGCAGGAGGAACTCGGTTTGCAGGAAGCACAGGAGGTGGAGGCCGGGCTGGAGGCTGGGGCTTAGCAGGCTGGAAGAGAGACAAGAGTGACAGAATGTGAAGTATGGGTCTCAAAGAGTGGAGAACTAAACCAACAGAGTGCAGACGGCAGTGTGAACATTCGACCAGATACTCCTTCACCGGCCACTCTTAGATACCAGCTTTCTACGCTAGCATGCGGCTGAGTAGAGGCTCTCTCGACATCTGTGAAGACCCACAGTTCTTCCTGGTGCTGACATCTAGTCACACACTGCCTCCACCAACAGTCAGACACACTACTTCTGTCAGGCCCCAAATTCTTTTTACAAAAGTCTTCAAACCTGTGAAAACTTCTAAAACCCTCAGTGGCATATGTAGCGGTGAAACTCTGTGACTGTTAGCACTCCTTTCTCTCCTGTGTTTCTGGAGAGCCACCGGAAGCTGCTGTCTTTACAGCGCAAGCCCTCCAGACAGCAGCCCTCAGCATATCAGCCGAACAATCAAGCTGTTCCCTAGGACTAGAGAATACCCAGGGGGTCCAAGATTCCCTAGGCACCTGAAAGAAAGGTCTCCTATGGCTGCTTCTGTGAACCAAATTCAAATCAAGGTTCACTCCACAAAGACCAGAGTGAATTGTTTGTTCTCATCTACACTTCCCTCCGGTCTCCCAGGGGTCCCAGAGTCTGCACCGCATGCTCTAGGTCTGTGCAGCCATTACTGAGGACACGGCTGGGCATCTGTCTCCAGCACTTCATTCCCTTGTAAGGGAAAGTCCATTCTAAAGCTGTTGTCTCACGCAAGAGAACTCATGAGTACTGGCTGTGTTTACACACTGAAGGCATCAAAAGGTTGGGCCTGGTCAGAGGCGGGACCACCAGTTTCCTCACTGCAGCCAGCCTTCAGAGCTGCCAACCCGTTGCCGAAGACCTGGCCTAGGGAAGACCTGGCCTACTCACCGGCATGGTTCTTGGAGCTGGAGTTGGAGCTGTCGCATGTCCCCCTGCTGGGGAGGACTGATATGCTGGCGGAGGGATAGAAGGAGCGCTGGGCTCTCTGGCAATGCTCTGCTGCAGATCCCTTGAGAAAGACAGGGTTAGTCTGACACCATGACAAACACCCAGGTCACTTTGTTTGTTTTCTTCATACATGAAGTAAAAGTGCCTCCAAATCAGATCAGTATTCTAGAATGTGTTTTCAGTCTCGCCTAGAAAGGAAGTCTATTCTTGCAGCAAAACGAAGTTATAGCCTAATAGTTCTAAAAACTAGCAAAGAGGGTAGATCTTTCAGACATCTTAATTACAACTCAAATATGGAGTGTATAAACTAGGCAAACAGTCTCCTTAGAAGACTGCTTCTTGTCTAATAAGAGGTAATTACAAAACAAAAATACTACAGCCCATTCAGTCACGGAGCCAACATTTCAATCATGATATGACACCAGTGTCCAAACAAAATAAAACCAGGAACCAAGGAGACAGAGGCAGACAGAGCACAGTGTGGGGTAGCCCTGGCTGTATAGCAGAAAGCTTCCCTCAAACAAACAGCAAAGGAGTAAAACTAAGATGGGCACTAATTATGCAAATAATTATGTAAATTCCTAGCGAAATTCTCAACCAGTTACCTAAAGACATGTGGCACTGAGCTATTTTATGTTCAAAGATACTATAACAACGTCACTGGGTAACCTGTCACTAAGGTAGCCTGTCACTGGGGCACTGTCACTGGGGCACTGTCACTGGGGCACTGCCACTGGGGTACTCTGTCACTGGGGCACTGTCACTGGGGTACTCTGTCACTGGGGCACTGTCACTGAGGTACTCTGTCACTGGGGCATTGTCACTGGGGCACTGTCACTGAGGTACTCTGTCACTGGGGCACTGTCACTGAGGTACTCTGTCACTGGGGCACTCTTGTCACTGGGGCACTCTGTCACTGGGCACTGTCACTGAGGTACTCTGTCACTGAGGCACTGTCACTGGGGTACTCTGTCACTGGGGTACTCTGTCACTGGGGTACTCTGTCACTGGGGCACTGTCACTGAGGTACTCTGTCACTGGGGCACTGCCACTGGGGCACTGTCACTGAGGTACTCTGTCACTGGGGCACTCTGTCACTGGGGCACTCTTGTCACTGGGGCACTCTTGTCACTGGGGCACTCTGTCACTGGGCACTGTCACTGAGATACACTGTCACTAGGGCACTAGGGCACTGTCACTGGGGCACTCTGTCACTGGGGCACTCTTGTCACTGAGGCACTCTGTCACTGGGGCACTCTGTCACTGGGGCACATTATCACTAGGGTACTCTGTTACCAAGGTACTATGTTACTGATATACTCTGTCACCAGGGTAAATTCACAAAAGATATGTAACTAAAAAAATACATAAGTATTAAGAGACAGATTTAAAGTCTCTTCAAATCCCAAGTCTGTTCAGTATATTGGAATTAACTTCAAAAGCCTCACTAAACCCCAAGGTCTACACTCAGTGACACATCGTGGCCATCAGTTTCTTGGAGCAGGATCAATAGCTACAGTGGGACCAGCAGTCCTGAAGCCAAAGTCACCCTTATCACAGTCACCCCTCCCACCTGTCACCCACACTTTCCTCTCAAAAAGGGCCCAAGGTGAAAAATACATCAGAGCTATATTCTTCAATGAAAGAAATCGATGTAAGGGCTTAATGTAAGCAAACACTATATAAATGAGGAATTTGTAGTCGATAATAATATTCTAAAGGTCTGACTTTGAAAGATCTAAAATATATACATATACCACAAAGACTTAACATAAGACTTCCCCCTTAATAAACTCCAGTAATTAGCATATTTGTGGGCCAATGAGAATTTCCTATGCCTTACTACTGATATAAGTCAAAGCTACTGTCAGAGCTCAACAAAGTACAACACAGAAAGTAAACCGCCACAACTGCTCCAACGATAGCCACTGACACTGGTGCTTTATACCCTGTGAAAAGAAACTGAAGTAAAAACAAAAACATTCCATTCTTCCAAATGTTTTGCCTTTAATTAAAGCATTTCAATTAACAGTGAAAGTAGGAAATCTGAAGGCAAATGGTCAGTCATAACTGGACAATTAATTATACTGACTGAAGGCACCCAGATCTAGAAAGACCAATACTGAATGTTCTCACTCTAGATTTCTGTGTTCACTTGGAATACCTGCACAAGGCAGGAAACTAGAAAGGGGCCACTGCGGGGAGAGAGAAGAAAGATCTGAAGGGACGTATGGATAATACAGCACAGGTGACAAGACAAAGAGAAGGAGAGAGAGAAGGATGGAGGGCAATGGGAGGGTGAGGAGAGGAAGGCTTAGGGAAGGGATAAACAAATGCTAGGGATGAAAGAGCCATCCAGAAACATACAATTGTATACGTTTCCTAAATATGTATATAGATATATGAAGATGTCTATCTACAGGTGAGTGCATATATATATGTATATATGTGTGCATATACATGTGTGTATGTATATATATATGCATTTGTGTTTATATATACATACATATATGCATATGTATATATATGGGAGAGAGAGAGTGTGAGAGTGTGTGTGTGTGTGTGTGTGTGTGTGTGTGTGTGTGAGAGAGAGAGAGAGAGAATAGGCTTAAGTGAAATTTCTCTACACAGGGGAGTGTGCTGGTTATCAAATGAAAAGTCCAGTACCAAGTATGAATCTCTCCCCCTTAAGCTGTTCGTCAACAGTTCCTAAATCTCTGTGTGAATATGGGTCAAGGCCCCGCTTTCACAGTGGCTCCTGCAAAAGGGACTGTGCTCTCTTCTGAACTATTCACTGTCTTCCCCTCTGCACCCCACTGTACTTCCTCAGCCTCGGTCTCTCTCCTTTCCATTCTTTCATCCCAGATCAGGACGCCCTATGACTGTGAAACACTCAGAGGGAAGGAGAAGGGCAGCGGCTGCGCCAGCATCAGCCGGCTCCCAAACACAGGGCCACAGTAGGATCTGACACAAAACCAACTCACTTCAAGAGCTCATCTCTTTCCGTCTTCCGTGCAAACACTATGTCACTGCATTTGTTCTGGAACCTGACCAGGATTTCAGTCAGCTCATTGTAAAACTATAAGCAAAGAAAAAATACAGATAATAAGTAAAAGTTTAAATCTAGGAAAAAATGCACTCTAACAATAATTTGGATCAATGCTGCTGAAACTAGAGGCTGAGATCACGCACGGGAGACGCATTCATACAATCACCTGAGTAGCTTAGTACTATGTCCTAAGATTGGTAAGGAAAATAAAAGTAATGAGAGGATGTCTGCGGAAGAATACTAACACTAAACATTACAAGACGGGAAGTTAAAATTTTATAACTGTGAACATGTTCCCAATCCTTAGACAAAAGCCAGCTACTAAGTGATGACTGTGAACCCACACTCACGCTGCATAACTCCAATGCGGGCCCCACTACCGTAATGCCCGAGGCTCTCAGAGAAGCCCTCGGGACATCTGCTTGAACAAAGCACTGAGCCCTAGGGACGGTCACCTCACTGTCACCACCCCAGGCGGCACAGTACTTGCTGTCTATTCAGAGCACAGTGAGGACAAGCGTCTTATCCAAGGTGACTGCACTCGGTGACCACCACAGAGTTAAGAACCAAAAGGAACTTTGCATCTGGAAAATTTAAAAATCACTTGTCTCAAAAGCAAAATAATCAGAAAGATAAAAATGCATTTCTCTAAACCCTTTAAGGGACAAAGCAAAAAAGTACTCAGAATCTACCTCTGATACTCAGGCAGGCTCCAAGTCTGTCCTCACCACCTCCTTCCACCACACATCAGTCCCAACTGAGATGTCATCACTGGCTCCGGACAGCTCGGATTCCTGCTCCCTGCAATACGCTAGCCAGTACCTCTCCATAGAGCGCCTCCTTCAACGTTCCACTGAGAGTTCCCCCTCTACAAGCCTGACACCAAGTCAAAAGCACGAAGCTTGGTCACTTGGAAGGACCAGCAGCAGCAGCCACGTTCCTTCCTCCCCCTCTGTACATCTCAGCTCTAGTCTCATGCGCGCACGCATACCTTTGTGCCCTCTTTCAAGTTAGCTACGAGCTCCACGAAGTTGTCGTACGCGGTCGCTAAGTTCTTCAGGACCTCTTCCCTCAGGCTGGCCTCACTGTTAGACTGCTTCATTTTGGAGAATTCCTGGTGTGAGACCTTTGTAAACAAACAAAATGTGTATTTTATAAATTTAATTCAGCTTGAAATACTTTTTCATTTATTATTTATTGCATACACATGTGTGTGTAGGTATGCGTATGTCACAGTACACATCCGAAAAGTAAGAACACAAATTTCAAGAGTTGGTTCTCTCGTTCCACCACATGGAATCCTTCACATAAGGACTGAACGCAGGTCCTCAGGATTGGTGACGTGCACCTTTAGCCCCTGAGCCATCCTGATAGCCAATCAAAATATTTATAATAGGAATGGAGTGTAGTGGCGCATGACTTTAATCCCAACACTGGGGAGGCAGAGGCGAGCAGATGTCTAACACGATTGAGCCCTCAGGCTTCCATCTCCCAGGACAAAAGTGTAACAACAATGTGCTGCTCTCTTTTCAATTAAGAAATCATGATTGCTGATCTGCACATTTACAAGAAATACGGGCAATGTTTCATGCCAGTACACTGCTTTGACTTTTTTCTTAAGTAAAATATCACAAATCCAATGGATATAAAAATATAATCAGTAAGTTACCAACTTCTATCATTCTATAACACAAAAATACCCAGACAAAAGCTGTTTATTTGATAACACTTTATACTACTATAAAATTCTGCACATTCACTATAAAAAGGCAAAGTCTCGAGTCCTGTCAGTACAAACTACTGATGTGCAAATGCACAGCTAATGTCTAATTATGTATTAGCCAGATGATTCTGAAGGCATTGATGAGCCCAACTAATGTTGATTCTTCCCTACACATAGCAAGAAAACTAAAAAGGAAACATCACAAGTGATTTGGAAAACACTTGTCTGAAGTAACAAGGCCTTCTCACCAGCATGCCACCCCCTAGTCAGTCAGAGGTGGCTGTGTTTCTAGTGCAGGGAACTGAGCTTAGGTCATACCCCAGGTAAGTACAGCCAACCCTAGAGATGTTCAGCCATCGAGAGCTCACACTGCTTTGAACCCCAGCACTTGGGAGGAAGACACACAAAGGTAAGACACACAGTGACAGTTGTTAGTTCTAGGCCAGCCTGAGCTGAAAGCCCTTGATTTTTGTAAACTCTACAGACATACCATGCTCTATTCTGTGAGTCCTTTCACTTTTACATTTTTTAATGGTCATAGGCTGTCATATACCTCCAATTTAAAAAAAAATTTACCTGTATATTTTTTAGAAGTCCCTCCTGTTTCTTCAGAGACTCTTGAACTTTAGTTGTTAGCCCACCATAGATCCGATCCAGCTCAGTGACAGAAAGAGCCTCCTCATTTATCACGCCATCTTGGGCCAGAGCTGTCAAAAACTTGCTTGTCATGTCAAAATTCACTGACTTCAGGTCATTCTCAAGACCCTCTCTTTCCTTCTTTATTTCATCAAGATTTGATAATAAGGATTTTAAGACATTTACAACCTAAACAACAAACACATCCATGGTCAATGGTAGGGCATCCCTGGGACAAAGCTCAGACTGAGGAACGCAACCCCTGAAGACAGGGTTCTCACCATTTTTTATACATTCAAAACATAAAACTTTAGTACTGAAAATAAATGGGCCTGTCAAACAGTTACTGCAGAGGAAATATTCCAGGCTAGGTTTGTTTTTACTCGCCTTTAATCCAAGCATTGGGAGGCAAAGGCAGGTGGATAACTGTTGATTTCAACCTGAACTACACAGTAAGTTCCAGGCCAGCCAAGGCTACACGGAGAGAGCATGTCTAGAAAGGAGAAGGGGAGGAAGGGGAAGAAGGGAAAGGGGGAGGGGAAGAAGGGAAAGGGGGAAGGAGGAGAAGGGAAGGAAAGGATAGGGGGAGGGGGAAAAGAGGAAGGGGAAGGGGGAAGAAGGGGAAAGGGGAGGGGGAGGGGGAGGAAGAGAGAAAGGGGGAAAAAATGACCAGGGAAGGTAAGTCCCTGAAAGGTCCACAGCAAGATGGAAATAGTCCTTTTTTAGGGCCACTGTAAAGACCACGGGGACCCATACAAAGTGTTCAACAGAACTCCCTGCGGATGGCCAAGCATCTGCACCACGCACCCACCACTCCCTGGCACTCGACATTTGTGATTCCCCACACAGGGCCAGCCAAGCCCACTGTGCAGGCTGGCGCCCGAGCTTTACGGTTGACAGCAAACTGCACACATTTTGAACTACATAGAAGCTTGGAAATCTAAGATAAAAATCAGAAACAGATCAGGACTTAAAGTTCTGTTTATTTAGTGAATTTAAACTTACCTCTCTAATTATGTGCCATAATTTTATCTGGCAAAGTGAAGTAGGGTTTGTAAGTTTAAAATGTTAGAAAATCTATATAGTGGGAGGGCTGGGGAGATGGCTCAGTGGGTAAACATTAGGACCTGAGCTTGGATCCCCAGTGCCATGTTTAAAAAGAAAAGGTGAGAAGCAGTAGCACAGCCTGTGACCACTCTCGGCTCCTACCCCACCCCAGCAGGAAGTGAAGAGGAACCGGAAGAGGAACACAGGGACTTATGGGGCTAACGGTCAAGCCAAACAATGCCAAGCTGTAGACTTACTGGGAGGTCCTCTTTCAAAGAATGAGGAGAAATGATAGAGAAGATACCCAGTGGCAACCTCTGACCTCAAGCGCGTGCTCCTGTACATGTGAGCATGTGTTTGCACACGCACGCACCACAAAAAATTATTGAATTTCCTATTAGCACACTAAAGTTGATAATGGACTAAGTTGATTTTAGATCTCTGTACAGACTGCATGACTAACAGGAAATGAGAATGAAGGAGGGAGGAAAGGCGAGCTGGTACCATCCTCAGGTCTCACTGCGGATGGGGTCCGGTGGGCAATGAGGGAGGCCTCCCCACCACTGTAATAGTATAACTGCCCATGTCCACTGGCACACTGAGTGACACAAAACAGAGAGTCCTAGCAAACTAGTGGAACCTCAGAATAGGCCCGGAACTAGGCAGTGGCTGTTCCCCCTCTTTAAGAAAGTCCCCTCAGGGGGCTGGGGATTTAGCTCAGTGGTAGAGCGCTTACCTAGGAAGCGCAAGGCCCTGGGTTCGGTCCCCAGCTCCGAAAAAAAGAACCAAAAAAAAAAAAAAAAAAAAAAAAAAAGAAAGTCCCCTCAGGTGCTGACAGCCCACTACCTCCCCACAGAGCCAATGGAATGGCTGGCTACTCTAGAACTCATGTAGTTTGCCCATTGGTCAAAAGGCTGTATAAAATGCTTGCTGCTGTCGATGATGGTCTCCGGAATCTGTGTCCCTAGGTCCATGACTCTGCCTCCCTTACCCTTTCCTGATCCCAGTTCCCACATCTCATCAGCCAAAAAGGAGTAAGCTGGAGAGAAAAGGAAATTTGCAGAAGGGCAAGCCAGCTAGGACCCACAGCTGGAGCACCACTGTCTGATGACTAACCGTGTGTCTCGGACACAGCACAGAAACTTCAACTTAGATCCTCTCACCAAACAGCAGGTCTAAATGATGGCGAGAATCACCCCCACTATGAGCTACCAGTAAGAGCTGATGGAAGGGACACATATGGACACAGGTTCCTCCCCAGTGACAAACTGCACACAAGCAGTGAAGATTGTGGGAAGAGCCCTAGGGTTTCTCAGAATGGGTCTAAAACCAGCTCTATTTACCGAGAAAGCCAGCCTACCTCCTGGTTTTCATGCACATCACTTTCTAACCATGGAAATAACGACAAGTTCCTACACTTGGCAAGTCTTGTGTTATTTCAAAATGCCATGGTCCCAAGTCTCTGAAATATATCGTTTCAAACAACTGATTTATGATTGTGTGAACACCACATACAGACCAAGACAGCCGGCTCTTGGTCTCGTGTCACAGGGGCCTCTGTGCTATCCCGGTGATTAACGGGCGCCCACACTAGCTTAACTACAGTTCAGTCTGCCTGATCCTGCCCTAATTTTAAGAAAGTGGATAACGAGAAAAATGGATTGAAGTGCTTGCACAGACGAATGGCTAGTATAACAACCACAACCACAACAACCACAACAACCACAACCACAACAACAACCACAACAACAACCACAACCACCACAACCACAACCACAACCACAACAACCACAACCACAACAACAACAACAACCACAACAACCACAACCACAACAACCACAACAACCACAACCACAACAACCACAACCACCACAACAACCACAACAACCACAACAACCACAACAACCACAACAACCACAACAACCACAACCACAACAACCACAACCACAACCACAACAACCACAACCACAACAACAACAACCACAACAACCACAACCACAACCACAACAACCACAACCACAACCACAACAACCACAACCACAACCACAACAACCACAACCACAACAACAACAACCACAACAACCACAACCACAACAACCACAACCACAACAACAACCACAACAACCACAACAACCACAACAACCACAACAACCACCACTGTCTAAATACTCTCAGATACTCTAATTTGAGGCTCACACTCATTATCATATCAAAATACACAGAGGTCTAATGCACTTACTTAGTTCTCTCTTTTCAGTAGCTGCCATTATATGATCTTTCTTTAACAGGGTCCCATGTAGTCCAGGATGGCCTTTAACTCTCAAGCCTCCGAGTGCTGATATTATAGGTGTTTAAGTTTGTCGTTACTAATACATCTGCATGTAATCAGCTTTTAAAAGAACTGCCTGAATTACTTTATTAAATTAAGCTGCCAGCAGTTACTGTTCCATCAAATGTGGGACAGCTTTCTGAGCTACTGTGTCAATTACGCTAACTACCATTCCAGTTAGTGACTCCCTTCACTTGATAAGCAGACAACAGACTGATCCGGCAAGGACGGAGGAATGGCTGGGATCTGAGACAAGGAAAAGGCATGGTAGGGTAAAAAGTCCTTAAAGAAAATACAAATGTAAACAAGTCCTTGGATAGGATGGAGTTAACAGGTCAGGGCCACAGCACAGAACCAAGAAGCAGAAGGATTAGGAGGAATCCCCACAAGCTGCCAGTGCTCCTCTCGACGTAAGGAGACAGTGACTTGTGGCAACAGGCTCAAGAGGTCCCAGCCTCTACAGAGTAATAAAGTCTATGGGACGGGTGAGGAATAGACGCAGGCTCAGAAAGCAGATAAATCACTGAGTTGACTAAGTTTTACAAACAACAAAAATCACTCATGAACACTGAAATTAAATATCACATAATGTCCATACATCATGAACCATTAGTCTCCATTTTCATGATCATTTAAAGCTTGTAAGAATGGGGGGTGGTCAGGAAGGTAGGAAGGGGTGGGTTGGTGGGGGAATACCCTCATAGAAGCAGGTGGTTGAGGATGGGATAGGGGGTTTAAATGATGGGAAACCGGGAAAGGGGATAACATTTAAAATGTAAATAAGAAATATCCATTAAACAATGAAGAAAAAAAGAGAGAAATAAACCTTTTCATCTTCCTCAAAAAAAAAAAAAAAAAAAAAGAATGGGGGGTGGTAGGGACAAGGCAACACATGAGGTGGCAGCTGTGTTCAGAATATAAACTGAATGAATGAATGAATGAATGAATGAATGGAAAGAAGCCCATAAGAACCATTCTTAGCTTACATGTTATATCAAACCAAGAGGTGACTGGGCCCACAAGGTCTGTCTCAGACTGGGTCTCAGACTATGGAAGCCTTTATGGCCTTAACAGCACTAAATACACTAGCGGCATGAGGAGCTATCGGCTTCCCAGTCAGCTCTCAGACTCAGTCTGTCACTTTACTTCAAAGAAGGTAATATAAGGTACAAACAGCAACAGAGAAACAGGACTCAGCACAGCTAACTTGGAAGCTTTGCCTGCATGAGGGCCGCCATGCTCAGTACAGCTACGGGTACACAAGACACCTCTGGTCTACAGTCAGCCTTCTCAATGTCTGCTGATAAACATTCTCTTAGAGAGATGACTCAGAAACTAAGAGTGCTTGTTGCTCTTCCATAGGACTTGAGTTTAGTGCCCAGCACCCACACAGGGCAGCTCACAACTGTCTCCAACTCCAGCTCCAGGGGCTCCAATGCCTTTGGCCTCCAGTGGCATCTGCACTTCCGTGGCACCATGTGCAAGGCTCAGGTCCCACAGACACAGCAGTGGTGAGCACAACTGTAATCCCAGGATTGAAGGAGAGGCGGAAGGGTCAGAAGTCCAAGGTCCTCTCCAGCTACACAGCAAGTCTGAGCTACATGAGACACCGTCTTAAAAGAGGAAGGGGAACAGGAGAAAAGCCGCTCAGAAAGCATAGCTTAGGCAGTACTCCCCCATGAAGGTTTGTTTTTTGTTTTGTTTTGTTTTGTTTTAATGAGATACCCACTCCTCTGGCCAGAATCCCATTGGGTGAGGCCTGGCAGGCCCAAAACAAAGTCTCAGGCTCCCATGCACAAGGCCAGGTGGTAGCCCCAAGCATCCAGCGGAAGGACCTTTGAGTACAGCCCCGGCAGTTTGAACACTTTTCAGACAACAAGCTTCTTCATGATAACATAAAAATATCTCCATCAGCAAACTTTGGCTTCTGAAAAAGTATATGTCACAAAACTTTATCAATTCAATAACTGTTTCAAATGGTTAGGTTTTTGTTTTTTGTTTTTCTCTTTTAAGAAAATAGAAACCTAACAATAAGAGACACCTTGGTGGTCTTTTTATATCAGTTAGAGACAGAGTCCTTTGTTTATCTTAGCCTGGTGCCTGGCTTGGTGGCCAAAGCTCTTTTATGCCTAGGACTCATAAAAATCAAGTCAAATCAAATCAAATCCAGACAGTGCAGCACAGAACAAAGATAGACCTGCAGTCTATGATGTCACCCACAGACCTGGCCTTCCAGCAAGAACAGAGGATGTCACCTAGAGGTCCAGCAGCCATGTGGCAGCCTGCAGAGGGAGCCACTGCAGAGGGAAAGTGTGTGGTGCACAGATGAAGAGAGAGGGAAGCGGAACAGCTTGAGTGGGGGGGTACACCGTGGCGCCAGACAGAATTCCTGGTAAGGTTGAAGCAGGTTTAAAAACACCAGGAATTTGTATTTTTAATGGTCCTTCCATAATGGTCACGTGTGGGCGGCATGCCTGCCTCTCCCTGTGATGCTGGAGCACCGACAGCATGTTGCTCAGGGGAGGCAGAACACAATCCGAGATGGGGTCCCAGTCTCTGTTTCCCCAGGGAGAAACAGCCGGGAAGTTGGGACAGATGTTGTGGTTCTCTATCTCCTGTGTACCCAGACACCACCAGGGACCTCAAGGAGTTGAGAATGGTGGTTCCCAGCCTCCTGTACACCCAGGCGCTGTTGGGGACCGCAATGAACAAGGGTCTGCAGGCCCACACTTCCCCTACACATCAGGCAGGAAGGGGGTGGCTGAGCCCAGGATGGGGCAAAATCTGGTCTGTTGGATTGAGTGCCGAAAGTGTGGAGGGGCTGGTAGAGAGGCCTCTTCCAGACTTATGCTCAGCTCTTTATGACAAGGCCCCAGTGATCATTGATGAAGAGACTTTTCATTTACCCTCTGCCTGGCCAATCAAAGCTGATCAGGCAACTGCTGCAGAAGAGAGGATAGGGTGGGACTTCTACCAGCCAGGAGAGGGAAGGAGAGAGAAGAAGAAGGCTGATTCAGCCATGAGGAAGGGGTCCAGAGGGACGGCAAGGCAGAAGCTAACTGAAGCCCAGAGGGCCAGACCAATACTGAAATACAAGTATCTCAGGACTTTGGCTGGGAAGTAGCCAGATTAGTTTAGAGGATCAAAAATGATCAATGATTGCCCAGATAAAACTTGATTAAATAAATCTTTTGACTCTGTGTGTCATGATTGGGGAATCAGCTAGGATAGGAAACATAGTTGCTATATTTACTGTGTACATTTATATTAAAGTTACCCTTACAAAGATATTGTCTTTGCTTTGTATTTTGGGGTGTGTGTGTGTGTGTGTGTGTGTGTGTGTGTGTGTGTGTGTGTGTGTGTGTGTTTTATGGGGGGGGTGCAAGGGCAAAGGGCAGATATGAGAAGACAGAGAGCTGTGTGGGACTGAGGTGCATGATGTGAAACTGATCAAGAATCAAAAGTTTCTAAGAAAGGAAATAGATTTTTAAAGTGATTCCTGATGATATTATGCTATTCTTATAGATGGGTACCTTATCCGCTCATCATCAGAGACTTCCTCTGGCAGCAGAGGAGAGTAGATACGAGATCCACAGCCAGACATTATGTGGAGAAAGCCATCAAATCCCTCCCTTCCCTCAGAAGAGGAGGGGAAGACTGTTAAGAGCCAGAGGGGATGGAGGACGCCAGGAGAACGAGACCCTCAAGTCAGCAGAGCACGGTGCATGTGAGCTCAGGGAGAAGCAGCAAGCACAGGCCCCAGGGTCTGCACAGGTCTTCAGCCCAGCCCTCAGCACAGCGACCCCTGGGACTCCTGACTGAGAGGCAAGCAGATCGGTGACCCTGGTGACCGGGCGCCTGCTCTTAGGAATCTTCCCTCCTAGTGAGCTGCGTGACCAACTTCAACACGACAGTCCTTGCCTGACTTCACTGTATCTATTTGTCATAACAGTCCTTGCCTGACTTCACTGTATCTGTTTGTCAGTCATGCCTGGCTATTGTCTCTAAAGCCTGCTGTTTTCTAGTGAGAGAGAAAGAAGAAGAAACGGTGGGGAGGAACTGGGAGGAATAGAGGGGAGAAACTGTAATCAGGATATATTCCGAAAAGAGTCTTTTTAATAAAAGAAAAAAATGGAAAAAAGAACGCTATTGTGTATCTGCCCGACATTTTCGGTCTTACATGAACTACATGGATTAGAAAACACTAATTAGAAACATTAATTATATATATGCATATTTGTGATGCTAACTACAGAAGACAACATGAATTTGAGAAGGTGCTTTGGGGAGGGACATGAGAAGGATTGGCGTGTAGACAGAGCTGTAGATAGGATCAAACGCACTGTACTCATCTATGAAATTCTCAAGACCAAAAAAGAGAAATAGCTAATAAATATTTCTAAGACTTAAAAAACATTGATTTTTTTTCTCCATACAATGTATTCTGATTACTTTTTCCCTTCCCCCAATTCCTCCTGGTTCCTCCATACCTCCCTGTCCATCCAGATCCATATCCTTTCTATTTCTCCTTAAAAACACAGGCATCTAAGGAATAGTAATAAAATCAAACAAAACCAAATTGAAATAAGTCAAAATAAACAAAGAAAAGAGAGCAAAGAAAAAGAGCAAGAAACACACATATTTAAGACAGAGTCTCATCATATATCCTGGCTAACCTGAACCCCTCTTTGTAGACCAGGTTAACCTTGAACTCAGAGAGATCACAAGTCTCTACCTAAGTCGTTACCTAGGCATGCACTACCATGCCTGGCTTTCAAATGGCAAAGTTTTACCATGAACACTCTGGGTAAACTATCATCAAATTTCATGATAAAAGTCTGAAATAGCTTTGATAGCACATGATGCTTGTCTTAATTAGCAGAGTGCTAAAGATTTTCTTGCCACCTCTGTCAGGAAATCCAGCTTCAATACAAAAATTTAATGTTGATTATAAAAGACTTTACTTTTGTGTGCGATGGCATTAAAGAATATCAAAAGGCCTCTTAATATAAATTAACAATTTAAATTACCAAAAAAAAACCAAACTAAAATGCCAAAAAATGAAGGCTTACTAGTTCTGATTTTGCTTAGCACAAACGATTTTATTTTTCCATTAAAGGGAAATCAAGCCATATAAATTTATCAATACAACGCCAATGGGCTGGGACTGTAGAACTTAACAAACCTTTGGTTTCAATCACAGCATGGAAAGGAAAAAAAAAAAAAAAAAGGACACCAAACGGAATAAGGAAGGTATGTCTCACAAGTAGCTTTCTCTAAAATTTAAAAAAAAAAAAAGCTGCAAAGGGCTGGAGATGCCGCTCTGTAGCTCTGTAATAACACGCTTACCCAGCATGCACAAGGCCCGAAATTCAATCCCCTCCTCTGCCAGGGCAGACACAGAAGGGTTGCAGGTTAAAGACTCACTTGGGCATTTAGAAAGGCTTTGTCTCAAAAAAGAGGGGTTGGGGGTAAGCTGGGGACGCAGCTCAGTGGTAGAATGCCCGTGTAATACGCACCAGGCCCTGGTTCAGTCTGTTGCCGTACCCTGCGCTATCCTCCTTCAGCTTCCTTGCCCTCGCATGCAGCTAGCACTCCTGGTCACCACTCCTGCCGCCCTGGTTTCCTCTCTGCTGAGCTTGCTGGTGAGCGCTGCTGCCTGGGGCCTGCTCTGCTCTCCACCCGTTACCATTTCTCATACACCAGACAAACTCAGCCATGGAGGAGCCTCACATGTGATCACATTCTACCTCTGTTCTCACAAGTGTGCCAACATCCCAAGAAGACTCCCAACTCCTGTCTAAACCCCAACAGCAAGCCCTCATGCTTTTCCTGCGGAGTTTATAAACTTGTAGCCAATCATTGTCATCTTGTATATTACTAATGTTCCGTGCTGGACAACAAGTTGAAATAAATAAAGGCTAGATTCGTTTGCTAATTTTATGAAGCACTTAACATATTATATCACACAGTAAGTCTTGCTAGAATATATAAAATTATTCTATACAAAGAGAAATAAAGAACACTATTAACAACTCTAGAAATCTACTGTGTCTAGAAATGGACCTTTCAATACACTGTGTTCCTTGCTTGCCTGGACTTATTTCTTATGGAGTGGGGAGCGTCTATCCTAGTGCAATGCAACCTACCTTACAACGGCCACCACTACACTCTGCCTGCGTTTTCTCTGCTCTCTAAGACTTCCCCAGGCAGAGGATCTGGGGGTTTTCTCTTTCCACCATCATTAGCAATGTCATCCCGATGCTGCCCATTTACTAACATGCACACCTTGCCACTTTCCCCTTCAATCCAGCCCCATGTGGAACATGATGGGAGCCAAAAGAAAAATCATAAAGAACAAAGAAATTATGGTTGGAAGGCCCGTCTTCTTCACCCCAAGAAGTTTCTGTCCTTTCCAAGCCCCCCCCCCCCTTTTACAAAACCCGAATTAAACACTGTTAGCATATGAAGTACCAGCTCACAAAAGTAACTCAACAAATGAAAATCCCAACAGGGATTAATCAATAACTCCATACCACTCGATGCATAGATCACTAGTTTTGAATAATGACCCTAATTTACTTCTATGTGTGTTTATGTGCCTGTGAGTGGACATGAGTGTTTGGTACTTGGATTCAACCCCAAAGCCTGGTCCAAGCTAAGCAGTGGTCTACCATGAAGCAGTACCTCAAGCCCCCTTCGGCTGTGTTAGAGTGGCAGTAAGACCCCGGCGGGTCTCTACACAGCAGCTTCAACACAGTCCCATGAACACAGGACCACCCGCCTTCTCAAGCTCTCCCTTCTCACCTCACTGCCCTGCATGGTCTTTGCTGGGTTAGCAGAAGGGATGGCGGCATTCAGCTCCGGCTCTGGCTTACACAGAAGGGCGATGGTGTCTCGGTGGGACTGGTAGCGCTCCTTCACCTGTCCATCCGCTTGCACCGCTTTATCTAAAACGGCTCTGAACTTGGCTCCCTCTGGAGAAAGAGTTTCAAGAACTCAGCAGGCTGACAGGGCTGATTAGATTACTAAAGCTCTGGTCCTCAGTTTGCTCTTCCTTCCCTTCTGTAGGCCCTAACTCACTAGACAACAGACCTCAACTTCTATCCATCTGGGCAGCTGTGATTTAGGATAAAAGACACAATTACTTACGAAGCGAGGGTACAGTAATTTGTAGTCACTTGGTTAACATTTGCCCAGTGAAAGAAAACAGACATTTGTCCAGTTTCTTTCTAGAACTCATAAATACAGAAAAAAAAAAATCATTCATGCCAAAATAGGGTAAAACTCACTGAAAAAGTACTCCTCTCTCAAGGAATGCTCTCACTTCAAAGAAAAATAGGATCACTTTCAGAGATACCTAACAGAAATATAAATCTCTAGCTAAAATGAAGACATTTATTGTAAGCACAAATCTTAATAATCAAATTTTAAAGATTATTTATTTATTGTACATAAGTACAATGTCACCGTCTTCAGACACCCCAGAAGAGGGCATCAGGTCTCATTACACATGGTTGTGAGTCACCATGTGGTTGCTGGGAATTGAACTCAGGACCTCTGGAAGAGCAGTCAGTGCTCTTAACTGTTGAGTCATCCCTCCAGTCTGATAATCAAATTCTTAAAAAGCATAATTTATTTCAAAGTAGCTGTTAAGGCTCATTTTTTTAATCACCTAGAATTCACTACTAAGTCAAAAGGGAATTACCAGATCATAAATATCACTTCACACATGTCTTTAAAATGGTGCTTGGAGAAGCCCGAGATTTCTGTGATTAGCTTAACTGCGCCTGTCAGTGAACCTACGTGAGCGTCATTACTCACTACTGTTTGTCTTTGCTAAGGATAAGTGCCTGGGTTTTCCTTATTCACACACAAGTAAAAAGATGAGTTTACAACTGAGTCTAACTTTAAAAACTATTTGGATAAAGGGGAACTTCCTCTCACGCAGCTCATTTGTGCCATGGTTACCTGCTCGTAAAGGCTTGTACAGGTCATTGGATGGAGTCCTTTGCCACCGGTCCTTGAATTTTGCTCTTAAGTCATTATCAGTTGCTTCTTCTTCATCCAACAATCTTAGTGACTTAGGAAAGTAAACAAAAATCATTGTTATCATTTTAAAAAAAGAAACTTCAAACATTTTTGTTGTTGTTTATAAGGTCTGAGAGGGTTGTTCATATGGTTTGGTTTTATGAGTGTCTCTTACATAGACCTGGCTAGTCCAGAACTGGCTATGTAGAGCAGGCTGGCCTCAAACTCATTTCCCTGAGTTGGAATTATAGGTATAAGCCACCAGGCCTGCTATTGTTTTTAATGATCATATCCAGTAAAGGAAGACAACTAATGAGGAGGAAGTATTTCAATACCACTAACTGACTGCTGTGCAGATTTTGTTCTGTTGGAAATGGTCTCAGAATACAACCCTTATTAGCCTCAGATCTGTTATCTTCCTGCCTTCTAAGTGCTGACATTATAGTTGTGAGCTACCACATCAGCTTAGTACACAAAATGGTACATTTCTGTTGCAGAAATCTGAGTCACAACATGACAGAAACTTGATCTGGGGAGGTAGCTCAGTAGTAGTGGAGAGCTTGCCTAACAGGTGCAAAGTACTAGATGGGGTGTGTGTGTGTGTGTGTGTGTGTGTGTGTGTGTGTGTGTGTGTGTGTGTGTGTGTGTGTGTGTGTCAGAGTCAGGGTTAAGGGTAGCTATTCTCTTTCTCGGTGAGAGAAAACTGTATCTCGATGGATACAGTGCCTGCTGAGCGCACACAGCCATCGCTTCAGTCTCTAGCACCACATAAAAAATAGGTATAGTAAGCATGGTGGTGGCGTCATAAGCCTTTAATCCCAGCACTTGGGAGGCAGAAGCAGGCGGATCTCTGAGTTCTAGGCCAGCCTGGTCTACAGAGTGAGTTCCAGAAAAGGACTACTCAGAGAAACCCTGTCTCAAAACAACAACAACAATAACAATAACAACAACAACAACAACAACCCCACAGGACAGCAATCAAGTATAGTGTCAAGCGCCAGTAACTTCAGCACTCAGGAAATGGAAGCAGGAGGATTAGAAGTTCAAAGTCAACATTCCCACATGGAGAGGAGAGGGGCTAGGGTCGTTTGAACAAGGATGGCCCCTTAAGGCTTACATATCTGAATGCTCAGTCATCAAAGAGTGGCACTATTTGAGGACTCAGAAGTGTGGCCTTGTTGGAGGAGTGTGTCACAAGGGTCTGAGGTGTGAAAAGCCCACACAGACCTCAGTTGGCTCTCTATGGATCAGGATAGCTCTCTCGGCTGCTGCTCTAGCACTACAAGTGCTACCAAGCTCCCCACCAAGTCGATAACGAGCGGACCCTCAAGAACTGTAAGCAGCCCCCAACCAAATGCTTTCTCTGCCTTAGTCAAGGCATTTCTTCACAGCGAGACAACAGTGACCAAGACAGGAGCTCGCCAGGCTCCACCCTAACCAGCAGCTGGTGGCTGCTGGGGGGGGGGGGGGGCGGCAGTGTTTTCCTTCTGTGGTGTGGGCTCTTATGGGCTGTCTACACGGATAGCATCCATGTGCATGCTAGCAGCACTAACTGGACTTACTGGAGGATGGGGAGAGCAAGAGAACGTGAAGGTAGGAAGGGTAAGTATGGGAGTGGTCTGAGAGGTTGGAGGGGCACTGGAGCTGGGGTTGAAAACATGACATACATGTATGAAACAGGCAAAGAATACAGTTTTTAAATTCTAAAACTAAAATAAAAAAGTAGCTCAGCTGGAAGATGTTAGCCTAGCTTGCACAAAGGCCTGTTCGATGTCATAAACCAGGGTCAGTGATGGACATCTGTCCTTCTAGCCCTTGGCAGGAGTCGGGGGAGGGGTATCAGGCTCAAGGTCATCATCCCCAACTACTCCTAGGCCTGCCAAAATTTCATGAGATTATTTTAAACTAGAAAGAAAGAAAAATACCCACAAAAAGAAAACACTGAGTGTAAGAGTTGTCGGGTGTTTAATACCTTTCTAATAGCTAAAAAACAAAACAAAACAAAACGCCATAAACCCTACCTAGAAAAATTCGCTTTAAACCCAGAGCTCAAAGAAGGACACAGGGAACATGAATTCAGGTCAAACCTCATTCAACATTAAACACAACATGGGCCATGGGATACAAGGACAGGGTGCGAGTGCACATGAATGAGTGCATGTGTAAAACCTACAGTAGTCTCACTTCTTAGTTTAAAATCTTAACTCAGGAAAAGTGTGATTCCACATTTACTAAGAAACCTGAAGTCCAGGTCTGGGGCTGCAGCACAGTTGGTAAAGTGCTTGCCTAGCACTGTGTTCAGTCCCCAGCGCTGCATAAGCTGGGTGTGAGGGTACACACTTGTAATCACAGAGCTCAGGAGGTGCAAGCAGGAGGATCAGAAGTTCAAAGTCATCCTTGGCTACATAGGCCAGCCTGGATAGCAGAATCAAAACCATGAACAGGGGGTTGGGGATTTAGCTCAGTGGTAGAGCACTTGCCTAGCAAGCGCAAGGCCCTGGGTTCGGTCCCCAGCTCCGAAAAAAAAAACAAAAAAAAAAACAAAAAACCATGAACAAAAACAAAAAAACCATGAACAAAAACAAAACCTGATATCTAATACAGAGCCTAATGTTTATACACAAAAGAGATGACTAATTATGAAGTGTTAAGCCTAAACAGTTTGTTTGATTCCCACCAGTATGCACCAATCAATGGCCGTATGATTAATTAAGCTAATACGCATGTATTTTCCCGTAAGAATGGCTCACTGTTCCTCAGTGGAATTCTTCCTGAAGCTAAAAGGCAAATAAGGCACAGTGACTCAACCAGGCAGAGTGCTCCCCCCCAGAAACCCATGAGTCTGAATCCTACAGGCACAGAGTGCTCCCCTCTGGAACCCATGAGTCCTAATCCTACAGGCACGGAGCGCTCCCCGCCCCGGAAACCCATGAGCCCTAGTGGACGCCATGAGAACAGTTTCTACTTGAGAAGGTGTCTTTCCAAACGTACCTCCTCTAATATTTCCCTATTTCTTTGTAGCAGCTCAGGCAGCTCTTTTATCAGCTGGTCGACAGTCTGGATGCCTCCCTGCTCGACTACAGCTGTGGACTTGGTAAGTATAGACTGAGGTACAGTGTCTCCAGACACATCTTCAATTGCTGCTGGAAGGTTAAGGGAAGCCAGTACTCTGCAAAATAGGAAACAAGTTGTGTCATGTGCAAGTCTACACTGCCTTTAAAATAGCAGTCACTTTAGGCACATATCTTTAATCCCAGCACTTGGGAGGCAGGTGATCTCTGAATTCAAGGCCAGGCTGGTCTACAGAGTGATTTCCAAGATAGCCAGAGGGATCAAACTCAAGTGATCAATGCCTGCACCCACTGATCTATGTCAGGAAAACCTAAATTTTGAAAAGGCAATAAATGACTAAGGGTGGTAGAAAGAAGCCCAGTGGTAGGAGTGCACCTAGCATATAAAAGCTGGTATCAGTCCCGGGGACCCTCCATACTCTTACCCACCCTTGTCCCTCTGTAGTTCTGAAGCAAAATAAACCCTTTATATTGCTTTTGTTGTCTAGGTACTTTATCAAAACAACAGAACAGAAACCAAGACACCCCCTCGGGTAGTTTCCACAGTATTCTGTCACATGATAAAATACTGAGTATTATGGGCTGAGTCCTCCCTGGGTCTTGTCCTCAGCACTTGATCCCAGCTGGAGGTGCTTTGGAGTGCGGGGCCCTTTCCAGGTGAGGCCCACGTGAAGGCAGTGGATCAGTGGAGGACAGGCTACAGAAGTCATGGCCCAACTCCACCTCGTGAGCACGCCATAACCAGTCACCCCATGTTCCTGCTACCATGGCCAACTGCTCCCACCCTCAAACCTGCCCTACCACATCCTCTCAAGCCATGAGCCAAAACGAAGACTTCCTCCCCGGGATGCACCCTGTAGGTACTATGTGGCAGCAATGGACAGAATGACTGCTGCACACAGCGACAGCTGCATGCGCTCTAGTGGCCCAGGTGGTGCATAATGTGGCAAACAAGAACGACATGATATACACACTACAGTGTTACATATATGACAAACTGCAGAGCACACAGGCATGTGAGAGTAGCCATGAACTAAGGACGGAGGCACTGAGGGGGAAGCGTGAGGACTGACTTAGGTCATGTTCTTTCTGTAGTAGTTACACATGCACTCAGCACACTGAATAAACTACATTTTAAATGAGTACATTTCATTATATGAAAATTATACCTAATTTTTTAACCCATGGAATGTTTTCTTAATCCAATATAAAAATTGGGTTACAGTCCAGTTCCACGAGTTTTTATTACATGCATTTATTTTGTTGGGTATGCACGCGGACAGTCTCGGCCACAGTATATGGTCCCAGGAGCAGGCGGAAGGCTTGGCAGCCTGTACCTTTACCTGCTAAGCCGTCTCACCAGCCCGGACCATGCCTCCTAAAGGGCTCATCTCCACCCATTTTTGCCTCAATCAATCTCTTGAAATACAAAACAGGAGTGAAATATTCTCACTTTTTTTTCTGTAATTCCATTCCTTCCAACTCTAGATTACCTAAGCTTTTTAATAAAATGACTACAAGAGAGGAAAGAGTGACTGTGTGTGTGTGTGTGTGTGTGTGTGTGTGTGTGTGTGTGTGTGTGTGTGTGTGCGCGCGCATGATTCATTTCCAAGCTCATAAAACTAAAAAGAAAAAACTAACAACTAAAAAAGTTCATAGGGGCTGGGGATTTAGCTCAGTGATAGAGCGCTTACCTAGGAAGCGCAAGGCCCTGGGTTCGGTCCCCAGCTCCGAAAAAAAGAACCAAAAAACAAAAAAAAAAAAAACAAACAAACAAACAAAAAAAAAAAACAGTTCATAAATTATTCAAAACACAATCCTGAGAACCTTTAAGTAGTTCTGAAAGCCAGGTTCACCTACCCATTTGCCAAAGTTGTAGCTTCTCTCATCTGAGCGATTGATCTGTTAACCAAGTCAGCTTTCCTCTGACTAAACACAGCCAGGGACTGCTGCACAGACACAGGCACCATCTTCTCAAACAAATCTAAAACAAGAAAGATCCAAGTAAATGATACAGAACCGACCCAAACTACAGAATGACCACTCACTTTCTGAGTAAGACCACACTGAACAGCAGCCATGGAAAGACGTCTAGACCACGCTGTGGGCAGAAGCCGTGACCGCTTCCTTTTGAACCTTTGTTTCCCTTAAGGTTTTAAGTCCTCATATGAGGGATCTGGTGGCACTGCCCACTTGCCATTAGACAGGCAGACTGTGGTCACAGTTCATCATCTCCCAGCCCTGCAGCCTTGGGGAAGAGCCCCCTCTGGGCCTCAGCATCCTCATCAGTGGCACGGAAATCAGTCATAGTTCCCGTGCCACACGGCTGACGTGAGAGACAAACACTCATCTTAGGATGCTTAGCAATCAATGCGCGTGGTGCACGCTTTCTGTCTACTAAATACAAATAAGTTCAACAGCCACTGCCCAGGAATACACTACACATATTCACACTATCAAAAGATGGCTAGAAGAACATTGATCTAATGCAAATCCTACCCTAGAAAGATACTGGTTTAAAAATTATTGATCCAAGTATGGGGGCTCATGCCTGTAATCTCAACCCCGAGGAGGCTAAAGCTGGAGAACTGGGAGTTCCACGCCAACAGCCTAGGTTACAGTGAGCTGAAGGCAGGCTAGGCTGGACGACATGCAACCTCGATCTCAGGTGAGAAGTGAATAAACAAGCATGTGTTTATTACAGTGACGGTATTTCAGATATAACAAATGCTCCTCAGCAGAATGGCCTGGCTTGTCTCCAGTCCTACTCCTACCAAAACTGTCTCAAACATCCCACATGGTTTGTACGTGACAGATGCTTCACCGCGTACTGTCCCCTTAGAAACCTCACAGAAGACACCACCTTTAACTTTCCTACACTTTCCTGTCCAGTAGCTGGTAGC
Organism: Rattus norvegicus; assembly: GCF_021556685.1. NCBI lineage: Eukaryota > Metazoa > Chordata > Mammalia > Rodentia > Muridae > Rattus > Rattus norvegicus. The sequence goes on from NC_141541.1 coordinate 121,361,642, forward strand.
TTGTTTGCCTGTCTCACTCATCCTACAGCCAAGCAAGGCCTCAAACTCAGCCCCCGGCCTCAGCCTCCCAGGTGCTGGGACTTCAGGTACACAGCACCATGTCTATTCCCACATTTCTTTTAAACAACATAAATGAATGTTATGCTCTAATTGTTAGAAAGAGAATGTAAGACTTTACATGAATCACACAGGTCAACCTAGACAAAAAAGAAGGACGCACCAAAGCATCATTTTCTTCATGGAAAAGGGAAGATAAAGCCAAGCGGTGGTGGTGCACACTTTACCTCAGCACTTGGGGAGCAGGGGCAGGCAGAGTTTAAGGCCAGCCTGGTCTGGAGAGTGAATCCCAGGACAGCCAGGGCTACAGAGAAAGCCCAACTCAAAAAAAATGGAAAATAAGTAACTTTTAGGGTCTATGAGTGCAAAGAAAAGAAAGAGAAAGGAGAGAGGAGGGAAGGAAAGACCTGGAGAAAACACAAATGCACTACAGTGTATGTGGAAAACAGCATACCCGTGAACTTCTGGCTGATGGGTACATTAACTGGAGTGGGTTTCACAAGCGTGGCTTTGCCAATAGGATCCAGATCCTTAAGGTCCGGAACACGGTCATGATAAATAAAATCATTATCCTTCTTTGCTGCAGCCAGGGCACGGTTGATTTTGTCAGAAAAATCCTTCACATTGACATATTCATCATAGCGAGAGGCCACATTCTTAATCAGTTCTGCTGCATGCTGAAAGTAAGCATTAGAGAGAGGCTGTTTACAGGTGAAGGCTTCTCTACCAAGCTTTTTTAAGCTCCCAGGATTTCCAGTGCTGTGCTTGACAGGACAACCTGGAAATTCCATGACAAAGTAAGTACCTAAGACTAGAGAGGGGCAAACGCCCCTGTAAATCCACAAATGAGCTGCCAAGGCAGGAAAGGAAAGGTAGGCCAATCCACATAAACTGACACTAATGAAGGCTGGATATTAAGTAATTCCCACAAGCTGTACAACCGTTAAGGATAATTAAGAAGTACTGAACACCTTTATGGGGCCCTAAGACAAAGGTCTTCAAACTACAGAGTAAGCAATCAAGGGGTTGGGGATTTAGCTCAGTGGTAGAGCACTTGCTTAGCAAGCCCAAGGCCCTGGGTTCGGTCCTCAGCTCCGGAAGAAAACAAAAACAGAGTAAGCAATCAGAGATGCAGCCCCTCCACACTGACAATTCTGATAAAAGAATTGTCAGGGATGAAACAAGTACTTGTTTTAACACCTGCCATCATAAGCTACAAAACTTCTTAATTCTGCATATAAAACACTAGCCATGTAAAAAATCATAAGTTACTGGTAACTCAGTCCATGTCAAAGATTTTTAACATTCCTGGCTGAATGTTTAGGTCCATACTGGGACTAAGTTTAAAAAAAAAAAAAAAAAAAAAAAAAAAGGGGGGCTGGAGAGATGGCTCAGTGGTTAAGAACACCCGACTGTTCTTCCAGAGGTCATGAGTTCAATTCCCAGCAACCACATGGTGGCTCACAACCATCTGTAAAGAGACCCGATGCCCTCTTCTGGTGTATCTGAAGACAGCTACAGTGTACTTATATATAATAAATAAAATAAATCTTTAAAAAAAAAAAAAAAAAAAAAAAAAGATAAAAGACTTGAAAAGCACAATCAGTGTAATTTACCAGACCTTTCGGCTCATAGAGAACTGTGTAAACTTGATCCATGCTGAGATACAGCAAGCCTAAAACACCAAAACTACCCTACATAAAATGGTGGTTTAATACTAGACTATTTGCTTACATAATTCTCTGAAATATTCTAATTTAAATTTAAAAATGTCAAGGCTTTAGATAAAGCACCACATTTTCATCATTGGGACAAATATCTCAGGAAGTCAAAGGCTTGGGCCTCAGCATGGGAGGCCAACATAAGAAGGGCAGCTTCATAGAAGGTGTCCAGACACTGAAGTGCTCCATGAAGGACGCAGAGATCAGCTCCTTACTTGCCCTCTCTTGCATCTTGGCCATAGGTGAAATGGTTTGCACACTGCACCATGAGGTACTGACTCATTGCAGGACCAAAGGAAATACTCATGGGTAAAGCATTCAAAACTGGAGGACAAGAAAACTGACTGATGGTTTGTTCATTTGTCTGTCTGTATGTCTCTGTCTCTGTCTGTCTCTGTCTGCCTGTCTGTCTCTGTCTCTCTCTCTCTCTCTCTCTCTCTCTCTCTCTCTCTCTCTCTCTCTCTCTCTCTCTCTCTCCTTTTTCTCTAGTTTTTCATGGCAGTATGGTGGTCCCTGGCCCAGGGAGTAGCACTATTAGGGGTGTGGCCTTAGAGTGGGCGTGGCCTTATTGGAGGAAGTGCGTCACTGTGGAGGTGGACTTTGAGACCCTCCTCCTAACTTCCTGGAAGCCAGCCTTCTCCTGTCTGCCCTTGGATGAAGATGTAGAGCTCTCAGATCCTCCAGCCCCATGTCTGCCCAGACACCACCATGTTCCCATCCTGATGATGATGGACTGAGCCTCTGAACCTGTGAGCCAGCCCCAATTAAATGTTGTCCTTATAAGAAATGCCTTGGTCATGGTGTTTGTTCACAGCAGTAACACCCCAACGAGAATAACAGGGTTCCTCTGAATAGCCCTGGCTGTCCTAAAACTCGCTCTGTAGACCAGACTGGCCTTAAACTCAGAGATCCGCCTGCCTCTGCCACCTGAGTCTAGGATTAAAGGTGTGTGTGCCACCACCTCCTGGCAGCTTTATTTTTTATTTATTTTTGTGTGTGTATGCATACAGGTGCACCGGAAGGTCAAAGGACAACTTCCAGGAGTCAGTCCTTTCCTCTACCACATGGACTCTGGGACTTAAACTCAGGTCAACAGGCTCGACAGCAAGTACCATCACCCTGGCTGGGTGTTCCCTTTCCTTTTGTTATCTTAGTAGAACAGAAACAGACACACGGTTCTTTAAACATAATAAAAATCTTCGTTCTTCCAAAGGTCCTGAGTTCAAATCCAGCAACCATCTGTAATAAGATCTGATGATGCCCTTTCGGGGTTGGGGATTTAGCTCAGTGGTAGAGCACTTGCCTAGCAAGCACAAGGCCCTGGGTTCAGTCCCCAGCTCCGAAAAAAAGAACCAAAAAAAAAAAAAAAAATCTTCACCCCCCTAAGTTGGTACTATGCTTAATATAAACATGTAACATTCCTAGAAGCAGAAAAGTGAAAGCCACCAGTATCACCATGGTCCCAGACACAGCAAGCAATTGGACAAGCAGGTAATCACATGTATAAAAAAAGAACTCAGTTATAGGTGACGCATTCAGAGTTACTAAACTGATATCCCGTAAGTAGTGCTTGACACAAATACATACAGCAAGTACAAGCGCACGACCCCAAATGTGAAGCAACAGAGGAAACAGATCTACTCTTAATAACACAAAATGTAGGCTACACTTTAAAGCATCTAAGATCAATATGAAACTACAGAGAAAGGAGGACTGACATACAAAGATCTGAGGTATAGCCTAGGAAAAATACAAATTTACATGCAAATCAAATTTGATTTGCAAATTCACTGAACAGCTCCTCAAACAGAACCTTAATTCGAGGCATCCCGAAAACATGGAGAATGGAGCACAGAGCATCGTCCTTAGTGGGAACTGCTTAGAGCAAGTCAGAAACAATGGATGGATGGCACCGTAAGACACAAGCAGCCCAGACAAAAGCAACACCAACTGATTAACCTAACAGGAATCCATAAAAAAGATGGGATACTGAAGGCCTCGTGCACTGAGCAAGGGTCAGCCTACCCAGTCCTGAAGGTAGAGTTAGCAGATGACAGAGGTGAAGAGAAGGACTGAAGCGGGAGAAGGCAGAGGAGCACACACCAGGAGAACACAGCACAGACTCGAATGGGAAGCACGGGTGTAGAGGACAATTCCTTCCCACACCATCAAGCAGAGGAGCCTGTGCTAGAGCCACCAAAGGCCACCCAGGAAAGCCAGTCATATTCCAACACATGTAAATAAAAAGTATCTCACAGAGACAACTCTGAACCATCCATTCATAAGGAAACACGAATCAAGCCCTGTTTAAGCAGGAAGGGAAGAGGAGGAATACCTTAGCCCTAGCACTTGGGAGGTAGAAAGTGGCCAATCAGGAGTTCACAGTCATCCTCAACTACATAGTGAGTGTGAAGTAAACCTTATGTAAGACTATGTCTCAAAATAAATAAATAACAACAAATGTGTATTATAACTTTCCAAATTTACTAAGGAAGTACTGCCCAAAAATATTGAAAATTCCATGCTAAAGAAACTAAATTAAGCCAAGCAGTGGTGGTGTATGCCTTTAATCCCAGCACTCAGGAGGACGAGGCAAGCAGATCTCTTGAGTTCAAGACCAGCCTGATCTAAAAGGAGTTTTCCAGAATGGCCAGGGCTATGCAGAGAAAAACTGCCTCAAAAAAAGAGAGGGGATGGGGAGAGAAGGACTGAGAGAAGAAAGGAGGAAGGGAGGGAGGGAAGGAGGGAAGAACTAAAATTTTAAGTGTGCAACCATAGTAGCAAAACACATAGACAAAGCTTCTAGGCAAGGCAGTTAGAAAGTGCTGCTGTGGGGCTGGGGATTTAGCTCAGTGGTAGAGCGCTTACCTAGGAAGCGCAAGGCCCTGGGTTAGGTCCCCAGCTCCGAAAAAAAGAACCAAAAAAAAAAAAAAAAAAAAAAAAGAAAGTGCTGCTGTGTTCTAAAAAGTCAAAAACAGACAGGCTCTTCCAAAGAGAGAAAGAAGAAATGTATCAGAAACTGACCAATGGACTCAAGGGCAGCAAGAAAAGTCAGACAGTATGCCACTCCTGTCCTGGGGTCTCAGGGACAGACTGGACCCTGGTGAAAGAGACTGCCAATCCTGCCTCAGAAGGAGCCCACACTTGTCAAATGTCTCAAATGCAGACACAGGATCTGGTGACAAAGTAGCTCTCCCAAGCAGAACAGGTCAGCAGTAGAGGGAGGAGCTCCAGTTTTTCATTTGACAACACCCATGATGGCTGGCGGCCACCTTGAGTAGAACTCTACTATAGAGCTGAGCTACCCTGGAGGCCTGAGAACAAGAAGCAACAGGTTAGAGCCTAAAGTCAAGCTGCCACAGAGTGAGACACAACCCTCAGAGGTAATCCCAAAGAACCAGACCACTAGGCTATGTCCAAGCCTGCAGGCAGAAGTGTACTGGGAGGTGGACGCTGACTCAGCATCTGAGAATGGCCCTGGGTCTGAGGTCACATGTGATCACTCTCTGGAGCCATGTACCTGCCCACAAGGACACTGACCTAGCAGCTAAACTCTGATGCTCCAGCAAACTTTTGCCATCCATGGCCACATGCCCCTACCAAAGTACTTAACATTCAGTGGGTTTGAACCTGACCACACTACCCCAGTACAGAGCTCAGCGGGGCTCACTTGCCACACTGTCGACAGTCAGACACCAGAGGGCTGGGGAACTAGGTAATCTCAGGCTGGCAGATAGAACCTGCCCAATACATAGCTCGAGAGCTCAAAGAACATGGCAGATACCCTCATAGGAAAAGGAGGAAAGCGACTCTAGTGAAGGCAGCTGGGACGCAAGCTGACACTTGTCCAATCCACAGTCAGTGCAACCATCAGTCAGCTACTGTCCCTAACAGCAGCTACCCTGAAGACGACAGAAAGACATCAGTCCTGCATATTACCTATTTAGGGCTTTGCTGTGTGCTTCTCTTTTCACCTTTTGGTAAAATTTAACTGAAGAAGACACCTGACATGGACCTCTGGCTTATAGACACAGACACAGACACAGACACAGACACAGACACAGACACAGACACAGACACAGACACAGACACAGACACAGACACAGACACAGACACAGACACAGACACAGACACAGACACAGACACAGACACAGACACAGACACAGAGTGGGAGGGGGGGAGAGAGAGCGAGAGCGAGAGCGAGAGCGAGAGCGAGAGCGAGAGCGAGAGCGAGAGAGCGCAAGCAAACGAGCAAGAGCAAGAGCAAGGGCACCTGCCCCATACACACAGTGTAGAAGCAAAAAAGAATCTCACAGGGAAAAGACCAGAATGCATAACCCCACACCCTCTAAAACTGTGGGGTTACAACCTCCAGTTTACCAGCCTACCACACAAGCTAAGCAAGTAATTAATTTAGAATACTTTTACATTAAAATAAGCATGGACAAAAAATAAAACGGGATAAAAATTTAAATGCAATTTTTAGATAACACGTAAGATTTTACAAAGCATGTTTGTGGGTAAAATACAAAGATAAAGCCATCACTTGCCTCTGCTGATAAAGACAATATATGGGAAACCTGGGTCTCACTCAGCAGAATCAGGAGAAGGATGTCACCTAAACATTTATCGCCAGAAGACTCACCTGCAACCTTGCGATCTCTTCCCCAAACTTCTTCTGCTGCTTGGCCAGGATGGACTGGTGGTACTCAGCATTAGCCTGCATGATGCACTGCTTTGCAGCCAGGGTAGGGAATACCTCCTGGAAATAAAAATACTGACCAGGGGAAAGTCCAACCACACAAACCATCACAGACAACAAGGATGCAGGAAGAGAAAGGAGAAGGAGACAGAAATTACAATCACCCAGTAATGGTTTAGACAGTTAGTCATTAGGTGTGAGCAGAGAAGACCTCCTGGTTTTGCAGGAATTGCCATCTGTGAATTCAATTTTCTGTCAGTTAAAAAATTAGGGTTTATCTGTCTGTTTGTTTGTTTATTTGTTTTAAGCTGTTAAATGAAGCCAATTCAGGTTTTTTAAAGCTCATTCTATGGAGTCAGAAAATCAGCATTTTGTTTACAGGAAGAAAGGCATGCACTAGAAAGTTGGGAAGTTCGTGGGGATGAATCCCAAGCCCAGCTTTAGATGCTTTCTTAGCCCCTTACCCAGCCTTCAGGCCCTACAGCACCGTTACTCACATACACTAATGAACTGCTCTAGAGCTGACTGTGCCATCATGGTTAAAAGACAAAAGACAGTAAGGTAAGTTCTCACACAAACTCACATGCCAGGATACTAGAATAAAGATATGGTAGCCAATAAAAAAATGACTTAGTATCATATGAATATTAACATTTCAGTATTACAGACTCAAAAATATATCCCAAACATACAAATACACTAATTACTGTGATGATACAGTGTAACTTTGCCCTAATTTATTTTTGAAATCACTATAATCTGATATACTTAAATCCAAACGTAAATCAAGAAAGTCATGATATTGTTAGGGGCTCTTCCAAAATGTCGAGTCCTATCCTGCAATTTCACTGTTTTCGTTAAATACATGGTATTTTTAAAAACCAATGAATACACTATATAAGTGTTCTATTAAGAACCAAGTTACGAAGCGCAAGGCCCTGGGTTCGGTCCCCAGCTCCGAAAAAAAGAACCAAAAAAAAAAAAAAAAAAAAAAAAAGAACCAAGTTACTACCGTGTTTTCTGTCTGCTAAAGAAAAACCCCAGCACTCTGAGCCACTGCTTGCAGACATCCAGTTAGAACCAGAACTGACTTGCTGCTTATGGACATCCAATAAGAACTGGATAATAAAATACCACGGAGACTCAGTGAAGAGAGAAATTCAGACATTGCAGACTAAAACTGCCGGCACTCCAAGAAGGCTGGAGCATCTCTGTAAAGATGTTTCAGGAGACACAGGCAGGCTGCAGAAGTGGCGTCCAAGTCTTTGAGATGACAGGACCGTGGTCAGACTGGAACAGGACTGAATTATTGATGCGACAGGATGTGACAGTGCACTGAGCAACTACCCATAGTGAGAGGGTCTGAGTAATGGCAGCAACACAGGAGGATCCTGGACAGACTTCTAAACTGGGGCACCTCATGTATCGTAAGTGCTGGGAAGTGCCTAGCAACAGCCTCAAGCCTGGTGTGCCTTAAGTCCCTAGATCTTGACATTCGCCCTCCTCTGCTCACGTACTTACTGCTCAGCACCTTAGGTCTACTTTGAACTGTACCCTATGTTTTCTGCGGTTTCATAATTTATAAAGATTCCTGAATAACATCAACTCACGGATTCTCCTACAGACACCACCAATACCACAGATAACCAAGTTCTTGCCCAACTATGAAGAAGAGCAGTTGAAACATCCTTCATGCCCACATCCGGGTACACACTTTGTCACCTACAGGCCATCTGGGAACAGTCTTCCCCACTCCCTAGAAAGGCTTACAGTGAAGCAATGCTTCCTGCAGTGTGTGGTCAGGACAGCTGCCCTGCCTTCACTGTTCATTAGCAACCAAACCTGCCATCTATCCCTGCTGGGAAAACCTAACTCTAACCAAGGAAACAGATGCATTTAGGCTTTCTTTCCTTTCTTTATGTCTGTTTTTGTGCTTTAAGGCTCATCCCTAAGAAAACAGGATAATAATTTAAAATGTGAGTCACCAACATGCTCCACCTCCAAGCTTCTCCCAAAACTATCAACAACCAGAATGATAATAAGATGGAGACAGGTGGCCAGAGTTTTCCAGAAAGAGCTTCAGCTCAGGAAAAGCAGCTCAGTAAAGAGCAAATAGAAAGGTGTCCCCCAACAGAGCAGCTCATGCACCTTAAACAGCATTCTAAAAGCTGTTCTTCAAATGTTTCCATTGAAACACCACATTCATTTGTTAGAACATACTCTTCAACTTGTTTCTCAGACATAAATATCCCCACATGCCCGACCGCCGACCATCCACGAGGGCGGTAACTGACCTTGGGGAGGGCATCTTTGTACTGACACTGTTTGAAAGCATCGCCAAAGTAATCGGCAGCCTGATTGGCCAGCTTCGCTATGATGGCATCCTTCATCTTATCTGGAATAAAATGTTAAACTGATCATTACAACTAAAACAAATGAGACAAGGGCCAGCAACAAAACTCAGCAGGTAAGGACGCCCTGCTCACCTCTGACAGTCAGCACTCCACACCAGAGCTCACAGTGAAGGAGAACACCAACTCCTCAGAGTTTCCTTTGGCCTCCACATCATAAGCACCATGGCACACATGTGCCTACATCCTCTCCCCTTTCCAACATATTCATCCTCTCCCCCTCTCTCCCTCTCCCCCCCCCTCTCTCTCTCTCTCACACACACACACACACACACACACACACACACAAATAAAACAAAATAAATGAATAAATGACATAACCCCATGACATAGACACAAATTATTTAAAAAAAAGTCTACATTTGGGACTGGAAGGATGGCTCAGCAGTTAAGGACACTGGCTGGCTGCTCCTCCAGAGGACCTAGTTTCTGTTTCCAGCAGCTACATGGCAGCTCCTAACTGCCTAGGACCCAATGGTACCAAGCATATTAGTGATGCATAGATAGAAATCATCTACAATATACAGATGCATTTAAACGAAAAAAAGACAAAAGTAAAATTTATACATCTAAGAAATCAATAGTGATGAAATTTAGTCTTCTGCACAAAAAATATTCCATAGGTAGCAAAACATGATGATGATGCCAATTTACAGAACCCTAGCACTCTGGGCACAGAGCCAGGAAAATCAAAAATTCAAAGCTATCTTTGGCTACATAGCGAGTTCCAGGCCAGCAAGGCTCCATAAATACCTGTTTCTAAACAAGTAAGTAAACAAGTAATTCCGTGAACAAGTCAAGGACACTGGTGAACAAGGCAAGGAGTGAGTCCCAACAGTCCTTCTCGGAGACACAGTGCCCTAACAGACGGTAGTGGTGATAGCTATAACATTCTGTGAACACTCCAGAAAACACTGCCTTACCAAGTAAAGCCATGTTAAGGTCCATGACTGCTAGCTGCTCAGTTTTTAAAGTAGTCTGTAGTCCAGAATGGCCTCAAACAGCTATGATTATACAAATGAATCACCACATATGGAACTTTCTGTGTGTTTTGTTTGTGGACACAGTTCCAGACACTTGGCCAGGCTACTCTGGAACACACTAGGTGACGTGGCATTACCTCAGTATCACGGCATTCCCCTCAATCAGCCTCCAAGGTGTAGGGTTACAGGCATGAGCCACCAAATCTAACTAAGCAGCCATTTTAAGACAAAACTAAGATGTGTTTGTACTTGTGCACTTTCAGGTTCTCTGTTTGTAGACATTCAGTCTCTACTCTACCTTTCATATTGACTAGCACACCTTTACAAGGACTGTTCTTATCCTCCTGCTCACCAAGGACACTGAATAGCTCCCTATCATCTACATCTAGTTTAAACAGGACTACTTCAAGACGCCATCCTTGAAGGCTCCATGATTAAGAGCATCTGCTACTCAAACATGGAGAAAAACTCCCTGCACTGCTCCCAGTGCCTGTGACTCCAGCCCCAGGAGTCTGGTCCCTTCTTTTCACCTGCAGAGCACTGACACTTGCATTCACACTTGAACAGAATTCTTAAAGAAACCATTCTTAACTAACCTGATAATGCAGGGATCCCACAGCCATCCCTCAGGCAGAGCACCAGCCACTGCCACATGAAGCTTTCTATCTTCTTCCAGGTAACTCCCTCTGAAGTGAGCTCCAGAACCCAACGACCTCTTAGCATCCTACCTACCTAGAACATGCTGGGTGTTCCAGTCACTATCTTGGTATAAAAGCCTAGCACTTGTTTTCACATGTAACGCAGTAAAGAAGAAATTAGAGTTACCTCTTGTGGCTTTTAAGAAAAATACTTCTTGAGCTTGGGCCAGCATAATAAGACTGAGGGTCCCCACAGTATCTGGAGATATGTCCACAGTAGGCTCTCGACTTAAGGCAGATAAAACTGTGTCTTTAATATGTAAAAAGGCACCACTAGCAAACTAGAAAAAGAAGAAAAAGGATTCTTTAACATTGAGACTTAATTTTCTACTGTCATACACAAACATCATCTACATACCAACTGAAAGGATGGTAACTATAGGTACATTTCCATACATTCCATACATCCCAATTCATTGATAGGGTCTTTGCAAAATTTTAACAAAGATTCAAAGAAGACTACTTGGGAGAGCAAAGTAAGTGAATGTAAATGAGGATCAAAGAATTTACTAGGCACATGTCTTCACAGATGAAAGATAAAACACTATTCAAATCTCTCTCTTTCTCTCTCTCTCTCTCTCTCTCTCTCTCTCTCTCTCTCTCTCTCTCTCTGTGTGTGTGTGTGTGTGTGTGTGTGTGTGTGTGTGTGTGTGAGCGAGCTGACAGGGCTCATCCATTAGGCTAGACCGCTGGCTGGCCTGCTAGCCTCAGGGAACAGGACTACAAGTATACACCACCAAGCCCAGCATTTGTTGTGTGAGATCAAACTCAGGTCCTTGAGCTTACAAGGCAAATGCTTTCATGACTGAGGCATTCCCCCAGCTTCTACACAAATGTTTTTAGTATGGAAATACTCTTGTCTTCATGCCAAGTCATCTTTCAAATAAGCATAGCAGGCTTAGGAGACTTTTCCAATGTCACTCTAAGGGCCAGCAATGTGCTGACATTCTATCTGGCCTTCAGAACTTTCTACTGAATGTTTCCCTTTATATTTTTCTTCCCAATTTTATTTTGTTGGGGTTACTACTAAAATTACTTTTTATAAAACAAATTAAGCTGAGAAAAAGGAAATATCACTCTGGAATTTTTAAAGAGAGTTAGCTTGCTAGGCTACACAGACAAAACTCAAATTCATGGTATTAACAAAACTATTATGAGGCCAGCAAGATGGCTCAGTATGTAAAATGCCTGCACCAAGCCTGACAACCTGGGTTCAAGCCACCGGACCCGTATGGTGAAAAGAGAAACTAAGTCCCCCAAGTTGTACTCTGACTTCCATAAACGTGCTCAAACACACAGAGACACACAGACACACACACAGACACACACACACACACACACACGCCCGCACGCACGCACGCACGCACAGGCATGCATGCACGCACACTTTTTAAAATGAAACTTTAGGAACTATCACTTATTGTTCTTTTATCTGAAACAAAAAATAAATACTGAGTGCATAATAAAGTCACAAACAGCATGTCATATTCGCCTAGGACTGGCCCTAAGATAGCATCTTAAAAACATTCCAGGCCTGACCACACTGACCACATTCAAACATGATTTCTCCACAGTCTACAGTTAACTATTTCCTTGCCAAAAGTTCTTAGTTTTGTCACACCACTTAAGAGTCTGGATATGCCTCACTCGCCCTGAGTAAACACACAAATATCTAACCGTTCTTGAATGAAGTCATCGATTTATAAGAGGTTTTCCACATGTTCATCTTTGCTGTCCAATCACCACTCACTGAGCCTCTGTTACATGCCAGGCACTGTGCTAGGTGCTGGGTGGGTGTGCACAGGGAGGAAAACAGACATGGGCTGGAGAGCAGCTGCGTTAGTGCTGACGTGTTCTTCAACAGCAAGGGTCGGTTGCTTAGAGCACATTTTCCGGACGCATCAGTCACGAAGAAGCAGAACTAGCACCTAAGTGCCAGTCACTGCTTGAACCCAGTTCTCCCTGTGTAGAAACTGCTTTTCTGCATACCTGGTACTGCTTAGCAGCGGTTTTCAGTCCTTCATCATTATCCAGGTTCTGCTCTGCTGCGATCTGGCTAGCTAAGGCAGCACAGTTGAACAACACACAGCTCTTTTCATATCCTAAGCTTGCAAGAGCTGGAAAAAAAGTGAAAAGGAAAAGTGTATCATTATTTTTTTCTAAAGAAAACTATGTTTAAATGAGTAATAGCATGGCCTCTATCCCACAGACTCTCCCAAGACCTGCCTGCTCTCCTACTGCAGGCTGACTGCATATCCCCACATTATATCTGTCATCAAAAACTCAAAGGATGGATAAATTATTATTTTTCTCCTACAGTTTGTCCCCATATTTTTACAATTGCCAAGTTCAAAATTTAAAACTTATTTTTATGTTATTTCTTAAATTCAAATAAATCATTTTCATTTTTCCATAACCTTTCAAATTTTTATCCCCACCCCATACACACACACACACACACACACACATACACACACACACGTGTTTGTGCGTGCACATACACGCATGCACATACTCACACACTTTAAACAAGCCCCTTCCTCCATATAATCCTGGGTCAATGCCAGTGCTTCCTGGATGGCCTTCCCAACTCCCCCCTTTCTGATGAAAACTCTACACAACCCACAGCTTCAATAGAGCGATTTAATTTAAAGATGAAAAGAACAAGTGTTGATGACGACAGAAATGAGCAGCAGCCTTTGCTGGAAATGCTGCAGGTGCTACGCAAACAGTGTGTGGGGCCTCAAAACATTAAAAATAGATTGCATGCGACTCAGAAATCCCCTTCCTGGGTATATGCCAAAAAGAACTGCACAGAGTCTCATGGAGGAATTTCTACACCTATGTTCACAGCAGCATCACTCAGAGCAAACTGAGTGGCCATCAACCAATGGATGTGTAAATGAAATAATGTATATTCATACACCAAGTATTTATCAGTCAACCACCAAGATAGGAACCTACATACTCCAACATAAGACAAACCTTACATGAAATAAGCAGTCACAAAGAGACTGAAGATTCCACTTAAGGAAATACTTAAGGGAGTCCAAGTCTTAGAGACACAAAGTACAAAAGTACCAATGGGGGTCAGCAGGTTTGTAGTTTAATGAATAAAGTACTACAAGATAAAGTTTTGGAGATTTGTTTTACAATGTGAATGTACCTTGGAGTATGAAAACCATGTACTTCAAAATGGTTAAAAGACAATCCCATGCATTGTTTCCTCCAACTTCTTAGAAAGACAGACGTGTAAGTCTACTTAATATGCAGTACTTACAAGAGTAAGATTCAAAGACAAGAGGATGAACAGGTCTGCCAGAAGCCAGCAAGAAGAGAGGGATGGGAAGTTACTGTTTAATGAGTACGGTTTCAGTCCGTCAGATGAGAGGGCGTCTAGACCAAGATGACCGCACAGCACTGAAAGGTGCTCAGTAGTCTTATGCCAACGTGACACAAGCTACAGTCATCAGAGGAGGGAACCCCAACTGAGAAAATATCTCCATGAGATCACCCTGTAGGCAAGCCTATACGGTATTTTCTTAGTTAGTGATTAATGAGGAAGGGCATAGCCCATTGTGGGTAAAGCCACTTCTGGGCTAGGATCCTGAGCAAGCCACGGGAAGCAAGCAAATAAGCAGCACCCTTCTACGGCCTCTGCATCAGCTCCTCCCTCCAGGTTTCTATCCTGACTTCCCTCTGTGATGGCTTGTTACCTGGAAATATAAGCCAAATAAACTCTTTCCTCTCCAAATTTCTTTGGTGTTTCACCACAGCAATAATAACCCTAACTAGAACAGTAAGAATGATTAATACGATTTGGAACTGTATGCTTACCATGATTAAGACAGTAGACTGTGTATTTTATCAAAATTTAAAGCAATTCTTTTAATCTACGATAGCTCAGTTATTTGTAAAATTTAATCACAGTGTAATTCAACATCTTATATATAGTTTACCAGACACTGATCATCAGGTCAAACTCTCAGAGGGCTGCCTACACAGAACACTGCAAACCCATCACAGCAAACCAGAGGGATAACAGCTCTCTACACAGGAGGACCATGAAGTAGTCAGCATCTCTCCAAAGGCAGCCAGTTCTCTACTTGTCCCCAACCCTCCTTACTCAGCAGACACACTAACTGTGCCAACTGAATTCTAAATAAGAGCATAGAAGCAAGGTAACACCGAGAGTAAATAGTGTGAGGGTCCTAAAGAAGAATGAATGCTCAAGGAAGTGGGGAGGTGCACACCTGCATCCCAGCATTTTGGGAAACGGAGGCAGGTGGATCATGGCTTCTCATAAGGCACTACTATCTCAAAACAAAGGCAATTAAAAAGTGAGCCCAGAATAAGTGTAGAAAACTCCAGAAGTCAAAGATCAGAGCTGGCATCCTGAAAGAAACTCTAAGGCAGTAAAGCTGAAGGCAGAAGATGCATCCAACAGTACAGGGTTATGGCTGCTGTCACCTTACACACTCGGTACCCAGGCTGCCAAGCACTCTAGATAGCCAAGGCCAAGCTACTCATCATCCTGCCTTCCCTTCCCAAGACCTAGGGCTACAGAGTAGTAGCCAGGACAAAATCCAAGCAGGATGTTTTCTAGGTTATTGGTACTAACATTTTCTTTTTTGTTTTTAGATTTATTTATTGATTCTATGTATGAGTGCTGTATCTACATGCACACCTGCATCTCAAAAGAGGGCATCAGATCTCATTACAGATGGTTGTGAGCCACCATGTGGTTGCTGGAATTTGAACTCAGGACCTCTGGAAGAGCAGTCAGTGCTCTTAACTGCTGAGCCATCTCTCCGGCCCCATACTAGCATTTTCTTTTAAAAAAAAAAAAAAATGTAGACGGTGTGCCTGGACTCAGAACCATCAACATCTGAGAAATAAAGAATCCGAGAGGCAGATTGGGGAGATCAAAGAAATATTTTTTAAAACTTCCAAGAGCTGAAGAATTAAGTGTTACAACTGAATGGACCAGCAATAAATGCTGTTGAATTTCTCATAACTATCATTACCCCAGGCTGTCGTCTGCCATTTTATTTTCATACTATTTCATATCTGAGAGATTTCTGATTACTTTTCTCCTATAGCATCTAACCTGAAACCAGCTTTTGAAAGCACTGACTATTCTCTCCTTCTACTAAGTGTGCGTTAAGGAAAGAACTAGTGATAAATAATAACTGTTCTCTAAAGTTCAAGCAACAGCTAAAAAAACTAACTACAATTACAAAAGAAAGGAAAATTAAAATCACCCACTATCATACCTCTTAGAAATAAACTTTTCTGTTTGCACAATAACTATGGGCACACTCCTACTCGCACACATCTTTTCACAGACGCCCACTGCATGTGGTTCAGCCTGTGGCATGGAAGCGAGCCCCAGGGAGGAGTGGGAAGAGGCTCTTTACAAGTATCCCTAGCAGCCCAACGCAAAGGGCCCTTATGGTGTAGGTCACTGAACTCGGTGCTCTATGGGCAGTTTAACACGCCACCACATACATGTCAGCATGGAAACTTACTCATCTAAGTGGACACACGAGCAGCAAGTGTGCAGTAAGATACTGCTGAAGAGCACTCGATTCTTCCAGACGTTCCACTACCAACCTGTTTCAACCCCACTTAGTCAACCCAACTCAGGCTGCACAACCGCCAGCTGGAGACAGGTCACTCACGTGTCCCACCCATCAATCCTTCTGTGGCACCGACACACTAGACTGTCCCCCGATTGTTCTAACACACAACCAAGTGTCAGAAGCACTGGACAGCACCACCTGAGAACACTTCATTTCCTGGGTCCTCCACGGCCCAAATGCTTTCTGTCAACTTCACTCCAGTTCTGGTTCTTATGTGCTCTTGCCTATAATCAGTCAGAGGGGATGAATTTTACCACTAATGATTAACTGTTACCAAATCTACAACTCTCTCTTCTGAGCTTCAAATCTACTATTTCCAGATGTCAGAGAAGATTACACAGAGGTGGTAACAGAAAAGCCACATTAGATCTATCATAAACTAAAGATCCGACCAGTCAAATCTCAGCCGAGCCGCTGTTCCTCCTCCTCCTCCCTCTGACACGCAGCAAAGCCAGTCAATTTCACTTTGCAAAAGCTCTTCCAAGCCAATTCTTCTGTGAGCACCCACACTGCCTAGTCTCACTCACCGTCTCTCAGATCTCCCAGTGGTCTGCTCCCCTGGTCTCAGAGGCAGGCTCTCTGCATCCCTCCCAGCTCCTTTAAATCCTAGCCACACACCCTTCACAAGTCACTTAACTTTTCTAAGCTAATATACTCAACTAGCCATGAAAGTGTCTGTCCTTATTTTTGTTACTGGGAATTCAGTACCATAATACATAAGAAGCCCCGTCCACAGTATGATAGTAACTGGCTATTAATAGGAAAAGAGGGAAGGTGCAAATTCTAGAGGATATCTATACCTCCTTACACTCCTTACAATCTATGCTCCATCACCATCGCCTTCAAAATCCCAGTCAGCTTACAGTTTACGCCATAGTAACTGTCACACTGATCACATTTTATACAGAACATATAGTATACAATATTATATAATAGTCCTACTTCCTCACCTATAAAGGTTTACACATATATTTACTTAAGTGTATCTATGTACATATTATATATATATTACAAAATATTAGCATATATTGTATCTTATATAATGTATATCTACTATATAAAATACACACATATAACATTCATAAAAATATATGCATCATATGTGTGCATATAAATATAGTTTACACATAGTAACAATATTTATTATTTATTATTCATTCATTATAGCTAATACTTAATGAACACTCAAACATTTTTTTAAATGAAACATTTAAAGATTTTAAATGTTTTCACTCTTTTAACCTACACAGTAACTCTATAAACTAAATACTGCTTCCATTTTTCAAATGAGGAAATTAAGGCTGACTGATCTAAACACCTTCACCTTCTGACCGTGGTTATAATGCTTGTACAAACTCCTCCTTCAAGACCTAACTCGGTGCTTGCTTTCTAGAAGTAAAGTTAACTTCTTGCTCATCCAGGCTCCCATGAGATTTTACAGCCATACCTCAATGACTTCTAGACATTGTGAAAAATAAGCCTTTAAGCACTTTGTTGTTATGTACATAGTTACACGAAATAAGACAGGTACAACATCACCAGACAACAATCAGACGTGACCACCATCATACATGTAGTCTCTCATGGAACAAAACATCATATTCTGCATTCTATACATATGTGTACATAGTACATTTCAGTGAGATAATTGTCTTCACAAGAAAGTGGACACAACTGCCTTATGCATCTTTGTAACTAGGACAGTGTCTGGCAAGGCATGGGCTCTGCAAATATTTTGAAATTACATTGGATTAGAAGGTGAAGTCAAAAAAGAAAAAGAGATTTTTTTAAAAACTGCAGTATTCACAAGGAGTTACTAGGAAGACTTTTAAAAAAATCTAAAAGCAGCAAAAATGTTTATCAAGTCTATAATTTTTATTAACCATTACATACCCAATTTTACAGATCCTCCAAAAAGGGAACCTTTATCAAAAGCATCCTTCCACGTAAATGTCAAGCAGATCTAGGATGAGGGAGAGGAAACAAAACATTACCTCTTTGGACTTGGTTAAATCCTGAAGAAATTCCAGTAAGGAGGACAGAGTCCAACCTGTGTGGCTGCCACCTCTAGCCAACGACCCCTTTCCTTCTTATGAACCTTTTTTTCCCATGTGAAGTACTAAACCTAAGTTATTTCAGAACATTATTCTATGTGGTCTTTATGAACAAAGAGAAGGAAAGGAAATAAAGCACTGTGAGGTTTCCTGGTGGACCAGAGGCAGAGCTTGCCACACAGTCCTTACGAGATGAGGTCAAGCCCTAGAACTCATGCAAAGATGAGGGAACAGAGTTGACTCCCAGAGGTGACCTCTGACTTCCACATGCAGACCATTACATCCACACACATCATATATACACATACCACTAATAAATACAGTCCGTTTGGGGGTTTTGTGAGGCAAGGTTTCACTATGTAGCCCTACAACTAGGCTAGTCTTAAACCCACAGAAATCTGTCTACATCTGTCTCCTATGTGTGGGTGAGAGGTGTATGACACCACATTTGGCCTAAAATACATATTTTTTATTTTGCTTCATTATTTTTAAAAACTTGGAAATAAATAAAAATAGCACATCAAAATTAACCAGACTCAAAGACCACACAGCTTAATGAACTTACTACAGTTAGAAATAGCACTCAAAATGCTAGCTGTGAAGCTTAAATTTTACACTAATGAAATATTTTTTAAAGGCATAAGACAATGGCTTTTGGGGGAAAATGCAATAAGGCAGTATTTTATTTCTTGATCTGAGTAATAGTTATATAGTATACTTCCTTTGTAGAGAGTCAGCTACACATGATAGAGAAGAACAAAAGTTTCACCTAACAGAAGACTAGCTGGGCCTCTGAGTGCAGGCCTACAACCCCAGCTACTCAGAAGGCAGGAAGATCACAGTTCAAGGTCTACCTGGGCTACATAAATTGAAGCCAGCCTCCACAATTTAGTGGGGCCCTGCCTCAAAATAAAAGGCAGAAAGAGGGGGCTGGAGAGATGGCTCAGTGGTTAAGAGCACTGACTGCTCTTCCAGAGGTCCTGAGTTCAATTCCCAGCAACCACATGGTGGCTCACAACCATCTGCAATGGGATCCGATGCCCTCTTCTGGTGTGTCTGAGGACAGATACAGTGTACCCACATACTTTAATAAGTAAATCTTTAAAAAAAAAAATAAAAGGCAGAAAGAGGGCTGGGGATGTAACTTGTGGTAGAGTGTCTGGGAACCACAGGTTCAATTGACAGTTCCAAAAAAAGGGGGGGGAGGGCGCACGAGGAGCTGCTACAACTCTCCTTATCTCTCTTCTTTTTGTTTTTCTAGACAGAGTTTCTCTGCACAGCCTTGGCTATCCTTGAACTCTGTAGACCAGGGTGGTTTTGAATTCACAGAGATCCACCTGCCTCTGCCTTCCAAGTGCTGGGATCAAAGGCATGCAACCACCACACCTAGCTTTCTTCCTAATTCTAAAGTAAGTTTGACCCATATGGAACTTTGAAAGATCTTAGTTTCACTTAAATCATTCATCAAAATACAACACAAAAATCTTTAAGCTGAATTATAACTTCCTAACACACACAACTACCACACACCCATCTCCATTCCCCAAGCTCCCAGCAGCTTCTGCCTTTGACTCTTCTGAGTTCACCTACTCCAGGCTCCTTTCCCGCCATCACACAAACACATCCACACATGCACACACTTTCACCCTGGACTTCCTTAAAGGGAGTCTCAACAAATGATAACTTCATCTGCAAAACTATTAGTACAAGAAGAGGCCAGGCACCTGGGTTACAGCACTAGTTCCAGGACAGTCAGAGATTCACAAAGAAGCCCTGTGTCAAAACCAAAAACCAAGCAAACAAACAATAAAGGCTTTGCCAGACTTGGTGGCCTTTAATCCTAGCAGAGGCAGACTGATCTCATGAGTTCAAGGCTACCCTGGTTTACATAGTAAATTCCAGGACAGCCAGAGACCCTGTCTCAACCCTCCTCAAAAAAAAAAAAAAAAAAAAAGTCAAGGGTGAAAATAGCAGATTATTTTCATCTATGAACAGATCCCATTAGTATAAAATACAGACTAACACTCTATACAAGTTTCAAAACTGACTGAGGACATGAAGAAAACTCAGGAGAATCTTCAGAAGGACAATATTCATATCAGACAGACTCAAAACTTATGATTTATATAAAACAGCCATAGAGGGCTAAACATAGTAAAGACACATCATTGACTTCAATGAAACAGACTCAGAGGGGAAGGAAATGGGTGATCTGCAACCACAATTTGATAGCAAAATTTACAGCTTACCTGATTTTCAGAAAATGGGAACTTGGGTTCAATAGAACAAATCTGGTCATAATATCTAAAAGAAAAAAAGATAGAAAGACTAATTATTAGCAGAGTAAAATGAGATGAATTTATATAAATCCAACTATATTTATATATAGACAGAGAGAGAGGGACTGGAGAAAAGGCTCAGAGGTTAAGAATACTGGCTGCTCTTCCAAAGGACCTGAGTTCCATCCAGAACACAATTAGTGGCTCACAACCATCTCTAACTTCAGTTCCAGCAGATCTTCTAGACTCTACATCCTCTTCTGGTCTCTGTGGGCACTAGGTATGCATACGGTCCACATACATGCAAGCAAAACACCCATACACATAAAATTAAAATAATAAATTAAAAGAATAAACCAAAACTATTTTTGGTGGCTTAAATGAGAACAGCTCTTATAGGTTCATAGATTTGAATGTTTGGTCATTAAGTAGTGACACTACTTGACAGAGATTAGGAAGTGTAACCTTGTTGGAAGAGGAGTGGCCCTGTGGTGTCACTGGGATAGACGTTGGGGTTTCAAAAGTCCAGGCCAGCCACAGTCTCTCTTCGGGCTGCCTGTGGATCTGGATGTCGAACTCTTAGCCACCTCTCCAGCACCACGGCTGCCTGCTTTCTGCAATACTTCCCACCACGCTGATAAGGGACTAAAACTACAAGCAAGCCATGGTTAATAAGAGCTGCCTTGGTCACAGCATCTCTTCACAGTAATAGGTTATTACTAAGACTCTACTTGTCCCCAATTACAGTGGCCCACAAATCCAACTTAATCATTTGTTTTAAGGTTACTAGATGCAATCCTTAAACCACACACTAAATTATGCACATTAAAGAGCTAGACTAAAATGAAAAAGGACCCTCACCACCACGAACAAATATTCACCTCACATTATTCAGTACAAGTCAGCAAACACCTACGTGAAAACTTTGTATTTCTTAAAATACTTTATTAAGATGGCTATGTTTGGCCTTGTATGACAGCTCACACCTTTAATCCCAGCACTGGGGAGGCAAAGGCAGGCAGAGCTCTGTGAGGCCAGCTCTTTCTACACAGCAAGTTCCAGAATACCTGTGGTTACATAGTAAGAGCCTGTCTCACTATTTTAAAAAGGTTCACTATGTCTAAGTTCACATCCCTAGTCAACCCATTAATAACTCATCTATCGACTTTCAGACGGGTTAGGCATATCATTACTGACACACACAGCTCCCAAAAAGCTCACAAATGACATGTATTTCAGGTCCACCAACCCAAAGTCCTCACTTCTTGTTCTTTGGTTCACAGAGTAATCGGTATTTCATATAATGCAGTAAATCAACCCTTACCCAAGCCACCACACTCAGGGTGAGCCTTTAACCAGTAACTGGAGGATAGAGGGTCAAAGCTAGACTTGCTGGCTGGCCTCCTCCTTCACTTTATTCCTGTCCATACCCCACCACCTTCATCATGACTAACTTTCCAATGAATACTTGCGGGGAAGGTTTCAAGAAGGCAAGCAAGAGAGACAGAGAGCAACATGCATGACAATATGTTTGCCTGCAAACTGAGCAAACTGAGCCTGTACTTAAATGCACACAGAAGCTAATGGGGGCCAGTTATCTCACTATCAAAGGAAAGAATCCCAAATACTGGAGGGGGCAGGGCTGGAACAAACTGTAATTATGGACTGGACTGGAAGTATCAATGTGAACTCATTTTCTTAACACTGTAGAGATAAACAAGAACAACTACAAAAAGAACAATACATTACATTCACTGAGAGGGCCTTGAAGCAATGACACCTCACCAGAACAAGAACACTTAGTGGCCAGATAATCTCCTACACTAACTGGAAAGAAATGGATGGAAAACAAGAACCAGGCCAGAAAGTGATGAGGATGTGAAAAACCAAGAGTGAAGCCAACCAAACCACAAGCAACTAAACTAGTCTTAAGGAGCTCCTAGTAGCCACACCAAGAATAATCTAACAAGAGTTGAGGAGATGTCTCAGTCAGTAAAGTGCTTGCTGTGCAAATAGGAGAATTTGATCCCATACTTATAACCTCAGCACAGGTACCCTGAAGCTCTGTCCAGCCTAGCCTACTCTATGAGCTTTAGATCAATGAGAGACCCTGTCTCAAAACTGAGCGGAAGTCAGGAGAGAGGCTCGACAGCTGAGTACTGAAGATCTTCCAAAGGACTTGGGTTTGATTCAGCACCCATAAGGTGGCTCACAGACATCGTTTACTCCAGTTTCAGGGCATCCGATGTCCTCTTCTGGTCTCCACAGGCACAAGGCATGAATGTGATGCACAGACATATTCTCAGACAAAACACCCATATGCGTTAAATAGGCAGACAGACAGACAGACAGACAAATTTTAAGGAAAATAAACAAGTGGATACACCAGAAGAATGGCATCCAAGGTTGACTTCTGGCCTCCACATGAATGTACACACAAGCACACAGACCGATGCACACATGCGACCACATCCTGATGAACACACTCACACTAAATAAGTCACACTGACAAATCACAATTCACTGAGGAGAAGAACAGTGTCGTGAAGTAAATAAGCAGGTGTCTGGAGTTAGCGCCACATACCATGTAATGACAAGTAGTAAATCTTTTCCCACGGTAGGTACCTATCTGGCTGGCTGCGGTGATATTCATCAGTAGACACTAACAATGGTCAAAGCTTGTACACACAGAGCCCAGGACACAATCTGTCATCGCTATGAGCTAGGGGAAGTGCTCTGCAGCTGTGATCACAGTTCTGGGGAGGCAGAGGCAGGAGGAACAGAGAGTTTGAGGCCAGCTTCAACAGAACAAAGCGGTAATAATAAAAGTTTGATGTGGTTTCTCTACAAATGTTTATTAAGGAATATAACCTACTCATCGACTATACGGTCAAGGACCTGCCAAACGTATCCCAACCAAGTCATAAAAAGCCAAGTCATCGAATGGCAGGCACCACACCCTAATATGCCCTGAAAACAGCACGGTCCACCTAGCACAAACACCTAAGCCACGAGGGAATGATACAAAACCTTACCAAAGGGGCCAGAGGAGCCAGATATGGTAGCACATACCTTCAGTCAAAACATTCAGGATTTCTGTGAGTTCAAAGCCAACCTCGTCTATACAGTAAGTTCTAGAACAGCCAGAGCTACATAGAGAGCATGTCTTTTTATAAAAAAGAAAAAAAGGGAAGAAAACACTTTATCAAGAGACATTCACAAAAAAACTAGCCTGAGTTCTTCAAAAATGCCAAAGTCATAGGTGGAGAGTAGAATGGCTGAGCCCCTGCATTTGATTCCCAGCAACCATAAAAGGGAAGGAAAGCCAAGGCTCAAATGACAAGAGGAGAACTACTCGGACTGAAGGACATTAAAGAGGCATTCGTAACCGAAGCAATGCACTGGTGGAAGCCAGACCCTGGACCTGTAAACCTCACCAATGGAGTACCAGCAAAACTTGAATTAAACAGATTAAATAAAGTCAGCAAGCTTCCTGATTAGGAAAGACACGCTGGATTACATATCCCTAGGAAACATTTTTAAGTACTAAAACCTTTGGGGGATTACTGTTGTGATAGTGAATGAGATGTCCTCTATGGTCTCAGGCATTTGAACACTTGGTCCCCACTGATGGTGTTGACCGGGAGGTGTGGCTTTGCTGGAGGAAGTAAGTCTCCCGGGTAGGCTTTGAGACTTCAAAACCTCTCACCATTTCTTATGTGCTCTGTCCCAGCTTGTGGTTCAAGATGTGAGCCCTCAGCTTGCTGCTCCAGCTGCCTTGTCTGATGCTTCCACATAACGGTGATAAACTCACCCTTCTAGAGCAGCGGTTCCCAGCCTCCTATTGCTGAGACCCTCTACCACAGTTCCTCAGGCTGTGGTGACCCCAACCATAAAACTATTTCTGATGTTACCTCGTTACTGTCATTTTGCTACTGTCATGAATCTTAATGTAAATACTTTTGGAGATAGTGGTTTGCCAAAGAAGTTACCGCCCACAGGTTGAAACCCACTACTCTAGAACTATAGGTTCAAATAAATCCTTCCAAGCTGCCTCTGGCATGGTGCTTTATCATAGCAACGAAAAAGTAACCCCAGTATACTTAAAGTGACGTTCAGAATGTTTAATGATGCTGTGCATTATCTGGCCACCAATCAACTCTCGGGCTCAACATCAGGCTACAAATTATACATCCAAGACAATAAATTACCTTCTCTCTGGCTCAGGGCCTATACTGCCTTCACTAGATCCTACTGAGGCTACAGCAAGGCCTGGAGCAACAGGGCCTGAAGACGTACCTGCCACACAGTAAGGCCAAGCTGGATAAACTTTTTCAGAAAAGGGATATTCTAGACTGCTAGTGAAAGGGAAATGCAAAACCTGTGTAAGTACAAGAAAGAAACTTCTGCCCCTGCCCCTGCCCCTGCCCCTGCCTCCACCTCTACCCCAAGCCTAAAGACACACAGCTGGTCAAGTCTCGTCAACTAGATACATTCTCTGAAATGTGACAGTTTGCAGGAAAGGAGACAGGAAGTGGCCAACACAGCCAGCATCCGCTGTAGTTTGGCTATTCAGTGTCACCCCAAGACTGACTTGTTAAAGGCTTAGCCCCCTGCCAGTGGTACTCTAGAGAGGTGCCTGAATTAGGAAATGCTCATCCACTGGTGAGTTCTATGGGCTACTAGGAAGTATCATTTCGCTGGATGAAGATCACGGGCAGCATGCCTTTGGAGGGCACATCTCCTCTCTGGGTACCCCATCCCCTGAAACTTCCTAGCTGCCATCTCACACTCAGGCTGCCTCACTCCAGGCACAAAGCAACTGAACCAGCAGCCACAGATCAAAAACCTTTGAAATCATGAGCAATAACAAACTTTTCTCCCTTTGTGTTTCTTGGTAGTCTGTCACAGCAACAAACAATACCCAAATTCTAGTGCACTCTCCTCTCCTCTAGGAGAACGAAACTGTGAACTCCCAGACTGGGGGTCCACTGGGGAGCCAGGCATGGCTGAGCTGAGTAACCAATGATATGAGTGGCAGCACAGTAAGTCTAGATAGCCGTGGTTGGTGGGCACACCAGCCAACTCAGGAAAAGCACTGAAGCAAAGCGCAGAGTAAGCACAGAACACCATTAGGCCACCAAGACTCAGAACTAACCAAGTGTTGTCTGCAGGCCATACAATAACAGGCAACCCATCAGTCCTAATCCTGACCCCTGCTAGAAAGTACGCAAAGAAGAAAATATGAAAGAATAACTGCATAGAATATACTGAAACCTTTGTCCCAAGCCTCTTCCTCCTTGAGGTCCACTAGCAAAACCAGAGTTGCTAGTTGGGAGAAGAAACCGGGTATATTCCACATTGACATGATCACGAGGTATGAGATGGCTGCCTTAGAACATGTTATAGGAGGTGACGGGAAGAGCAATCAGTCAGTGGAAATCAAAAAGCTTCTGACCAGCATGGTGCAAACTCCAAAAAGATCAGCTATAGCTCTCCAAGAGAGAGAGCCACAAAGCTAACTAGACCACAGGCAAAACTGCTGCTCCTGGAGAGACAGATACAAGAGCTATGTACTTCCGAGAGCAAGCAGACACCAGCGACTAGCTACCCTCTGCTTCCTAACTGTAATTCTGCTACTGTCATGGACGGTAATGTATATATCTGACTCCTAGGGTGTCTGATATTCGACCCCAAAGGGGCTGTGACTCACGGGTTGACAACCACTGCCTTAGAGGAACAAATGATACAATGTTGCATGGAGCCCTTGAGACAGCAGCTCACACAGGCCACACACACCACCCATAGGGACAAGCACTATGCTGACTTCCCTCCTGTTTTACAAAAGCCAGGCACTTTGAAGCAAATCCACTTTAAAACTCTAATGGGAGAACTGTTTGAAATCTGGCTCCGCTGTCTGTCAACAGATAAAGTTTACTCAGTGCTGGGAGCCGTTATGCCTATGCTAAGGGCTGTTAGCGGCCAGCCATCTCGCAGCACAGAAAGCTCATCTCTGAAGGAAACATCATGGGGTTAAGATGATGACAAAACTAAGGGATGTCTCTGGTCATCACGGTTCCCAGAATTTCTGCACCTTGCACCCGAATCCACCAGCGTCTCTTGCATGAAACAAGATCAGATTACCGGAAATTGGATCATAAGTTACCACGGAAATGTTCTCATCATTAAGTACCGGGGTTCTCACCAATTGCAAAAAGAACCAATGTATTACACATGTGCATATCCCCCCAACACCCCCCCCCCGGGTCAAAAGAGTTTAAGTAGCCAGTCTGAGTGGTCTATTATGTCATTCAAGTTTTCGTTCAAATGACTGTAGCTCCTAACTTTTACAACTGTCAATCTGTCACTTGATTATTTTGAACATAGGATGACTTATTTCAAGTGAACAATGTAATAAGTCACCGACATTTGGTTCAGTGTGCCAATTCTCTCCCTTCCCTTACATAACTATTATTAGGAAATCTAGACGTGGCCCAATCAAGTCACGAAGAGGGATTGTAAAACGAAGACTTCAGTTATAACACCCAAAAAGTGAAAACCGGTCAAACAGCTGTAACCAGACAGACCATTACATGGCAGACGTCCTCCCAGGTAAGGCGTCTAGGTGACAGAAGCCACCCGGAAGGGAGGACAGGGTTACGAGAGTCCTCTCACCAGGAAAGAATGCTGACCACACCTACGCCGCTGGCCTGAGTCAGAGTGGAGAGGCCAGGCGCGGGGAGAGGGAAACGGAGCGAGGCTGTGAAGGGAGGAAGCAGAGCTGGGAAGGAAGGACGCTGGGAGGGGAGGATAGGAAAGGGAGCTGGGAGGAAGCCCCGCGACCCGGGCCCACCTCAGCAGCGTCTCCAGCGCGCCCTCGTGCTTGTCCAGCGGGCGGCCGAGCGCCGAGCGCCGCAGCTTGCTGAGCTCCTCGGCCGCGCGGCAGTACTGGGCCTGCTCCTCGCCGCCGCTCGGGTACGTCTGCTGGATGAACTTGACCAGCGGCTTGGCCAGGTCCACCTCCGAGGTCTTCTTCAGCTGCACCCAGATGAACGACGCCATGGTGAGCGCCCGGCCGCCGCTTCGGGCCGGACAGACGAAGGGACAGCGACGACGGCCTAGGCGCGCTCGGCACCGGCAGCGGACGAGCGGACCGACGGGCCGACGGACTGGGCCGCCAGCGCTTGGAGCCGGCCACTTCCGGGAGCCCCCACGCAGGCGCAGTCAGAGGGGCGCGCCGCTCGGTCACGTGACCGTGCCACCAAAGCGTCGCTCACCTGGTCTAGCCAGTGTGGCGCCTGCGCGGTGCGATCAGGCAGTAGCTTCCTGCGATGATTAAACTTTCAAGAAGATTCTTTTGGTTGTTGTGGTTTGGTCTGCTTGATTTGTTCGAGACAGGGCTTCTCTGTGTACCCCTGCTGTCTTGAAACTCACTTGCAGACCAGGCCGGCCTCGAACTCTCAGAGATCCTCCTGCCTCTGCCTCCCCAATGCAAGAATTAAAGGCTTGCACTAACTACCACCTGGCTCAAAGATATTTTTTAATTTGTCTTTAAATTCTGCTTTTATTTTTTAAATATTTTTAATTAACTATATTTTTCCCTTTTTTAGTACTTAAAATTAATTTTTAGATCAATATATTCTGCCCTGTGGTGAAATACTCCTTTGTTATGCTTTCTCGTATGAAGTCAGACTCTGGGGCCCTGGGGGTATTGTGATGTACCGTTGAAGGTCCACTGTGTGTGCAGCTCTTCAGTCCAAAGTAGGCAAAGTCTACTTCGTGCAGTCAGCCAGGTAAGGACACAGATGGGAGTCTCTTATAAGAACATAGCATAAGCGAGATAATTTAAGATACATTCTTCCAGAAGATGAACTCGCAGAAGAAGAATACTCGCAGTTTGAGAAGATGCCTTGACATTTAAGCAGGGCACGGGTGTAGAGGACTTAAGTGGAAAGAGCCCCCCAGACTAAAGCTCGTGTGTCCCATATCTAGAACTTAAAAGGGAAGTAGAGACTAGAATGAAAGGAAGTTGACAAGTTCATTATGGAACTTGTAGTCAATGTATAGAATCTGTTTAGCACGCTCAGTGGTACTTAGGCAATTTATTTTTATATTTTAAAAAGGCCTCCCTCTGTAACTGGAGAAATAGATTAGCAGTTAAAGATTGTTTGCCGCGGGGCTGGGGATTTAGCTCAGTGGTAGAGCGCTTACCTAGGAAGCGCAAGGCTCTGGGTTCGGTCCCCAGCTCCGAAAAAAAGAACCAAAAAAAAAAAAAAAAAAAAAAAGATTGTTTGCCGCTCTGCCTGTGAGCCTGAGCTGGGACCCCAGCACCCTCTTCAGGCACTGCGCTCAACACCTATAACTCAAGGTGACCCATCGCCCTCTTGTGGCCTCCTCTGGGACCAGCTTCCAAATGCACATACAAAAAACGTTTTTTGAAGGCCACCCAGAGGACAAGTCTGATATTTTTTTTTTCTTTTCTTTTTTTTTGGAGCTGGGGACCGAACCCAGGGCCTTGCGCTTGCTAGGCAAGTGCTCTACCGCTGGGCTAAATTCCCAACCCCAAGTCTGATATTTTTAATGTTTATATTTTTTCTTATCTTTCATTTATTTACAGGTATGCAGAAGACAACTTCTGGAGTCAGTTCTGTCAACCATGTGGGTCTCAGGGATGGAACTCAGTTGGTCATGATTGGCAGCAAGCACCTTTACCTGCTGACCCACCTCAGCACTCCTGATGGAGCAGATGTAGATGAACAATATCATCTATGAAACATTCCAAACAAAACTAACTTGAATCCATCAAGCCTTCCCATCAAACACGCAATTTTTTTAATTTGTTTTATTATTTTTTGATGTCTGTGTGTTATGTCTGCATGTATGTCTGTGTGCCATGTTTGTTCCCGGTGCCCCCTGAAGTCAGAAGAAGGAATCAGATCCCCTAGAACTGGAGTTTCAGAAAGATGAGCTGCAGGTGGGGGCTGGGAATTGAACCTGTGTCCTCTGGAAGAGCAGCTGGTGCTCTTAACAGCTGAACACCTCTCCAGTGCCAAACACACCATTTATAAGAAATACAACAGGTGAAATAACAAATTCTGTGCCATTCTGGAGGATAACTGGTGTATAAGCTTCAACAATGTATCATCCTGGAAGAAACAATGGCTGTGTGGGGAAAAAAAAAATCTAAGGGACATTACAGCCTGACCCAGATCCTATTCTGAACAGACAAGCTATAAAACACCTTTCAGCACAATTGAAGGAGGAACGAAAGCATGGAATATTTGATAAGATGAAGTTGTGTTGCCATGCAAGCCTTGGAGGTCATTAAGAAAACGGCAAGTCACAAAATGGTGTGTGTGCAGTAGTATCTCGGTTTTAAAAAGTTAAATGTGTGTGTTTACAGACTATGAAACAGGATTTACCCTGAGGTTGTGCTGATTACAATCTTTGGAAGTAAAATCATACATTTTTTTATCTTATATTTATCTTCATGTAATATTTTTGCTTTATACATTACATTTGTTCATTAACAATGAAATTTATTTTATGAAAGTTTATTTTATTTATTCATTTGCATTTACTTTTTTTTTTTTTCGGAGCTGGGGACCGAACCCAGGGCCTTACGCTTCCTAGGTAAGCACTCTACCACTGAGCTAAATCCCCAGCCCGCATTTACTTTTTTAATTCGGGGGGAAACGAGTAAACGAGTGTGTGTGTGTGTGTGTGTGTGTGTGTGTGTGTGTGTGTCAAAGGACGACTTGTAGGAATCTTTCTGGCCCAGCTCAGGTCTTCAGTCTGGCCTGTGGAGGTCAAGGACACCTTGGGGGACTCAGTTCTACTGCTATGTGAGTTCTGTGAATTAAACTCGGGTCATTGGGCTTGGAGACAACTGCATTACCTGCTCAACCATCTCACCAGATCTACCTGTTTATATTTTTTTAAAGATTGATTGTATTTTTGAAAAGTGTGAGTGTGTGTGTGTGTGTGTGTGTGGTGTGATATGTGGTGTATGTGTGTGTCTGTGTGGTGTATGTGTGTGTCTGTGTGTGTATGTGGTGTGATATGTGGTGTGTATGTGGTGTGATATGTGGTGTGTATGTGTGTATGTGTGTGTGGGGGTGGGTGGGTGGTGTGGTGTGTGGGGTGTGTGTGTGTGGTGTGGTGTGAGGGTGTGTGTGTGTCTGTATGTGTATAGTGTGTGTGTGGTGTGTGTGTGTGTGAGTGGGTGGGTGGGTGGTGTGGAGTGTGTGTGGTATGTGGTGTGTATGTGTGTGGTATGTGGGGTGTGTGTGTGGAGGGTGTACGTGTGCGTATGTGTGTGTGTTGAACTGGAAGTTTCTGGTTGAGTAATGTAATGCAGACTCACATGGTGTTTTGCTGGAGCAGACTCATGTGATGCTGAAGCAAACCCCTGAGAGGACACGTGATGTGTATAAGGTATAAGGAGGGCCCGACAGACAGTGACAGGATGCTCGCACTGCTAGC
Organism: Rattus norvegicus; assembly: GCF_021556685.1. NCBI lineage: Eukaryota > Metazoa > Chordata > Mammalia > Rodentia > Muridae > Rattus > Rattus norvegicus. The sequence goes on from NC_141541.1 coordinate 121,392,677, forward strand.
CATGCAACGCTTCCTCAATCTCACGTCTTTGGTGATCTTCACTTCCTTGAGAGAGGCACAGCAGAGAACTGCCTTGAATTTCAGCTGGGTCTGGTTGCTTCCGAGGACTTGTGCCTATCTGGTAAAGGCCTGGCTGGATCTGACTGCTGCCACTGATTCGTGTTTGGTGACACTCTTTGAACTGAACTGTTGGTATCCTGATGACACCCTGGAATCACCCGCCAAGAGCAAGTTTTTTTTTTTTTTTTCGGAGCTGAGGACCGAACCCAGGGCCTTGTGCTTGCTAGGCAAGCGCTCTACCACTGAGCTAAATCCCCAACCCCAAGAGCAAGTTTTAAATAGGTCTAAAGATCCCCTATTTACCATCTTTTCTCCCCTGCCTTTAGATAGTGGCCTAGAAGGGGCGGGGGGGGGGGTGGTGGAGATCAAAGCATTTGAGAACCCTTATTTAAGTGTACATGTGATACACAGACATGCATGCAGGCAAAACACCAATACACACAAAATGAAAATAAATATGTTTTGAGTCAGAAATTCTCTGTGTAGCCCTGGCTGTCCTAGAACTCTCTCTCTCTCTCTGTAGACCAGGCTGGCTTCGAACTCACAGAGAACCACTTGCCTCTGCCTCCCAGATGCTGGCATAAAGGGTGCACCACCAAAAGCGTTCTCTTCTACTTGCTTTGGGGTGATGCAGGTCGAGATGAGACAAGGGCACAGAAGCAAGATTACAAAAGAAGTTGCAGTTTGCAAAGTGTTCCAGCAAGACACATGTCGTGCTGCTGGGGCAGCTCTAAGGCCTGCCGCTTTGAGAGATCAACCAGTGTCAAAATGTGATTGCCCAGCTAAGCCCACGAGAAAGCGCACCTGGAGTGCCAAGAGGAAGAGTTGAAGTACTACTGGGACCAGATTGAAAGGAGGCACTTAAAACATGCCTATCACAGAGTCAGGCATGAATTCACAAAGGGGTACTGTGACCCTAGACCTAGGAGGGGAACTCCTGCAGCATCTGGCTTCTCTCATAGATCCCCACAAGCATCAAAACATTCTGATTTTTAAAACTAACTTTAGGGGCTGGGGATTTAGCTCAGTGGTAGAGCACTTACCTAGGAAGCACAAGGCCCTGGGTTCGGTCCCCAGCTCCGAAAAAAGAACCAAAAAAAAAAAAAACTAACTTTAAAAAGCCAATCCATTTGATTATCCCTTGGGAAAGTAAGATTGATACAAAGTTTCTCTAGGTAGCCAAGGAGGGCCTGGGAATTGCTCTGCATTGGCAAATAACCCCCAATCTTTGATCCTCCTGCCTCCACAGGGGTGCTGGGATCATAGGCCACACCCACCCATCTCGGTAATGATTTTTTATTTATTTTTATTTATTCATTTTACATCCTGACCACTGCCTCCCACTCCAGTCCCCCCTCCCACAATCCTGCCCCCATCCCCCTTCCCTTCTCCTCTGAGAAAGTGAGACATCGAGTCTCTTCAGGGCTTGGCACATTCTCTCCCACTGAGGCCAAACAAGGCAGCCCAGCTAGAAGAACATATTCCACGGAGAGGCGGCAGCTTTAGGAATACCCCCCCACCCCGCTCCAGCTGTTCGGGACCCACATGAAGACTGAGCTGCACATCTACTACCTATGTGCAGGGAGGCCTAGGTGCAGCCCATGTATGCGCTTTGGTTGGTGGTTCAGTCTCTGGGATCCTCAAGGGCCCAGGTGAGTTGACTCTGTTGGTCTTCCTGTGGAGTTCCTGTCCCCTCAATCCTTCCCCCAGCTCTTCCATATAAGAGTCCCCAAGCTCCATTCACTGTTTGACTGTGGGTCTCTGCATCCATCTGAGTCAGCTGCTAAGTGGAGCCCTTTAGAGGATTAGAGGACAGCCATGCTAGCTTCTGTCTCCGTGCATAACAGAGCATCATTAATAGTGTCAGGGGTTGGTGCTTGCCCTTGGGATGGGTCTGAAGTTGGGCCAGTTATTGCCCTCAGTCTCTGCTCCATTCCACCCCTGAATTTCTTGTGGACAGGGTGAGTTTTGGGGCAAAAGCCTTGTGGGTGGGCTGGTGACCTTATAGCTCCCCCAGGGTTCCTGCCTGGTCACAGGAGGTGGCCCCTTCAGGATCCATATCCCCAATGCTGTGAGGCACACTAAGGTCATCCCCATTGATTCTTGGGTGCCTCCCTTATCCCAGGTCTCTGACAGATCCTTGAGATGCTCCCCACCTTCCCACCCCCCTGACAGTTGCAGATTTCCATTCATTCTCATGGCCATCTGGCCATCTCTCCTGTCCCTCCTCACTCCTAATCCCCTCCCCATCTCCTCTCTCACCCAGGTCCCTCCCTCCATCCATCTGCCTCTTATGACTATTTTATTCCCCCTTCTAAGTGAGATTCAAGCATCCTCACTTGTTCCTTTCTTCTTTAGCTTCTGGGTCTGTGGAGCGTGGATATGGTACCTATATTTTATGGCTAATATCCACTTATAGGTGAGCACATACCATGCATGTCCTTTTGGGTCTGGGTTGCCTCACTCAGGGTGATAGTCTCAAGCTTCATCCATTTGCCTGCAAAGTTCTTGATGTCTTTGCTTTTCATAGCTGAGTAGTATTCCACTGTGTAGACATACTACATTCTATTTACCTATTCTTCAGTTGAGAGATGTCCAGGTTGTTTCCAGTTTCTGGCTATGAACAAAGCTGCTATGAACACAGTCGAGCAAGTGTCCTTAAGGGTGAAGCATCGTTTGGGTATAGGCCCAGGAGTGGTGTAACTGGGTCTTGGTGTAGAGCTGGTTTTCTGAGAAACTGACAAATTGATTTCCAGAGTGGCTGTACAAGTTTGCACTCCTACCAGCAATGAAGGTGCTTTCCTCTTACTCTGCATCCTCGTGGGCTATCACTTGAGTTTTTGATCTTAGTCACTCTGACGGGCGTAAGATAGAATCTCAGAGTTGTTTTGATTTGCATTTCTCTGATGACTAAGGACATTTCTTTAAGTGCTTCACAGCCATCTCTGTTGAGAATTCTCTGTTTAGCTCTGTACCCCATTTTTAATTGGGTTATTTAGGCTGTTGTTGTCTAATTACTTGAATTCTTTAAAATTTTGGATATTAGCCCTCTGTCAGTTGTTGGGTTGGTGAAGATCCTTTCCCAATCTGTAGGCTTCCGTTTTGTCCAATGACACTGTCCTTTGCCTTATAGAAGCTTTTCAGTTTCATCAGGTCCTATTTATCAATTGTTGATCTCAGAGCCTGAACCATTGGTGTTCATCTTTTTACCAGTACTTAAGAGATCTTAGTAACAGCGAAAATTCTTCTTGTTGTGTGTCCTATATCCCCTGAACCACAAGGGGGAGCAGAGGCCCAGGAACACGTAGAAAGATTAGCATGACCAAGATTGTCTTAGACTTCTGCAGTCTCTGGAGCTGTGGCTCTAAAGGAACAGCTGACGCTCCCTGGCATCAACATCCTCCTCCTTCCCCAACAGAAAGGCCAGCATTGTTTCTAAACACTGAGACAAGCAGAACAGAATCTCCCCAGGAGGAGAAGGAGGGTAAGTGACCTTGGTAAGGAGTGATGTGGGGTGGGAAGGCCGGGTACACATTTTGCTGGGCCAAGAGGATGACGTATGCTTGTCTGGGTTTGTGAGGGACGCTCATGCCACAGTGTCCTAACCCTGCATGGAAATGCAACTCTTGGGTTGGCCAAGCTTCAACAATACCTAAACCCCGGATGACAAGACACCCTCTCTTTCCCGCCATCCAGGGGGTTCCTGTTACCCAGGCACCTTTGTTTCTTTTCTGTTGTTGTGATAGAATACCCTGACAAAGGCAGCATAGGGGAGAACGGGTTTATTTTCCCTCCCAATTCCATGTCGCAGTCTATCCTTGTGGGGAAGTCAAGGTAGCAGAATTGAAGCAGCTAGTTCTATAACAACAGCAGTCAAAGCAACTAATTAATACCTGCACGCTGGCGCTCATCAAGATGTCTCCCTTCTCACACAGTTCAGGACCCCCCCTGTCCAGAGCACGTTGTCTCTCACAACACACTGGTCTTCCCACCGATTAACACAATCCAGCCCGATGTCCAGGTGGTTCTACCCACTGCCATAGTGACAGTCAAAGGTAACCTGAGCTCAAGACCCAGGGAACAAATGGCGAAAGAAAGACCAGACATCCCCAACTTGTCCTCTGACTTCTGTCTGTGCACACAAAGGAAATGCATGCCAATTAATAAGGTGGAAAGTAACTGAGGAAGAGACCTGATATCAACCTCTGTCCTGCACATGCATGCCATGTACACATACAAACATGTTATATGTGTATACCTCATACACCGACTATTCAATCAGCGGGTTCCTTTGGTTTTTTTACTTTTTCTATTTGATTGGAGACAGGGTCAAGTGCATCGAAGGCTGGCCTTGAACTCATCACAAAGCCGAAAGTGAAAGTGATCTTCAGTCTCTTCCTCCACCCTGACCTTTCCATTACCACCGTCCTGATTCCTGTCAGTGGTGTCTCCCACTATGTGTGGGTTTGCTTATTTCCTTGATGGCTAAACATGTTGAGCACTTTTGTCAGTCTCCATGATGACCATTTTATCTTCTTTTTAAAAAGCTTTTAGAATTATGTGTCTATGTGCATGTAGTCTGTGTGTGATTTTCGTGCACACATGTTCAGGCACTGTAGGTTAAGGGACTGTTGGCTCCATTTTTCTTTTAGTTAAACATTGTCGGACTTTGATCGTGCCCTTAGCTAGTGGTCCCCTTGTTTGTTTGCTTTTTAAATGGGTTCTTTGTCAATACCCTTGTGAATTACACATTGTAAATTGTTTTCGTTGTCCCAAGAATTGATTGGCCATAAAATGTTTCACGATTTGTTAACTGACCACAAACTTGTAAAATATACCTTCCCCACCATCATAAAAATAACTGTGAGAATCTGGGTTGTTTTTTTTTTTTTTTAATCACTTGCTCGCTTGTTACAAAAGGGTCCTCTTGCTTCTGGTTTGTGCTGCTTCATTTTCCTGCCAAAGGAGCATGTAAGTCTGGCCTAGCTTAAAGATCAAACTTTGCCTTGCAGCATCTTGGTGTTGGCTCCTGGTTTTCAGCGCCATAACATATGGAAATTAGAAGAGGGGGTCAGATGCCCAGGAGCCAGAGTTGGAGGCAATTGAAAGCCTCAAGTTCAGTGCTAAGAACTGAACTCAGGTCCTAGGGAAGGTCGGCGAGTCCTCTGACCACTGAGCCATCTCTAGTCCTAAGGAAGTGCTTACTCAGTCCCATGACTTTTCTTAAATTATTTGTCCTGTTCGTTTCTATGCATCTTTCATATATTGTAGATGCAAGTTCCTACACAGAGAACTTTACACTTGATACCTCACAGTGGTAAAATGACATGGCCTTCCTCCTCTTGAAAATGTGACTAACCAAGATGGTGGCCATGTCACATGACTGTTGCCGTTTTGATGATTGTCTTAGTTAGGGTTTTACTGCTGTGAACAGACACCATGACCAAGGCAACTCTTTTTTTTTTTTCCCTTTTCTTTTTTTTGGAGCTGGGGACGAACCCAGGGCCTTGCGCTTGCTAGGCAAGTGCTCTACCACTGAGCTAAATCCCCAACCCCGACCAAGGCAACTCTTATAAGGACAACATTTAATTGGGACTGGCTTACAGATTCAGTCCATTATCATCAAGGTGGGAGCATGGCAACATCCAGGCAGGCATGGAGCAGGAGCTGAGAGTTCTACATCTTCATCTGCAGGTTGTTAGTGGAAGACTGACTTCCAGGCAGCCAGGATGAGGGTCTTAAAGCCCACACCTACAGTGACACACCCACTCCAACAAGGCCACACCCACTCCAACAAGGCCACACCCACTCCAACAGTGCACCTTCTAACAGTGCCACTCCCTGGACCGAGCACATACAGACCATAACGATGAGGTAACTAGCCAAAATGACAATAAAGCCTCACAGTTACTTTTTTGCTCGTAGTGAACTCAGCTCCAAGACCCTCCATGACAATTTTATCCAGTTAGAAAAACATCTTCCTGAGGACCACATGGTGTAGGGCAGTGGTAGCCTAACCACACCAGCAGCTGTCCATTCTCCATCCCTCGGCCCTGACCCGAGAGACCCATGGCATATGGGTAATAGGGAATATTCGACCAAGGAGTTGAACTTAGCATCATCTAGCTCCCACCACATGGCTATCAGTCAGCTGGAAAAGCCTGAGAGAAGAGACTCCTTTTAAAATTGTGTGTGTGCCTGGACACATGTGCATGCCATGGCGTGTGTGTGGAGGTCAGAGGGTAAGTTCATGTTTTCTCAGCTCAGTCTTTTACTCCTGAGACAGTAACAAGAGAGTGATACCTTTATACCACTGACACGCTGCCGGAGGGAACCTGTTAAAATGACCCCGAACTCTCCTAACATACCATCCAAAATGTCCAGCACCTAATTTTTTTAAAAGATTTATTTATTTATTATAAATGAATACACTGTCGCTGTCTTCAGACACACCAGAAGAAGGCATCGGATCCCTTTACAGATGGTTGTGAGCCACCATGTGGTTGCTGGGATTTGAACTCAGGACCTCTGGAAGAGCAGTCAGTGCTCTTAACTGCTGAGCCATCTCTCCAGCCCAGCATCTAATTTTTAACATATCGTTCATTATATAAGAACTGAGAAAACATCACTCTAATGAGAAAAGGCAAGAGCAGGTGGGAACTCCCAGGATGTCAGATGTGGGAACTGTCTTAGTGTTTCATTGCTGTGAAGACACACCATGACCATGGCAACTCTCATAAAGGGAATTATTTAATCAGGGTTGGCTTATGGTTTCAGAGATTTGGTCCATTTTCATCTTGGCAGGGAGCACAGCAGCATGCAGGCAGACAATAGCTGAGAGTTCTACATCTTGATCCTCAGGCAGCAAGGAGAGATCGTACCACACTGGGCATAGCACAAGCATAGGAGACTTCAAAGCCCACACCCCGATGACACACTTCCTACAACTAGACCACACCCACTTCAACAAGGCCACGCCTCCTAACAGTGCCCCTCTCTATGGCCAAGCATTCAAACACATGATTCTGTGAGGACCATTCCTATCAAACCACACAAGGAATGTCTGAAAAGGATAGGAAACAGGGCATCAGAAAGTGACTTGGGAGAGACTATGGACAAGCTTGAAGCAAGGGGGAAAGTTTCAGTTAAAGCCAGGCATGATGGTTGTGTTAGTCACTGTTATATTGCTATGAAGAGACACCATAACCAAGACAACTACTATAAGGGAAAGCATGTACCTGGGGCCTTGCCTGCAGTTTCAGAGGGTTACTCCATCATCATCACGGGAGAGAGCATCACAGCATGCAGGCAGACACTGGAGTAATAACTGAGATCTTGATCCATAGGGAGAAAGAGACTCTCAGTCCAAGTCACTGGGCATGCGTTTTTGAAAGTCCACCTCCAGTGACATAATTCCTCCAAGGCCATACCTCTTATCTCTTCTACTCCTTTCAAATAGTGACATTCTCTGATGACTAAGCATTCAAATATATGAGCCTATGGGGACTGTTCTTTTTTTTTTTATAAGATTTGTTTATTTATTATATGTAAGTACACTGTCGCTGTCTTCAGACACACCAGAAGAGGGCACCAGATCTCATTACAGATGGTTGTGAGCCACCATGTGGTTGCTGGGAATTGAACTCAGGACCTCTGGAAGAGTAGTCAGTGCCTTTAACCGCTGAGCCATCTCTCCAGCCCGGGACTGTTCTTAAACACTGCAGTGATACACACCTGGAATCTTGCCCCTCAGTAGACTGAGGCAAGAGGGTTCTTGAGAGTTCAAGTCCAGCCTGGGGTTCATAGGCTATGTCTCAAATAACAATGAGGTTTCAAAGAAAGAGAAAGGAAGGAAGGAAGGAAGGAAGGAAGGGAAAAGGAAAAAGAAAGAAAAGAACTAAGTGAAAAAAAAGTATAGGGACTGGAGAGATGACTCAGTGGTTAAGAGCCCTGACTGCTCTTCCAGAGGTCCTGAGTTCAAATCCCAGCAACCACATGGTGGCTCACATCCACTGTAATGGGATCCGATGCCCTCCTCTGGTGTGTCTGAAGACAGCTACAGTGTATTCACATACATTATATAAAACTAAGACCCGGGCCATAGCTCAGTTAGCCTTCGGGAGAACACTTGCCTAGCTACAATAACGAAGCCCCCACACATCAGAAATAGGGTGGTGCACACTTGTAATCTCTATATTGTTGGTAGAGGCAGGAGGATCAGAAATCTAAGGTCACTATCAGATTCACAGAGAGTTCAAGGCTAGCCTGAACAACATGAAATTAAGTTGAAACAATGGAGATGAAAACAATGTTTTGTTTTGTTTTGGAGCTGGGGACTGAACCCAGGGCCTTGCGCTTGCTAGGCAAGCGCTCTACCACTGAGCTAAATCCCCAACCCTGAAAACAATGTTTTAAAAACAGTGAACAGGGGCTGAAGAAACGATTCAGTGGTTAAAAGTGTGAACTGCTCTTGCAGGCGACCAAGTTTGGTTCCCAGCATCCACATCAAGTGGCTCCCAACCATCCACATCCGCAGCTTCAGGGAGATCTGATGTCTCTGGCTTGTGAGAAGTGCACACACACATGTGCAGGATGCATGCACACACACACATACTGATAACACACGCACATGGCTCACACACACATGTACATACACACTCATCACTGACATACATACAGTCAGACACACAGGCAAGCGCGCGCGTGTGCGAACACGCGGGGGCGCGCGCGCGCACACACACACACACACACACACACACACACACACACACACACACACACTAGGTGGTGGGATCAGAACAGATTGGAGAAGACAAGATAAATGGGTGGACCTGGAGTCACTTTCAACAGTATGAAGACAATGGACTAAAATAGAGGCAGTGAACACCACCCCGGGGCTGGCCAGCAAGTGGGACAGTCTGTGCCTAATGATGGAAGAAGGGTGTTGCCGTAAAAATAAAAAACAGGGGAACCGGGGTTGGGGATTTAGCTCAGTGGTAGAGCGCTTGCCTAGCAAGTGCAAGGCCCTGGGTTCGGTCCTCAGTTCCGAAAAAAAAAAAAAAAGAAAAGAAAAAGAAACAACAACAACAACAAAAACAAAAACAAACAAACAAACAAACAAAAATACAGGGGAGCCGATTCCCGCTCATACTGGCTCCAGCAGGCCACTGGAACTAGCGCTAATTTATCTCAGATTAGTATCTTTCCGGGTGGCTCTCTGCTAGCCTCCAACTCTCTGGTTCCAGCTACCCAGTAAAATCAGGGCTCTAGAAGTCCAGCAGTGGCTGGCCTATCACGGCTCCCTGCCCCGGACTCTGCCCACACCACCACACACCCACAGCCCACCCTCCCACCCCCACACTCCCACACCCTTCAGCCCCACCCCCAACCCCATTCCCCCGACCCTGGTAGTTAAAATATAAACTCCCAACTACCGGGTAAAATCAAAACTCAACAAACTGTAACCCAACAATCAGATTTACATGTTAAATTCTTAATCCGCAATACATCCACACAATAAACTTAACAACCAATTGATAAGGATATAAACGGCCCACCTGTATAAGATAAATTTGCCTACAGAAATCCATCCCAACTACCTTGGCAATTTAAGACCACCGGATCTGGGTCATCCTTCTCAGTCTCCATCTTGAGCCGGCCTTCTCTCTCCTGCCTTGCAAAAGCTTTGTCCCCGCCTTTTTTTTTTTTTTTTAACTGTCCAATCATGGCCTTGACCTAACTTCTCTGCCTTCACCTGCTTAATGACATCAACCTACAGAGGGAATGAGCGGTGAAGTGGAAGGGGAGATTGACAGCCACGGGGAATTTCACTGAAGTTAGACAGGAACCTATAATTCTAGCAGCAGACTGAGCCCCACCAGTGCTTCCTGTGCCGGGGTGGAGTACGGGCCCTTTTGTGTGCCAGGCAATCACCATATCTGAGTTACACTCCCAGCCCCATAATCAAACTTCTGAAAAACCAGAAACAGAAAAATAAAAAAGAATCCTTGAGAAAAATGAAAGGGAAGTGATGTCCTACCCACAGAGAAAACCAGTTCCCTTTGACAACAGATTACTCATCCCAAACCATGAAAACCAGAAGGAATCAGGAGAAGGATGCTAAAGAACCATGAACCCAGAATTCTGTATCCGGTTAAAATATCCAAATAAAGGGGGGAATGAGCATTATAAAAATTATATATGTAGGGGGTTTCTAGAGATGGTTCAGCGGCTCGGAGCACTGACTGCTCTTCCAGAGGTCATGAGTTCAATTCCCAGCAACAACGTGGTGGCTCACGACCATCTGTAATGAGATCTGATACCCTCTTCTGGTGTGTCTGAAGATAGCAGTGACAGTGTACTTATATATAATAAATAAATAAATCTTTTAAAAAAGTATATATGTGTGTTGCATGTATGTTTAGTGTATGCACTGTGTGTGTGTGCAAGCATGTAGATGGGTTGGTGCAAACGCAGAAGCCAGATGAGAATGTTGAGCATCCTGCTCACTGGATCCACAGTGAGGCGGGCAGACAGCAAGTCGCAGAAATAACATTGTCCCCCTGCCTCAGGACTCAGGGTGCAGGGTTTGTGCTCGGGTCCGGCTTTGTACTTGGATGCCGAGGTTTTGAACTCAGTTCCTCAAGCTTGTGTCTCAGGCCCTGTTATTCACTGAGCCATCTTCTCGGCCCATGTAAAGAATAACAACAAATAACTCATGTGACTCATCTGGTCGAGTGTATAGTCTATAGTATGGTCTATAGTATGGTCTATAGTGTACTCAAGGTCCTGGGTTCAAACAGTCCCTGGCAGCAGATTAAAAAAGCACCCCAGGGGCTGGGGATTTAGCTCAGTGGTAGAGCGCTTACCTAGGAAGCGCAAGGCCCTGGGTTCGGTCCCCAGCTCCGAAAAAAAGAACCAAAAAAAAAAAAAAAGCACCCCAAAATAATTCACCAAAAATAGAAAAATCCTTAAAAAGTAGCCAAAAGAACAAGGAAAGAATCCATGAATTAAAGGAACATTTTTTTTAAAAGGTTGAAATAAAATTCTCCCATGTCCCTCCATGCTAGCTACTCGAACCCTCATGGGAGGGAGGGTTTATTTTGGCTTTGAGAAGAGTAAGGAAGAAAAAACAAAGAAAAGACTAAAAATACAGATGATAACAATGGTACAGTGGACTCTCTGTGTCTTCAGTATTTGTTGTTGTTATTGTTGTTGTTGTTGTTGCTGCTGCTGCTGTTGTTGTTGTTGTTTAGCCGGAAGCCCAGCATGAGTCAGGAACAGTACTTACCCTCCCACCCATCCGCTCCTCTTCAGTCAATCCTGCCCACACAGAGAGAACTCTGTGCTAACAAGTCATCACCCCTTGGCTCTGTGTTTTAGTGACCAGTCTGAGAGTGCCTGCCCAGGGACTCAGTTCTTGACCATATATGGGCACAGTCCCAGCTCCTAGCAGACACATCATCACTCCTCACTGAAACAGCTATAAGAACCCCTTACTTAGCCTAGGTTCACACCGACTGCCCCCTGTGAGAACCCGTGAGCTGCCTCCCAGTAAACCTGCCTTTTTACTCTTCATTTGGCTTCCCTTGGCTTATTGTGTCTTTGGAGAAAGCCCATTAGTTGTCCATTGTTGTTTGTTTGTTTGTTTGTTTTTCAAAACAGGACTTCTCTGTGTGGCCCTGGCTGTTCCGGAGCTCTTTGTAGACTAGGCTGGCCTTGAACTCACAGAGATCATCCTGTCTTTACCTCCTGAAGCATGTGCCAACACACTTGGCACTGCCTCCAGAATCTCCTATGACCCAGGCTAGCCTTGAACTCCTCACGTAGTCAAAGATGAGATTGAACTCCTGACCCTCCAGGCTCCGCCTCCAAAATGCTGGAAGTGATGTTTAGAATTAGTATATCAACTTGTCAGAATCTAGAATCACCCGGGACATGGACCTTTAAGTATACCTGTATAGGGTAATCCTTAAATTTTAAAAATCTGTGTCTGGTTGGTTCAGCAGACGTTGTTTGCTTTTCCAGAAGACCTGGCTGGATTCAGCACCCAGCCCTCACTTGGTGGTTCCTGGGAATCTAATGTCCTCTTCTGGCCTCCATGGGCACTGGACATACAAGTGATACACATATGTACATGCAGACATACATCTTTCTTTCTTTTTTTTTTTTTTTTTTTTTTTTTGGAGCTGGGGACCGAACCCAGGGCCTTGCGCTTGTTAGGCAAGCGCTCTAACATCTTTCTTTGAAAACAGAGGAAGAAAGAACCTATCCATCGTGCTGGGGGAAGGCATAGACAGCAAAAATAGGTGGCCTAGTAATCTGGAAGCAGAACAGGAAGTGGGCCACGCTCCAGAGCCTCAAGGCCTACCCCTACTGACCAACTTCCTCTGCCCAGGGTCAGCCTCTTAACAACATTCTAAAACAACCGCATCAGTTGAAGACACTATTTAAACGCATAAGCAGAGACTAAGGAAGGAGGTTCTGGGGGAGCATTGCGTGGTCACGTTACTACGCACGCGTGGAGACTCTCCCCCCTGGGAACCCAGGGAGCACAGTGATTTGGCTTGGGCAAGTCCTTGGGCAACCCAGATGACCAAGGAAGCTGTGGATGGGCATAGAGCGGGTCCACCTTGTTCCCAGCATGAGGCAACGCCTGGAAACTCTGAGAAGCAGCCGGGCACTTGTGAGCACTGGCAGGTTACAAATGCCACGCCTTACCTATCGCTCTGATTGAGATAATGAAAATGGAATTTCATTTTATTCCTAAGAAGTACAGGGGGTAGCTGCCTTTCCCAGTGTCTTCGATGTACCTGCTCTTCAGACCCGGTGTCCAGACCCTTTTGGATGAGTGACCAGTTCTTTTTTTTTTTTTTTAATTAATTATTTTATTTAAAGTACACTGTCGGTCTCTTCAGATCCACCAGAAGATGGTATCAGGTTCCATTACAGATGGTTGTGAGCCACCATGTGGTTGCTGGGACTTGAACTCAGGACCTCTGGAAGAGCAGTCAGTGCTCTTAACCACTGAGCCATCTCTCCAGCCCTAGTGACCAGTTCTACAAATACAAAAAAGAATTTTTTTCAGATTTTTTCATTACTTATTGTCTGGATTGTCTGTCATTTTACTATTTTTAAATTATTCCTCGGGGCTGAAGAGATGGCTCAGCGTTTAAGAGCACTGGGTGCTCTTCCAAAGGATCCACGGTCAATTCCCAGGAGCCACAGGGAAGCTCAGAACTGTAACTTCCTCCAGGGGATCCGAACCTTCACACAGGCAGACGAAGCACCAATGTGCATAAAATAAAACCTAAGAAAGTATTTTTAAAAATTATCCCTCATCATAACCCAAACGTTTAACTTTTCCCAATATTTTATTTCATTAGAGTTGGAAGACATCTAATATTCAGATTTATTTTAACCACATTTGAAAAGGTGTCATTTGAGCATTATGGTTACATTAGTCAAGTGTTTTATTGGTTGCAAGTGGAAAAAAAAAAACCTCAACTATGTCTGGGGTTGCATAGTTCAGTGGTAAAGTGCATACCTAGGGCCAACTCCATGGCTCAGTGGATAAAGGAGCTTGCTGCCAAAACTGACAACCTGGGTTCGATACCTAGAACCCCCATCACGGAAAGAGAGAACCAACTTTCAATGATGTCCTTTGGTCTTCACACGAACAATATAGCAAATAAATGTCCCCCAACACACGTATATTTGTATACACACATATACATTATGCATAGATATACACATACACATACATGATGCATGCTAGGTTACATCTTTGTGGAATCGATTAGAGAACATTTGCTCACGTTTGGCCCTGGAAATCTGGAGGCTCAGTCTCGAGACACTCGTGCTTGCTCTTTGCGGATCAGGAAAGTCCATTCTCAACAGAGAATTAGGAAAAGCTCTGGAGGAGCAGAGAGACGGCTCAGCAGGTAAGGACACTGGATGCTCGTCCAGAGGACCTCAGCTCCATTCCTGTACTTGGATGGCAGTTGTCCGGAACTCCAGTTCCAGGGGACCCAATGCCCTCTTCTGGCCTCCAGGATATTGCATGCACGCAGTGCACATACATATATACATATATGCAGGGGAAAGACCCACACAAATCGATCCTGGGGGAAAAGTGAGAATAAAAGAGAGAAAGAGAGAGAGAGAGAGAGAGAGAGAGAGAGAGAAGAGAGAGAGAGGCGCCCCATGGGGGGATGGTGAATGGGAGACCAGAGGAACATATTTAGAGGTCACATTCTTGAACTAATCCTAAGGACAAAGGGAATATTGGGCTTTCATAAGTTTGGGGCCTGGCAGGAAGTTTCACATCACATGATTTATTTCAACATAGTGGTGTACATGACCAAGAGCATGTAAGAACCAGGGACTGGTTGGTGTCATACTGTAAGGACTGCTGATAAGCCACCGCACAGACAGCTTCTATCTCCGTCACAGTGAGGGAGCTTCTGGGATTGGCTGATGCCTTCTGGCCTAAAGATGCAGGCTCATATTCTAACAAAGTCTGCCGACTGTCCTTGCCAATGTGAGCACGAAGGGGCTAGATCCCAGCCGCTAGCCGGATGTGGCAGCACGTGCCTGGTATCCCAGCATCCACAGAAGGCTCGAGGATTAGTAGTTCAAAGTCATCCTCTGTTGCATAGCGAGGATGTGCTGTCTAGCCTGTGCTACCTCAGACTCTGTCTGAAAACAGCAAAGCTTAGACACAACCACCACCGCTAGCTTCAAGAGCTCCCTGTCTCGCCGATTTCTTCCTTTGACAATTTGCTAAGTTGAGTCACTTCATTTACAAGGTGCTATTCCAGCCCGGAGCCTTCTGATTTCTATCTAAAGATCTTTCAGCTCTGGGAGTTTCTCAAGGTTTTGTTGCTGTTGTTGCACTCTAGAAAAATTTCCACTCACTGTGAAAACAGACATTTTAAACCGAAAGCATTACTTGCCTTCTTGGGTCATCAGCAAAACTAGGAAAACCAGAGGCGGCTTAGTCGTCTAAAAGACTTATTCTTAGCGAGTAGAATTCCGAGGAAAAGGGTTCCAATCTCCATCCAGCAATCACATAGGCGCGCCTCTGACATGTCCACACATGTCCTGGGCTCACTCCACCTATTTCAGAAGCTGGAGATTCGAGGTCTGTTTCAGGTCTTACTGTGGTGTGGTAAGGAAGAGAAATGGGCTCATGTACGAAACTGCAAATTCCCGAGACCCATTACCTATTTACCAGTCTCCTTCATTGTTACAGTTGACCAGTTGTGATGCAACCATTCAACGATGTATCAGGAAGAAAATCTATGGGATTCTTTCCCTCTAGTCTCTGGCTTTAGGGACTGAGGAGTTAAACCTTCAGGCAGCAACATTCCATTCACCTTGGTAATTCATTGCATCTGGGCCCAACCCCAGTACCCAACCCAGAACTCAGATGGATATAGGAGAGAGGGCATGAGGGATGGCAACGCTAAGGGCCATGGAGACTAAGCACAAGGAGGAGATGGGATTTAAATTGAAGATAGGGTCTTGTTTTTTTTTAGTACTTTTCTACTTGGATTCTTGTTTTTAAGTGTCTTCCTTCTTCCCTCCCTCCCCCCCTCTTTTCTTATTTTGGGGTTCTTGCACCGACTTCTGAGAATCAGTGTCTCTCCCTTCCCCATCTTCCTCTCTGTTATTCTTTTTTCCTTTTTGAGAGCGAGGTCTCATGTTGCCCAGAGCTCCCTCAAATTCACTATACAGCTGAGGAGGGACTTGCCTGGACTCCTGGTCCTTCTGATGCCTGCCCCCTCTTTGGGATTCCGAGGGAACAAAAACATTGAAAAGAGGTACCGGGTCTCACTCGGGAGCCCTGGCTGGCCTACAGGACTTGCTGTGTGCTCCAGGCTGTTTCATAGGATCTTCCTGCCTCTACCTACTGAGCTGATATTACGGATATGCACCACCATGCCTGGCAAACAAAAAGGCTTTTTAAAAAAATTTGGGCTGGAGAGATGGCTCAGCGGTTAAGAGCACCCGACTGCTCTTCCAGAGGTCATGAGTTCGATTCCCAGCAACCACATGGTGGCTCACAACCATCTGTAGGGAGATCCGGTGCCCTCTTCTGGTGTGTCCGAGGACAGCTGCAGTGTACTTATATATAATAAATGAATAAATCTTAAAAAAAAATTTGTCCTTACAAATACCAATTAATTCAAAGAGTTCTAAAAATAGGATTTTTAAGTCCCAGATGAAGGCTTAAGTCTTCTTTGGGAAGTAGGAGCTGGAGGAGGTCAAACTGCTCTACAGAAAAAGAAAACGGAAAGAATTTTATGTATTCACTCTTTTTCACACTGGTTTGTTTATCTGTTCTGAGGGTGAGCCAGGAGCAGCTCTCAAGGGTGGGAGCGGCTGGGTATGGGGCTTGAGGCTAAGGTTGCTTCTGCGGTTCTTACCCCCTGACCGTTCATGGTAGACCACTATCTACTCAGAGCCTTGGGACCATTCTTGGTATGAAAACTATGGGATGGACTGATGATAGGGTAGAGTCAGATTGCTGACTGAAGACCAGGAATCCAGCAGAGGCAGCCAGCGGATCATGAGCCCACAGCTCCACAGGGAGTACATCTCGGCCAGGACTCGAGTTTCCTTCTCCCTGGGGTGGGGGGTGGGGGTGGAATATAAACAGGCCAATCTTAGCTGGATCTGTCCGAAAACTAACCATACCTGGGATGGGAAGTGCACATCACATCTTTGCAAGATGCCTTTATAGAGCAACATCCAATCAAAACACCAGAAAAGTGAACCACACAAAACCCACAAAATTCACGTGTGAGATCTAGAGCAGGAAGATCAAGAGTTCCAGGCCAGTCTGGGGTTACATAGCAGGATCCTGTCATAAAACAAAGCATGGGAGGGTGTCTTAGTTATGGTTTTACTGCTGTGAACAGACACCATGACCAATGCAAGTCTTTTTTTTTTTTTCTTTTTTTTCGGAGCTGGGGACCGAACCCAGGGCCTTGCGCTTGCTAGGCAAGTGCTCTATCGCTGAGCTAAATCCCCAACCCCCAATGCAAGTCTTATAAAGTACATTTAATTGGGGCTGGCTTACAGGTTCAGAGGTTCAGCCCATTATCATCAAGGTGGGGACATGGCAGCATCCAGGCAGGCATGGTGCAGGAGGAGCTGAGAGTTCTACATCTTCATCTGAAGGCTGCTAGTGGAAGACTGGCTTCCAGCAGCTAGGATGAGGGTCTTAAAGCCCACACCCACAGTGACACACCTACTCCAACAAGGCCACACCTACTCCAACAAGGCCACGCCTTCTAGCAGTGCCACCCACTGGGTGGAACGCATAAAAACCCTAACAGAGGGTGTAAAGATACTAGTTGGATCCACTACTATGTAACATTTTTTAAATAACAATTTGCTAAGACAGGGGCCATGCTACAACCACACAGAAAGCTCCTCTAAAAACCTTAATAATTAGTCAGGGATCTAATAAGTGGGTTCATTTAAGTCCCTTCTGCTGCATAGCTGCCCTGAGAACGGCGCTGATCCAAGCTACTATACGCGTATGGTAAAATTGCTGGCTGCAGTTGCATTTCCCATGATGCATAGATCTCTTCTACTTTTTCTGTTAAGCTTCTGGCATTAGCTGGGTGTAGTAGCACACTCTTCCAATCCCAGTATCTGGGAGCCTGAGGCAGGAGGATCTCAAGTGGGAAGTCAGCCTAGGCTATGTAATAACGTCCCCAACCCCCAAAACAAAGCAAAAGAGCACTTCGATGTTAAGGAAAGTGATTATGCAAGATTATTGAGGGCTGGTGACACGGCACAGTGGATACAATGCTCCTGTTTGGGTGTGCTGCTCCCGAGGCCAGGGGAGAATGACAGGTGTCCTGCTACTCTCTCTTATTCCCTTGAGACAGGATCTTTGACTTGATCTGGAGCTTATCCAGGAAGCCCAGCATTTCTTCTGCATGGGACTACACCTAACTTTTTCTTTTTCCATTGGTGTTAGGGATTTGAACTTGTATCCTCTCTCCAGCCCATCTGGGCTCTTTTTTTTTTTTTTTTTTTTTGAGCCAAAATTTTATTTATTCATTTCTTGCATTTGAAGTACTCCTCGATGACTGGGCTCTTCTAATAAGAGCGATTTCAGCCAATTTGCTTTCTCTGTGACCATCCTCCACCCTCTGACCCTTGTGACCACAGTTAGGACAATTAAACATTTTCCTTTGGTCAGGGCATGAATCACACCAGGAGTGCCTCACTATCATGATTTCACGTGACCCCAACCACCTCCTAATATTCATATGGGGCTTTTGGGCTTTGGTGTGAATATGGAGGAAAGGCCTGAGAACTGCCATCTGGTGGTGTGGGCTTCGATCCACATATAAAGGCTTGAGAATCCAACCACCTGTGGTGGAAGTTCAAGTCTGGGTCTAAAGGCCAGAGACCAATGTCAAACGCTTTAAGTGGAGAGCAGATGCTGCCATACTCACTCTCTGTTCTCTTCAGGCCCTCAGCCGATTGGGCGAAGCTCTCCTGTTAGGGAGTAGGGAGAGCAAGGCTTCTTCCTTTACCAATCCCTGGTTTGAACATAAACCCATTTAGGGACGTTATCAGCTACACTTAGAATAAGCACCTGACCTGATAGCTTTGGTACCCTGTGGCCTGATCAAGTTGACACAAAGCAAACTCCACTGGCCCCATTTTATTTCAGGCTTAGCTGTTATACATGTGTGGGTGTGTGATGTGCACTCATATTTTTGTGTGGGTGTCATACCCAAGTGTGCACATGCCTGTGTGTGGAGGCCAGATGCTAGTGTCAGGTGTCTTCAATTGCTTCTGTCTCAGTTTTGAAACAGGGTCTCTGACTGACTGCAAGGCTCAGTGATTTGGCTAGACTGGCTGTTCATCAGGGACTAGGGATTCCCCACCCCACCTTGCAAGCATAGGATTACAGACACAAACCACCGAACTTGCCTTTTACGTGTTATCTGGGAATTGAACTTATGCCCCAGCAAACATACCAACTGGATCCTCTCTCTGACTCTGAGGCATTGTTAAACTTTATGACTCGTGCTTGGTCATATCTTTTTGCTGGTGGGGCCTGTACTTCTAGAATCAAGATGCTCCAATGCATGGATACATTGTTGTTTTTTGAGATAAGATCTGATTGTATACTCTTGGATGCCATGGGGCTCTCTGTGTAGGTCAGGCTGACCTCAAACTCACAGAGATCCCACCTGCCTCAGAGTCCTCGGTGCTGGGATTAAAGGCTGCTGGTATGAGTGCAGCTTTAAACTGCTTTATAATGTATGTAAGATAATCATTAAGTAGATGCCCTGGAAGCTGATAAAGGACTAGATCAATACATGAGTAGGCTACCTTTTATTTTTCCTTTTTTTTTTTTTGAGAAAGCTCTTTTTTTTAAAGTTTATTTATTTTATTTGTATGAGTACACTGTTGCTATCTTTTAGACACACCAGAAGAGGGCTTCGGACCGGTTACAGATGATTGTGAACCACCATGTGGTTGCTGGGAATTGAACTCAGGACCTCAGGAAGAACAGTCAGTGCTCTTAACCGCTGAGCCATCTCCCAGCCCCGAGAAAGCTCTTGAATGTAGCTCAGGGTACCCTCAATCTCTATCTTGGGTTAGCATTTCAAGTGCTGGGATTACCAGCACATGCCACCAGGCCCCGAGAGTACTATTAATGGAACTTCTTACACCCTAGCACTTAGGAGGCAGAGGCAGGTGGATTTCTGAGTGTGAGGCCATGAGTTGGAGGCCAGCCTAGTCTATACAGGGTAACCCTGTCTGAAAAAAACAAAAATAAAACTCATGATATACTCTTGTCTTTCCCGAGTGCTGGGCTTGCAGGTTTATGGCACTGTGCTCAGCAGCAGGTAGGATACACAGTGTTGCAAGCAGTAGAAGCACTAGTTTAGGCAGAGAAGTAACTGCAGTGCTTGGAGAGGTGGTGGCTCAGGTTTGCAGCTCCTTTCAGTTAGACTGAGTGGTCCAGCAACAGGGCCTTGGATCTCCATACCAGGCTGGATGTAAGTTACTCAAATTTTAAAGAGACCCATTTTCCCTAATGACCCTAGCAGAGAAGTCCAAGGGATAAACTAGCTTTGTTTAGAACCAGCTATTAAACAACCACCACGACCACATGGTCAGGACTTACTCATTATTAGAACGTGACCATGTGTCCCCAACATCGTCAGAGAAGAAAGAAGGACTCCGGCTGCCAACATAACCATAAGAATAATCCCCAAAATAACCAGCTCTGTTTTCCTGTGTCAGTAAGAGCTAAAACTGAGGCATTCAGGTCAAACCAAGCAGCTCCCTTACCCTCTTGGCAACCCAATGGAGGGTGGTTTTCTTTTCTTTCTTGTCTTTTGTTTTGCTTTTTTCTTTTCTTTTCTTCTCTTTTTTTTTGAGCCAAAATTTTATTTATTCATTTCTTGCATTTGAAGTACTCCTCGATGACATCCTTGGCCTGAGATGCTTTTTTTCTTTTCTGAGGTGTTTTTTTGTTTTTTTGTTTTTTTGTTTTTTTTTTTTTTCTGGAGCTGAGACCGAACCCAGGGTCTTGTGCTTGCTACCACTGAGCTAAATCCCCAACCGCCTTTTCTGAGTTTTTACTTCATTTTGTTTTGAGGCAGCGTTTCTGTGTGTAACCCTGGCTGTCCTGGAACTCACTTTGTGGAGATCAGGCTGGCACAGAACTCAAGAGATCTGCCTGTCTTTCCCTCTTGAGTGTTGAAATTAAAGATGTGTACCAGCTCTGGATTTTTAAAAATCTCTCTCCCTACCCCCTGCTCCCACCCCCTCTGTGTGTCTGTGTGTGTACATGGTGTGTGTGGAATATGTTCTTTCTAGAAGACAATTAAGGGTGGTAGTCTGCACCTTTCACTTTGTTTCAGAGCAGCCTCTGTTATTTTTCTTTGTGTACACCAGACTAGATGGATTTTATTGCTGTGAAGAGACACCATGACTAAGGCAACTGTTATAAAGGAAAACATTTAATTTGGGGCTGGCTTTCAGTGGCAGAGGTTTAGTCCATTGTGTTATGGTGGGAAACTCAGCAGCATGCAGGCAAACATGTGCTGGAGGAGGAGCTGAGAGTTCTCATCCTGATCCAAAGGCAGCAAGGGGAGAATGTGTGCCACAATGCCATGGAATAGGAGACCTCAAAGCGGGTGTCCACAGTGACATACTTTCTCCTACAAGGCCACACCTACTCCAACAAGGCCACGCCCACTCCAACAAGGCCACGCCTCCTAATAGGGCCAACCCCTATGGGCCAAGCACTCACACCGGAGTCTATAGAGGTACCACAGTGACCCACAAACTTCCGGGATTCCCGTTTCCGTCTTCATCTCCCTATAGGAATGCTGGGACTATGTGCCCACTTGCTGTCCAGCTTTCATGTGTTCTAAGGCTTACTTTTACCCTCTGAGCTCTTTCCTACCCACCACCCATCTTTGGATTTTCAAAAGGCCACATTTACCTTTCGCTACCCTTCCCCGAAAGCACAAAAACAAGTCTTTGCAACAAAGTATTCTGGGACAGAATTGAGCTATTCTGGAATTCTGTCATATATTTGGTTTCATCTCTACATATGCCCATACATTTGTTTCTAGAAAATTCAGTGTGCTAAAGACTTTTCTTTTTAAAAAGGGTCCCACTGTGTAGCCCTGCCCTGCCAGGAACTCACTATGAACACATTAGGCAAGCATTGCCTTCCTCTGCCTACCAAGCTTTCAAGTGCTAGCATTACAGGTGTGCATTACTACACCCAGCTACGATTTATGTTCCTGGAAAATGATTTTTAATATTTATTTTATCAGCTAATGCCTCTATAGACGTCTCCATTACACATTAACAATTGCCAGTAGGGAAGAACTGGTCCCAGCACTTGTTAGCTGTGGTGAGGGAGAGATGCCCCACCCCCATTTGCCACCTGCTGCAGGCCCTGGTGGCTAAGGAGCAGGTGAGCCAGCCCTAAGGGCAGGAGAGCAGAAGTGGCCCCACTCCTTGCTGATTGCAGCATTGGCTGAGGTGGGGCAGTGCTGCTCAATTACCCGAGGCCCAATCCAGGGCTTTGAGTGGCCCACCCAAGCCCTGCCCTCCATTTATGAACTGCTGGAGCTCATGAAGGGACTAGTTCTGCAGATCTAAAGCTGCAGGGTCTCCAGGACACAGGGCAATAGGATATTCAAGAGGTTAAATTAAAAAGAAATTAACAATTGCCTTGTTAATAACATATATTCATCTAAATGTAAGGAGGCTTGGATTATGTATAGTCCTGAATATATATTTAGATGTCATTTTTACAAGAAAACAACTTTTCAGATTGGCAACTTGTTTTCTGTCCTAAACAAATTTGGAAATAACTATCATCTAAAGTGTCACGAAACTAACTTCTTTCCTTCCTTCCTCTTCAATTTCCCAAGGTAATTAACAATCAGTATCAAAGTTTTGAGCAATTTTAAGTTGAGCTGTGTATTTTATTGTGTTTAGTCAGGGTATTCTGTTCTTGAAAAACAGCCACCAGAGTTTCCTTAGACACTTGCATAATTTGATTTAAATGCCACTTTTCTTGTTGTTGTTCCTGAGGAACAGTTCTGGCAATGCAGCCCAGGGTGGCTCAAAAGCTGACTTGTAGCCCAGGATGGTCTCAATTCTCTGATTCTCCCTGATTCAGCCCCCCAAATTCTGACAGTAAAGTTATGTGTCACCATATTGATTTTAAATGCACTTTTTTTTCTCAAATACTCTGCCACTAAGCTAAATTTCTTAAATGTCACATTGTTTTTTATTTTGTGTGTATGAGTTTTTGCCTGCTTGTATGTCTGTGTATTACCCGTGTGTCTAGGGACTGAGAAGGCCAGAAGAGAACAGTGGATACCCCTGGAACTGGAGTTTCTGACAGTTGTGAGCAACAATATGGGTTCTAGGAACTAAACCCAGGTCCTCTGGAAAGGCAGTCAGCACTCAACTGCTGAGCCATCTCTCCAACCCTTAACACACTACTTTTTCATTAATTCATTTATTCACTTTATATCTCAATATCCCCCCCTCCTCTGAGTCCCCCCTCCCACAATTCCTTCCCCTGCCCCTCCTCTTCTCCTCTGAGAGGGAGGAGTCCCCTTCCTGGGTGTCACTCTACCCTGGCATATAAAGTCTCTGCAGGAGTAGGCACATCCAGACAAGCCAGGCCAATTAGGGGACCAGGATCCACGGACAGGTAACAGAGTCAGGGACAGCCCCCGCTCCAGTTGTTGGAGGACCCACACAAAGATCAAGGTGCACATCAACTACATATGTGCGGGTTCTAGGTCTTTGGTTGGTGATTCAGTCTCTGGGAACTTCCAAGGGTACAGGTTAGTTGACTCTGTTGGTCTTCCTGTGGAGTCCTTGTCCTCTTTGGGTCCCTCAATCCTTCCCTTGACTCTTCCACAAGACTCCTCGAGCTCCATTCAATGTTTGGCAGTAGGTCTCTGCATCTGTTTCAGTCAGCTGCTGGGTGAAGCCTCTAAGAAGACAGTTATGCCAGGATCTGGGCTGCAAGCATAGCAGAGTATTGTTAATAATGTTAGAGATTGGCTCTTGCCCATGGGACTGGTCTCAGTTTGGGTATTTTTAAGCATTTCCACAGCAAGGATGAGAACTTAGTAGATTTCTGAAAAACAAACTGTAAAGATGCCACCTCACCGCGTGGACAGGAGACTTCCTGAGAGTCTACAAGGACCGGCCGATCTCATGTTAAAAACTTCCACTTTATGAAAGATCATTTTAAAAACATTTTGTAACAAAAAAAAATCTACAAAGTCCTGTAAATAAAATCCTGTCCCCCTTGCCTGCAAATGAATGTTTTAAGCAGCAGGTTTCCATTTCATTTAGCGGAGCTTTCCGATTAAAATTTACTAAAAAGTTTGAGCTGCACTTTGGCTCGCCTGATTTGCTGTATTGGCTATGTTGCTAGCAGCAGGCGGCCGCACTCTGGACGGCCTAGAACAAGGGTACCATTCATCATCTCTCACATCCCAGCAGGGCAGGAGCTTGAGAGACTCCCCCACTTATTTGGCTCCGGTTCTTTCCTGAGGTGACAGCTAAGACAGCAGCCAAGGCTGTGATTGTCTGAAGGCCACGGGGAGGCTTCAAGGTCATCTGGCTTTCACCAAGAAGCAGCTGTCCTGATTGTCTTGACAGGGCAGCTGGCTTCCTCTCAAGAGACAAGTTGAAGCTATTTCCATAGCCATCTTTCGTTTTCATAGGTCAACTACGCTCACCACAGAGAGCAGTCCTCTCAAGAGCATAGAAATCTACAGGTGAAGATGGGGGGACCATGTTGGAGGCTGATGGGTTATGTTTACTGTTATATTGTATTTTCACGTGGGAACATGCACAGCTCCATGCTTTTGCCATGTCCCCTTCCCCCCTTAATAATGGAATAAAAAAATTGAGAACAAAACAAAATGGAACCTTCAGCCCGGAGTGCAGATTCACCATTTTTAACATTCCTGTTTCTGAAACTGAAATGTTGGGGTTGAGATCTTTTCCTGAAGAGGTGCTTAAAATCTTTCTGTCCAGCAGTTAGCTCAGAATCTTAAAAAAAAAAAAAAAAAATCCAGTAGAGGGTGTTTTTCAACTGAAGGGCTACATGGAGTCCTGCACACCGGCACACAGTGAGAGGGCCAATCCAAACCACTGTTGATGTGGAGATGTGACAAGAGGAGCCCACAGCCCCCAGTGTTTCAACTCAGCGGCTGTTTTGGTTCTGTCATCTTACCAGGCCCTTTCCCGTCCAGGCAAGTGTTCTACCACTGAGTGACATCCCTACTTTTGTCCTCTCCGAGTCATTTTATTGTTATTTCGACAAGAATTCTACTGTGTGGCTACGACACATCTATTTCCTAGAGTGCCAACATCGGTGTTGTTTCCAGTTGGGCTGTGCCAAATCTTGAGTAAGCCACTCCCATTGTTCCCTAATACCCCACCCAGAAGAGAACACAATGCCTTTCTTGGTGGACATTTGTTGAAAACATGACTTCAAACTAGTCGTGTGCTCACTTTTTTCCTAGCTTTTGTATGGAAAATACTCCCATTAGAAAAAAATTTCCTCAGAGTTTCCACTATTTTCACAAATACCTAATAGGCCGGGAAGTCAGTCTCCTGTCTTGTTGAGAATAGACATGTGCTCCTGGGTACATTCTAATGACTGGTCATGACGGGATTCTCAGGTTATCATTTTCTTTCCTAAAATTCCATCCAATCCTTTCATTTCCCTGCACCTTTGTGCTTTTAAAGATTTATGTGTATGGCTATATTTCCTGCGTATCTATATATGCACTGCGTGCATGCCTATTGGCCAAGGAGACTAAAAGAGAATGTTAGATCCCCTAGAACTGGAGTTACAGACAACTATGGCTTGCCATGTCGGTGCTGGGACTCAAGCCTGGGTCTCTGCAAAAACAAGTGCTCTTGACCACTGAGTAATTTCTCTATCTACTGTTTTGTTTTGAGAGAAGATCTCAGTAGCCTAGGCTGGTCTTGAACTCCTGACCGTCCTGCTGCCCATGTGCTAGGATTACAGG
Source organism: Rattus norvegicus (assembly GCF_021556685.1). NCBI lineage: Eukaryota > Metazoa > Chordata > Mammalia > Rodentia > Muridae > Rattus > Rattus norvegicus. Next base: position 121,418,332 of record NC_141541.1, read on the forward strand.
AGTGCTCCACCAAGAGAAAGACAGTTCTATATAGCAACATTCAAAGCACCACCTGCATTATTTAAGGAATGGTATTTTAAAAATTAAAAAAAAAACTTTTAAAAATACTTATTTTATGTACTTTTTAATGTGTATGAGCATTTTATATATGTGTGCCATGGGTATGCCTGGTGCCTTTGGAAGTCAAAAAGGGCATTAGATCTTCTGGAATTGTAGGTAGATGGTGGTGAGCTGCCATGTGGATACTGGGAATCGAACCTGGGTCATCTGCAAGAGGAAACCTGATGTCTCTGCTTCCAAGGGCACCCAAACTCAGGTGCATATGGAAATAATTATAAAAACCATGAACAACCCAGATGCCTATTGCTATATGAATGGATCAACAAGCCAGAGTATAATGGGAAATGGTTAAGTATAAAAAAGGTAGAGACCTTAAAGATACACACTTCATGGAATGAAATACCAACATTTTGCTATGAGAAGTTAGACTCAAAGAATACAGCAGCAGATTGAGCCCTACAGATACTGAGATCAGAGTTAAAGAAATTGGGAGTGGGGAAGGAAAGGAAAAAGAACATAGTGTAGAGTTATATAATTTAAAAAAGGGTAAAGTTATATAATTTAAAAAAGGGAAAATTACCCTACCATGTTAGAAATAAATTTAGAATGCAAGACACCGAGGGAGAAGGATCAAGAGTCCCACACTAGTTCACGTTTCTCAGCTAAACCTATTCTCAACAACACTGGGCTGGAGAGAAGGCTCAGCAGTTAAGGACTTGTTGTTTTTGCGGAGAACCCAAGTTCGGTTCCCACTACCCACATCAGGTGGCTAACAGCTGCCTGTAACTCCAGATCTGACCTCCTTTTTTGGCTTCTGTAAGCAAGCACATGTGTGCAAGTGTGCACATGGTGCGCGCGCACACACTCAGGTGCACACATGTACACATAAAATAAAAGTAAATTAATTAATTAATTAACAGCCCCGGCCATCCCAAAATAAAACTCGAGTTTTGTGGTTCAGGCTTGAGAGGTAGGGCCAGAAGTTTAAGATCATCTTCTGCTATAGGGTAAGTTCGTGGACATCCTGTACTATATAAATCCCTATCCAAACAAAATCTGCCTAGGGCAGATTAGAGGCAGTAGGTTAGAGCTGTCTGGGAACTTTCCGGAGTGAGGTTGGGAGGTGAAAGTGAGTCAACAGAAATGTGGATCCATTTGCAAACACTCGGTATCAACTAGAAGAAACAAAGTCTTCCAGGGCGACTGTGTGGGCGGCTGCAGGAAGGGACAGCCAGGCCTTTGCCGAGGAAGAATACGACCCGTGTATTCCGGTTTTAAAAGACGGCAGAGGCGGGGCAGGGAGAGAACAAGTACCAGAAAGTTTTCTTTCAGTCTTGATGATGGAGGCGGGGCGAAACGCCGGAGACGCCGGGATTCCCACAGGGGCTTTCTGGGGTCGCCCACGCGAGTCAACCCACACGGCCCCGACAGCCCAACGCTCTGGTCCTCAGTAACGCTACAGGCCGCAGCCCACGAGGGGCTCGGGCGCGCCGGGAGGCCGGGCGCGTCGCTCTGACGTCACGCGCGCGCTGACGTCGCCGGCAGCCGCAGCCTCTGAAGCGGGGCTGGGACCGGGGGGCGCCGAGTTTGATTAGTTTAGGGGGGCCGTCCCCCGCCGGCCGCCGCGCCCCAGGGAGCGGCGCCTCTGGGTGGCGGGCGCGTCCCGGAGTCTTCACCGCCGCGACTTGGCGGTGCTGCGAGGAAAGTTGGCGGCGGAGGGGCGAGGGCGGCTGAGGGGCGGCGGGCGCGGCCATGGAGCCCCGCGGCGCCGAGTACTTCTGCGCCCAAGTGCTGCAGAAGGACGTGAGCGGCCGGCTGCAGGCGGGCGAGGAGCTGCTGCTTTACCTCGGCGCGCCCGGCGCCATCCCGGACCTGGAGGACGACCCGAGCCGCCTGGCCAAGACAGTGGACGCGCTCACCGGCTGGGTGGGCTCGAGCAACTACCGGGTGAGCGGCGGTGCGAACGGGCGCGCGGCCGGGGCGGGCGGGCGCGCTCCTCGCCTCGGCGCTTTAACTCTGGCGCGCTGCCGCCAGGGTCCGGGATCGCGCTGGCATCGCCCCTCGGCTTGGGGTACGAGGCAGGCGGCGGCTCGGTGACACGTTGCGGTGCTGCTTGGCGCTTCGCAAAGTGGTAACTTGTGGCCAAAGGCTTGAAGACTTTGTAACGTTTGTACACGCCCGTGGGGAACGCCTGCGCTGAGACAGGGCGTTTGGGTACAGCGTGAAGTTGGACAGTCAAGTTCATCTCTTCCGAGTGGTTTCTGTTTTACTTAATCTCCAGTTTCTTTTCTCTCTCCCCGTTCTTCCTCTCCTTTCTCTTTTCCTTTTGGTATCCCTTCTTTTTGCTTCTCTCTCTCCTCCGTCTTTCTCTCCCCCTCTCCCTCTCTTTTCCTCTTTCCCTTCCCCTCCTCCCTCTTTTCTTTCGTAGTCTTTACGTGAAGGTTGTGATCTCCCCAAAACACCGCACCGTTAGCGCGTTAGCGCTTATTTGGGTCCTTCGCATGGAGGGTCCTTCGCTCATCTCATGACATTTATTCACTTTTTCCCCTTAATTGACAGCAGAAAGCCATTAAACGTTCATCTGTTCTCTTGTTTTCACGCACTTGGGGACGAACGCAGATTTGAAACACCATGCAGTGTCAGGTTTACTTGATGCTGCAAACAGAGAGGGAGTGGGGAGGAGTGGGGTGAGGTACAAGGAGTAATGGGTGTCCTGTTGGCATCAGGGAGTTGTTAGGTAGTCACCGATGGAGATTAGTAAATATTCTGTAATTAGCTGGAGTTGATGGCCGTTACTTTTCTTTTTAGTCTTCTGGTGGCAGTATTGCTTTAGAATGCAGGCAGGAACTTCCCCTGGATGGAACCGGTTCTTAGTGATATATCCAGCAAATAGGCTGTACTTTGAAAGTTTTTATCTATAGAGACAAGAAAAACAAACTGTACAGCTAAGCAGACTTAATGATGAGACCTATAGGAGTTGTAGGATGGTTAGACTTACCAAGTTTTAAAATACAGTTTTCCTAGCATATATTATCAACCACATATAATGGGTTTCACTGTGGCATCTTCGTATGTATGTTTAATGTACTTTGTCCACATTCACACTCACTGCTATTTCCTACTCTTGCTGTTTCCATATAGTTCCACTCTACCTTTGTGTCATATATATATATATATATATATATATATATATATATATATATAAATAAAATGAATCAGTAAGCTTAGTTAGGGTTATTTAAAGGAGCATGAGTGAAGGGACCGATACAGGAACAACATGGGCATCTTACTAGTGGCTACATCACTGAAAGAAATGTTTCCCCCATAGATAATGTTTGAGGCCAAATTGGACTATATAATGAGGCCCTGTCTCCAAAAAAAATAAAAAATAAAAAAATAAAAAAATAAAATAAATAAAAGAGAGAGAGAGAGAGAGAGAGAGAGAGAGAGAGAGAGAGAGATGGATGGGGTTTGGGAAAGCTAATATTTACTAAAATACAGGGAGTATTAATTTCTTTTGAAGAAATTAGCTAGCCACCTTACTGTGTAAGTGCACACATGTTTGCTCAGCATGGCTGTTTTGTGCTATGTTGCAGCATTGGCTGTTGTGGGAAGTCAGCCCTTTAGTAATGTTTGCTCACCTTCTTCAGAGAAAGCTGCTGAAGAAGTGGCTTCATTCTCCATACTGACAGTGGATTGCCTTTGAGCCTTTGCCGTCAGATGTTTGTCATAGTGATACCACAGTTTCCAACTCTTCTGTCATCTCCAAGAGTCCTTCCAGGAAATATCTGATGTTCACACGTTTTCTCCATGTTCCTTCCAAGATACCGTAGCATGAGGCCGCTTGAGCAGTTGGCAGCGCCACAGGCCTTATGGCTCAGTCTAAGCACTTTCTGGTAGCGCTGTTCATTAGTCTTTATTTCTGGTGCATGAATGAGTCACCCGTCTTCCTTAGGTCAGTTCCTTGGCTCTGCCATTAGATGCCACGCCTTCTTCTCTACTCAAGGACACTCATCACTCAGTTTTCTCTCTTTCAGAAATTTTAGCATAAAACCTTTTCTAATGTTTGTTAGAGACATTCTATTCTTTTTTTTTAAAGTTTATTTTATTTATTTTATGTATGAGTGCTCTGCTGCATGTGTACCTGCATGTCAGAAGAGGGCATCAGATCCTTGTATAGATGACTATGAACCACCATCTGCGAATTGAACTCAGGACCTCTGGAAGAACAGCCAGTACTTTTTTTTTTTTTTTTTTTTTTAGATTTTATTTTATTTATTATATATATAAGTACACTGTAGCTGTCTTCAGATACACCAGAAGAGGGCATCAGATCTCTTTACAGATGGTTGTGAGCCACCATGTGGTTGCTGGGAATTGAACTCATGACCTCTGGAAGAGCAGTCGGGTGCTTTTTTTTTTTTTTTTTTTTTTTTTTTGGTTCTTTTTTTTGGAGCTGGGGACCGAACCCAGGGCCTTGCGCTTCCTAGGTAAGCGCTCTACCACTGAGCTAAATCCCCAGCCCCCAGTCGGGTGCTCTTAATCGCTGAGCCATCTCTCCAGCCCCGCAGCCAGTACTCTTAACCACTGAGCCATCCCTCCAGCCCTGAGGCATTCTATTCTAATGAGCCTGTTGTTTGGGTTTTCTTTGTTCACTTACTTAGTGATACAAGCTCTCATTTTTCACTATGTAGCCCTGGCTAGCATGGGACTCACTGTCAGGGTTGACGGGACACAAGTTTTTAGAATTTTTAAATATTCATAGCTATCATGTTTCTAGTTTAATTTTTTTCTTTGGTTCTTTTTTTTCGGAGCTGGGGACCGAACCCAGGGCCTTGCGCTTCCTAGGTAAGCGCTCTACCACTGAGCTAAATCCCCAGCCTCTAGTTTAATTTTTTTAAGATTTATTTATTTTATGTATATGAGCACACTGTAGCTGTCTTCAGACACACCAGAAGAGGGCATCAGATCCCATTACAGATGGTTTTGAGCCACCATGTGGTTGCTGGAAATTGAATTCAGGACCTCTGGAAGAGCAGCCTGTGCTCTTAACCTCTGAGCCATCTCTCCAGCCCTCACAGCTAGAGTATAATTAGTATGGTGTTAAGACAAAGTTGAAAGCCACTGGATATACAGACGTACAGGGTTTATTTTGTTTATTTTTTTGAGACAGGTTTTCATAGGGCTTAGGCTGGCCTCAAACTTACTACATCTAAGGTCATGTGATCCTATTTTAAATGTGGTAGGGTTTATATGAGGAACAGTCCTTTAATCCTTAGTGGGAAAGGAAAGGAATAGCAGAAGAAGCCCTTGGTAGCAAGGGCTGGCTTGGTAGCAGTGACAGTGCTGTGTTTTTTTTTTTTTTTTTTCTGTTTCTTTTTCTTTCCTCCTCACCTTCCTCCTTTTCCTCTTCCTCACCTTCCTCCTCTCTCTTTTTTTTTTTTTTTTTTTTTTTGAGACAGGATGTGGTGGTTTGAATGAGAATGTCCCTTAGGCTAATATATTTGAGTACTTGAGTACTCCATCTCCAGTTGGTAGACTATTGAGGAAGGATTAGGAGGGGTAGAGGTGTGTGTGTGTGTCCGTGTGTTTGTGTGTCTGTGTGTCCTTGTTGGAGCAGGTGTGTCACTGAGGGTGGGCTTTGATGTTTCACAAACCCATACCAGCCCTAGTTTTCAGGTCAGGATACAAGCCCTCAGCACCATGCCTATCTGCTTCCTGCTCTGATGTTCATAGACTAATCTTCTGAAACTGTAAGCAAGCCTTTAAGTAAATGCTTTCTTCTATAAATTGCTTTGGCTGTGGTTTTTCTTCATAACTGTAGTAACTAAGACACAGGTCTCTGTAGCCCTGGCTGGTCAGGAACTCACAGATCTAACAGTTTGAGTTCTGGAGTTAGAGGTGTGTACCACCAGCTAACCATTTGACATGTAATTTGTGGTAGGTCCAGGGGGACTTTGTTTTGGGTTGGTGTGAGGCTTGAGAGGAACAGTAATTAGGGATGCTACCTTCTTTTTTTTTTTTTTTTTTTTTTTGGTTCTTTTTCTCAGAGCTGGGGACCGAACCCAGGGCCTTGCGCTTCCTAGGCAAGCGCTCTACCACTGAGCTAAATCCCCAACCCCGGGATGCTACCTTCTTGAGCAGTAGGCTAGGCATGCTGCCTGCTGAGTTTGGTTGTGACTAGGTTATGTTGGAAAGATGTTTGGTATCAAGGTTAAAATGTTGAGATGATTGGGGTCTCAGATCTGGTTGGAGAAGTCATAACTAGAGACTTAAGCTCTCATGGGAGTAGTACATGTGTGATACATATACTTTGGTATTTGAGTGTCGTCAAAAGCCTTGTAGATTTTGTAGCAATATTATGTTAATACGGTTTCCTTCTTCCATATTGTTAAAATGAGAAACACCACTTAAAAGCAGCCCTTGTGAGTCTTGGGGTCTGTCTTAAGGGCTAAGTTTGCATGATATCATTTACTCTCTAGGATGGCTTTAGGAAGTCTGCATTCTTACTTTCCTCTTGTAGAAAAGATGACCTAAGAAGTGTTTTGACTCGGGTCAGAGCCCTGGTAAATTAGCAGAACTGGAATGTTCTGTTTTTATCTTTTTGTACTTCTTAAGGATTAACAACATTACATTTGCCTATAAACAACAGTAAATTGACTGAAAATAGCAACTTGTAATAGTAACCTTTATTCTCCTGAAGTAACTGCTGTCTCTGAGACTCACTGCCTCTGTCTGCTAACTTAGGACTACTCCTGTAAGCTTCTAAGCTCTGGACAGTCTTACGTAGCCCTAGAGTGAATTGAGCCTCTTTCTGAACTTGCCGCCTGATTCAACTCAGCTGAGCTGTTGTGGCTCAAACTCTCCACACTAACTGGTTCAATCTAGCCTGTCCCTTCCCCCTTTTTCCCACCCCCCCTTCCCTATTTTTGCTCTGCTTGACTTCAAAATAACTCCAGCAATATTTTCTAATCTTCTGGCTCCTTCTCATTCTCTGGCTTGTTCTGTCTTCACCTGTGTCTACTTTGTTCTCCCTCTGTATCCTGGCCCTCTGTCTGGTAAAGCTGCCTCCTTTGTCTTCTCTGCACAGCTCCCTTAAGTAGCTTCCTTTTCCTCTCCTCTTGGGAGAGTTGGGCATTGCCTACTTTGTCAAATCTTTCTCTGTTTTGTCACTTTGTTTGCCACTCAGTTAAACAACACTTTAACGTGAGTGCTTCCTTCTACAAACTAATTTTACCTTCATTGTCTGGGATTAAAGGTGTGTACTAAGAGCAGAGCCACACCATAACTAGAAACAGTTGTTTTTTTTTTTCAGTAAGTAACACAGTCTCATTATGATCAAATATCCTGCATCAACAACTAGCATTTACAGTGAATGCATACTGCTAGGCTTACGCATGTGCTAGTAATTTTTTAATTCTGGGTATCCAAGATCACAGCCTATTTGCCATTTGTGTGTGCAGGTCTAGGTGCACACTTGTGCCCCAGTCCACATGTAGAGGCCAAAGAATAACTTACAAGAGACAGTTTCCTCCTTTTTACCATGTGGGTCCTCGGGATCAAACTCATGTTGCCAGTACCTGACCCAATGGTCACTGAACCATCTTGCTTGCACCGTTTGGCTTTCCTATACCACCCATTAATATTATATTACCTAAGTCCCACTTCCTGTTAAATACCACCTTCTTTTTTTTTTTTTTTTTTTTTTTTTGGTTCTTTTTTTCGGAGCTGGGGACCGAACCCAGGGCCTTGCGCTTCCTAGGTAAGCGCTCTACCACTGAGCTAAATCCCCAGCCCCAAATATCACGTTCTTAAAATATACCTGTTTTATTATATTTTCCTGAGAGAGAGTATGGGTACATGTGTATGGAGTGTCAGAGACAGCTTGTAGGAGTCAGCTTCTACCATGTGGGCTCTGGGGATGAATTCAGGGTGTCAGGCTTTGTGACAGGTGCCTCTACCTGCTATGCCATTTTATTATTCCAAGTGTGGGCATTTGGTTAAGAGAAAGGAGACAAGGTTTTTCTCTCATACTGTTTTGTTTGTTCTTAATTACCTGATGGGCAGGATGACCATCCAGGTTGTTTTAGCTTCTTTTCTTTTCTTATTTTTTTTTAAAGATTTATTTATTATATACAAGTACACTGTAGCGGTCTTCAGACACACCAGAAGAGGGCATCAGATCTCATTACACATGGTTGTGAGCCACCATGTGGTTACTGGGAATTGAACTCAGGACCTCTGCAAGAACAGTCAGTGCTCTTAACCACGGAGCTTCTTTATTACTTTTAACATTGTCTCTTTATGTTGCCAGTCTGGTCATATACCTGTGAAACTTTGTCCTGAATGATTTTCAGTATAGCCCAGAACATTTTGAATCTTCCTGCCTCAAGCTCCTGTGTGCTGGGCTACAGAGCCTGGCTTAATGTCCCCCTTTAATGCTCCTTTTACAATTCTCTCTCTCTCTCTCTGTGTGTGTGTGTGTGTGTGTGTGTGTGTGTGTGTGTGTGTGTGTGTGTAATATAGTTTATTTAGGACATGGAAAGTGGGGTTGGGAAGGAAGGGAGGAGGGGAGGGGAGGGGAGGAGAGGAGAGTTCGGAACAAGTGAAGAGAGGGGCGAAGGGGAAGGGAGAAAGGACTCAGGGAGAGAAGGGCAGAGAGTAGGAGAGCTCCTTTTACAGTTCTGAAATGACATATTTGGTATCAAGTACTTCATTCAAAAAAGATTCTTGTAATATCCTAACTACCATAAAGGAAACAAACATAATTTTGTTAAGAGAAAAATGTGTAGTTTCTCCATAATATTAAAAAGGGATTGGTTCTAGAGCTCTCCTTCCCTTGGATACCAAACATGCTTGGGTCCGTTACATAAGGATGTGTATGCCTATACATATCCTCCAATGTACTTGAAATTACTTCCAGAATTTTCCATCTAATGTCAGTTGAATCTGAGAATGCAGAACCTGTGGGTATGGAAGCCTGATGGTATCCAAATGTACCACCAGTCTGACTAACCAAGAAGATATAACAGTAGTCATGGCTGCAGCCGAACATGTCATTGCTGGAATGCCACCACAGCAGTTCAGACCATTACAGATGAGTGGTTGTTAGTGTCTCAGATGCTGAAAGTGATGATGTTATTGGCAAACTTTATTTCTCCAGTATACCTGGACTTAGAAGTTTGACTAGTTGGGCTGGGGAAATGGTTCAGTGGCTAAACTTAGCTTGCCATGGAATCCCTAGATCCCACATAGAGACTGATGGTGGAAAGCAGGTGCCTGTAACCCTAGTACTTCTGTAGGAGATGGAAGGAGGCGCTAAGTGAATTCCTGGCTAGCTGGCTAGCTCGCCCAAGAGTACACATAGGCAAAACAAGAAGACACCCTGTTTCCAACAAGGTGGATGTCAAAACCAACACTTGTGATTATTAGCTGTTCCATACATATAGATGTATTGTACCTGTGTGCCCCACCCTATACACATACACACATGAAAAACTGGCTTGACCACCCCATGGGACTTTCATGTCATTAAGACCTCCTTTATATTGCTTTGAAAACGAGAGATGGTTTCTAGCAGCACCATTGTTTAGGGTAGCCTTGAATTTGTCATCTCTTACCTCCACTCAAAAATGGTAGGGTCCTAGGCGTATGTGCATTACACTTGGCTTCACTGACTCCTCCATCTCTGTCTGTTCCATTTAGCTTTGGTCTTTCTAAGTAGCCTTGGCTGTTGTGGAACTTGGCTATGTAGACCAGGCTGGCTGGAAGTTGTAGAAATTTGCCTGCCTCTGCCTCTTGAGTCCTGGAATTAAAGGTGTGTACCACTATGCCCAACTTCATTAAGTGTTTAACTCTATTGCTTTCTCTCTTTACTTTTTTTTAGATTTTTTAAAAAATTTTGTTTTATGTTTATGAGTGTCTCACCTGCATGCATGTCTACCATATACATGTTGAGTGCTCTTGGAGGTCAGAACAAGGTATTGGATTCCCTGGAACAGCAGTTATAGATGACTGTGAGGCACCATGTGGGTGCTGGGAGTGAACCTGGGTCTTTTGCAAGAACAAGTGCTCCTAAGCACTGAACATCTCTCAAGGCCCATTCTTTCTCAATTCTCACCTCCCTCTTCATGCCTGCCTTACGGTCCCTTCAGTAAAACACAGTACTGGCTAACTCCACTCTTTCAGTCCTGAACCAGTGCTACCGCAGATCAGTGGGGAACCTCTTCAACTGGCTTAATTTACGTTGCTGAACTCTGGTGGCCCCTGGCACTCACATTATATCTTCTGAGTTCACTCATTTATACCTTTCTCTCCTCAGAGCACACCAGTGTTCTTCCCTCTGCTGGCTCTGTGGTTCCCTCTGCTTCATTCATTTCACTTGTGTGGGCTCATTTGCCTGCCACTTACTCTATAAGATTCTTTCACTAATCTTCTTAGAATTTATCATTTTTCTTAGATTTTTCAATTTTAAAAAAATTCTATGAGCTTTTTTCCAGCAAGAGGAGCATTGTGGGTGTGTGTCCTTTATGAACAACACGTTTTCTTCCTTAGTGGAAGACCATCCATGATTATGAATTAAGCTTACATGATAGCTACAGGTCAAAAACTCTTGTCTGGTTTGCCAATGTCACAGGTAAAGTTCTCAGTTGTGAATCTTAAATCAGGTGTGATCATTACTATTTTACTGTGGGGAACCTCCTGGTCTCACAAGCACGGAGATGGGACAGAGTCAGAAGAAAGGGGAAGAGAAACTGATGGCCTCTGGAAACTCTTTCTTACTGTTCTGTGCTAATCAATGATGGTTTCTTTTCTCTGCAATGCTAATTAACATTGGTTTCTTTTTTTCTGTTGCTTAAGGAACTCACTTGACAGGCTTGGACTCGTTAACTCTTCATGAACCAGTGAGAAAGTAAAAGAAGAAAAAGAAAATTCATCTACAGACACACACACACACACACACACACACACACACACACACACACACACGTGTTCTGGTCGGGTCCCACCACCTGTCTCATCAGCTTTACAAGTGTTCATGCATACTTACATACACACACATATAGCTATACATGTATGTATATACACATATACATACATACATACAAACATACATACACATATATACATTTGGATGGGTGGCACAGAGCCCTCCAAGCCACACACACATTAGGTGGGTAGATGGGGCAGAGCCCCAGAAGCCACCACCTTATTGTTTCTCTCGCCTCTTACACCTTCTCAGGCAGAAATTCTTTAGAAGCTGCCTCATAGAGAAGATGTTACACACAAGGGGAGTTACAGAAGGATGTTGATAGTTAAGTTCAAAGCATGTTCCATTCTGTAAGCTCATTATAGGTTCAGCAATAGCTTCACACGGCCTTGATTTATCATGGTGCAAACCTGTGGCTTCATCCATGGACCTGACCTAGAAAGAATGTTTTTCTTTGATCACAAATTTGTCCCAAGTCTATTCCTCTTTTTAGTGTAATTGTGAAAACTTGTATTTCTTATTATGCAGCCTTTACTTACTAGTCTATGAGGAATGGACACATTCTATTTTTGATTCTGACTTTATTATATATTTATGGCAAAACAACTAAAAATTATCTCCAAAAACTTTCTAAAACTATTTAAATAAAATCGGTAATTCTATAAAATCATTGATTAAACATCATTAATTCATGAAAGTTCATCTTCATGTTGATCTGCAGGAAATCTGCCCAATAGGGTGGGCTAATGCCCAGGAATCATTAGATTGTGATAGGGAAAGGGATAGCAACAGTAAGAAGCCATCCTGAGATAAAATATCTGAAGGCCTGCAAGTCAGAGCTTACCTGTCACAGGCCATGCACAAATGGTGGGCCATCTCCAAAACATGTTTTTGCCTAGATGGCTCCTGACATTTTATATAGTTCTTTAGCTCTGTAGTTGACTGACATTTCTGTCAAAAAAAATTTTTTTTTTATTTCATGTGTGTGTGCACACACACACTAACGGATCATCATGTCCTGAGGTCAGAGGAATACTTTAAAGAATCATTTCTATTTCCACTATTGGTTCTGGGGATTGAACCAGTGCTTGGCTAGAAGTATTTTTACCCACTGAGCCCTCTAGCAAGCCTTTGACTGACATTCTGATCTAACCTATTTAAAAGATTATACATTCTACTGAACTGAAACTAGAGCTACGATGACTATAGCATGTTCATTTGTTAATACCAGTGTCGGACGTCGAAGCATTTGGGATGCAGATGGGAGGAGAAAGGGAGAGAAAGATTGATAAGGAAAACAGGGAGATGATCCTGGATACTGAATCTTCTCAGGATAATAGCATTCATTAAATTTGTAATTAAAACTAAAGCGTGAAGATGCTGCTGTGTATCCAGGCTAACTAGATCTTACAGTCTTCCTGCGTTAGCCTGCTATATGCTAGGATTGCAGGCTCCTGCTGCCAGGTCTGGCTTTTTAAAAGTTAAATAGTTGTGTGTGTGTGTGTCTCTGAGTGTGCCATGCTTGTGGAGGTCAGGGGACAGCCCGTAGGAGTTAGTTCTCTACTGGGCTGTATGGTTAAGGGATTGAACTCAGGTTGTCGGTCTTGATTGTAAGTACCTGTTGAACCATCTCCCCAGTTCCTGTCCTGACTTATTTTAAATCTTAGTTTTATGATTTAAGAACACACCAAAATAAAAGCCTTAAAAGTTGGCTTTAATTGATGGATTTAAAAATAGTTCTTGATTTTTGTTTGTTGCAGTTTGTGTTTAGAGTAAGGTCGGAGTAGTCTTGTCAGTGTGTTTATGTTCCTAACTGGGTCTAAATCCGCTTGTTCTGTTTCCAAGAGCAGGGTGTAGCGAAGTGGTACTGCACCTGCATAGATGCATAAAGGCCCTGCCCTTCTGCAAAAAATAAAATAAATAAAATGGACTATTTTTGTGAACCTTAACACTTAAATAAATGAAAGTAATTTTTATTTATGTCTTTGATATGGTTTTTGTTTGTATAAGTTGAGGCCTATTCATTTTGAACGTTGACATCTAATTATAGCAACATTTGTTTAAAGGCTAATCTCTTCCTTGAGGTCCTTTGTGCAGCTGCTAGATACCAGCTAGTTTTTCTCTATTTTGTACTCTGTCTTCTATTTCATGAAACTCTGTGTTCATCTCTTATTAATAACTATATATTTTTTTTTTTTTTGGTTCTTTTTTTCGGAGCTGGGGACCGAACCCAGGGCCTTGCGCTTCCTAGGCAAGCGCTCTACCACTGAGCTAAATCCCCAACCCCAATAACTATATTTTTAAAGAAGTTAATTTATTTTTATGTGTGTGGGTGTTTTTCCTGCATGCGCGTCTGTGACCACATGTATGCCTAGTGCCTAAGGCCAGAATTGGGCACTGGATCTCCAGGTACTCGAGTTAGAGTTGTGAGCTGCTGTGTGGTGCAAACTGGCCTTGAATCTGGGTCATGTGTACAAGCAGTGAGTGCCTTAACTGCTGAGCCATCTCTCCAGTCCCAGCTCTCTTTCTGGATTGCTGTAGCTTCATATAAAGTCTTGAAATCATGTGATTTGTTAGCTTGTTTTTAAGTTTAGTAGTGTATGTGTAGCCTGCTCATTTACCTTTTCATCGTAAGACCAGTTTAGGTCTCTGAACAAATCCTCCTGGCGACTTTGGGATTGCTTCCTGCAACCTTGAACTTCCTTAGCTCATCTTGCATTATTTTATTAGCATTTTGTAATTTTTGTGTGTTGACTTTATATAATTGTTATAAGTATTTCCCCCGTGTGTTAGTTATTTGTTCTGTGACAGAATACCTAACAGGAGCAATTTCAGGGAGGAAGGACATCAGTTCATCTTGGTCTGGAAGGCATGGAAGCTGGGGCTGTTCTGTTTATGGCAGTGGGAGCTTGTGGTGTGGCTTCCTCATGTCCTGGTGGGTCAGGGAGCATAGAGTCCAAACCAGAAGGAGGGAGGGAGGGAGGGGAGGAAAAATGGGGTTGGGGTTGGGGACCGTCTCCCGCAATTCATTGCTGCTACATGGGCTGTAATCCCAAAATGTCCATACACTCTCAAAGCAGTGTCATCATCTGGGGACCAGTTGTTCAGACACTTGACTTTTTGGGGTCCATTTGACATCCAAACTGTCATTGGTTTTACTCCTCAGTTTTGAGTGCTAGTGTGTAGAAGAATCACTGTCTGTTTTGTAGCAGGCTCTCACGCTGCAGCATTCGTGCTTTAGGATTTTGGGTACTAGAATCATGGCAGGGATCCTCACAGGCTTGTGTTTTGTTTTGTTTTGTGATAGAATCTAAAGCTTTTCCTGATTGTCCTGTTACTTGCTATTCAGATTAGTAGAGATCCACCTGCCTCTGCCTCTGCTGGGACTAGAGGTGTACGCCACCACCATGCCCAGCAGTCAGTTTTTATAACAACCTTTAATCTCAGGGCTTTACTGAACTCATTGGCTTTAGTATTTACTTATAGCAATCATTTTTAGTGATTAAGTACTTAACTTATTTTTGAGATATGATCTCTTGTAGCCCAGACAGGCTGTGAATTCTCTTTGTAGCCAAGGGTGGTCTTGTGTTTTTTCCTTTGTTTTCTTTTTTTAGGACCGTGGTGGTAGTTTTATTTGTTGGTTTGGTTTTTGGCTAGCTCTGATTCTTTTTTGAACGCATTTTGCATACTGAGTGCTGGGATTATGAGCATGCCATGGTGCAGTGCTGAGAATCTCATGGAAGGACTTGTACGTACAGTCAAGATTGCAACCCCAGTCCTCCTGCTTTGTTTTTAAAAGTTTTTGTATTACTATTATGATGTCGATGTGATGATGTGTATTGGTTAGGTTTTTTTTTCCTTTCTTGTCAACTTAACCCAAACTAGAGTCCTCTGAGAAGAGGAAACCTCAATTGAGAAAATATCTCCATGAGATTGGTCTGTAGGCAAATGAGGCATTTTCTTGATTAATGATATGAGAGGGTCCAGCCCACCGTGGGCATTGCCACTTCTGGGCAGATGGTCCTGTGCTATATATATTTTAAAAAGCAAGCTGAGTGAGTCATGGGGAATAAGCCAGTAAGCAGCATTCTTCCGTCTCTGCCTTTAGATCTCTTTCCTTTCTTTCTTTCTTTCTCTCTTTCTTTCTTTTTTTTTTTTTTTTTTTTTTTGGTATGGTCTTTCTAGCCCTGGCTGTCCTCGAACTCAGTATGTAGAGAAAGAAGGCTGGCCTCAAACTTAGATTCAACTGCCTCTGCCTCCCGAGTGCTGGGATGTACCACTGTGGCCAAAGGTTCCTGTCTTGAGTGTCTGCCCCAGCTTGCCTTCATGATAGACCACGAAGTTTACAGTATAAACGAACTATGATGGAGTAACGCCCCCCCACTATTCCTCCCTAAGTTGCCTTGGTCATGGTGTTTATCACAGCAACAGAAACCCAACTGGGGCTGTGTGTGTGTGTGTGTGTGTGTGTGTGTGTGTGTGTGTGTGTGTGGTGCAGAGATGGGGTACTGTGCTGGTGGGGTGGGAAGAGGACATATGCCATTGGTGTGCGTGTGGAGACTGAGGACAACTTAGTGCTGGCGGCTTTCTCTGTGTGGGCTCCAGGGCTGAGCACAGGGTGTCTGTCTTACACAGGGCTTTACCTGCTGAGCCAGTCTCCTGCGCCCTCTCCTCTTTTTTACCTTTTTTTTTTTTTTTAAATAAAACATATTTTGGATTATGTTTTATTTTTTTGAAACAGTGTCTCACTATGTAGCCTTAGCTGGCCTGGAACTTTCTGGGTGGACCAGCTGGTTTATGCTTCCCCAGGTTTCCATATGTATGCAGAAACTGCATATTTATTCATGTATGTTGTCTGGGTGTTTCTCCATGCTGCTTGTCGTGACAGCATATGTCTTTAATTCCAGCATGGGGCGTGGGGAGGCAGAAAGAAGAGAATGGTCTCTGAGTTCAAGGCCAGCCATGTCTACAGAGTGAGTTCCATGACAGCTGGAGATACAAAGAAGCCTTGTTTCAAAAAACAAACAACAAAACAAAACAAACAAACAAATCTTCCCCCATGTAGTGTTGTTCCCCATGTATCCTCCATGTCTGCTGTTTTCTACCATGTTCAGTTTGTATGGTTCTGGAGATTAAATCCAGGGCCTTACGCATGCTAGGCGAACCCTTTACCAACTGTGCAGTGCCCTGTTAATCTTATTTTAGAAGGTCATTTTGTGAAGGTTCATCTTTGGTCCTTTTGGTCACCAGTCAGCTTCCCAGGCCTCTGCTAGGGCCTGAGCCAAGGCTTCTCGTGTTCTGGGTAAGGGCTGTCACCCTGTGCTGTAAACACGTTAATCATTGGTTTAAACTTAGGCTTCAGACCTATACATTGTATTTTGTTTCTTGATGGTTTTGCTCTTGATATTGGGGTCCAAATTCCCTATCTTTTGATCTTTTTCCTGTGCCTCATACTTCTTAGTTGAAAGTTGCAGAGTTGAGAAATTTAAGACTAAACTGAATCGTTTCTTTCATTGAAGTAGCACCTTTTCCTTCTGTTAAGCTTATAGTATAGAGCTGTATAATCAGTGTAGTCAGGAGTTAAGTTAGGTCTGTGTGCTGTGTTTGTTGTTGATTCCTGTTTGCTTCTGGTTCCCCTGAGTTACCTTGATGATGGGTTTTCTTCCGTATTCTGATGAGCCCTCTGCTTGAATCCATGTTTCTGTAATGCTCCCTTCCCTGTGCTCTCGCTTCGTCTTGCCAGCCTGATTGTGAGGTGTGGGACGGCGGACTGTGCCAGGAACATTGGTATGGTTGAGCCGGATCCTGCATAGCATCGCTTGTCTCAAGGATTAAGCCATGCATGTCTAAGTACGCATGGCTGGGTACAGTGAAACTTCGTGTGAATGGCTCATTAAATTAGTTATGGTTCCTTTGTCACTCGCTCCTCTCATGCTTGGATAACTGTGGTCATTCTAGAGCTAATAACACACCAATGGGCACTGACGCCCCCCCCTCAGGGTGGGGAATTCATGCATTTATCAGCAAAAATCAACCTGGCCGGGGTGAGGGGCGGTGATGGGGGCTTTGGTGACTTCAGATAACTTTGGGCAGATCTCTGGCTCCTTGTGTCGGTAATGACCCATTTCAACATCTGCCCTATCAACTTTAATGGTAGTAGCTGTGCCTACCATGGTGACCATGGGTGACAGGGAATCAGGCTTCCATTCCAGAGAGGGAGCCTGAGAACCAGCTGTCACATCCAAGGAAGGCAGCAGGTGTGCAAATTACCCACTTTCGCCCTAGGGAGGTAGTGACAAAAAATAACAATACAGGGGCTGGGGATTTGGCTCAGTGGTTAGAGCGCTTGCCTAGGAAGCGCAAGGCCCTGGGTTCGGTCCCCAGCTCTGAAAAAAAGAACCAAAAAAAAAAAAAAATAACAATACAGGAGTACTTTCCTGAGGCCCTGTAATTGGAATGAGTCCACTTTAAATCCTTTAACGAGGATTCATTGGAGGGCAAGTCTGGTACCTTCTACGTGGGGCATACCCTGCTGGTGACCCACACAGAGCCCCATCGGAACTCCAGATTAAGCAAAGACCCAGACCTTCCTGCTCTAAAGGCAGACACTCTGTCTCCTTCCCATTTTTGTTTTCGGGCAGAGCTACTGCACTGACCTGTTCCAAATCCAGACAGTCCAACTGACCATTTACAAAAACTCCGATCCACACTCTCCTCTCCCTGCTCCCCACTCCCTCTGGCCCCACCAATACTGTGCCACCAAGTCCCTGTGCTTCTCTTTCCACTCTACTTTTAGGGTGTACAAAAACACCCCACCCCCACCGCCTTCTAGCAGTACCAGCCAAGGAAAAACATGCAGGAAGAAAAAGGGATACCTGCCTGTTAGAGCAGATAGCCACAGCCACAGCCATAGCCACAGCCATAGCCACAGCCATAGCCACGGCATGGCAGAGCAGGCCCTTCCCCCTTTACCTTGGGGAAAAGAGCCCACCAGAGCAAGGACTATAGATGAGATCTTGCTGCTGAGAATTTGAAACAAAAACCATACCTGTAACCTTTAACATAAAATTTTCATACTTCTTTATTTAAATGTTTATTTTTCTCCCTAACAGGAACACCTGAAATAATGTTTGTGCCTTCAAACTAAAATTGTCCTAAAATTCATATTTAATCTACTCCTATAGGTCAAACTGACTACATTAATAACTATTATTTAATCCTTAAATAACAATGTTTTCTTTTACAGGCAAACTGCTACTGCCTATCCTAGACACATAGTTAACATGGGATTTTCTTCCTCAGCCATCCAAAGCAGATAAATTTCCAATTCTTCCCTCTGCTTTCCTTAATACAATACAGGCAGCTGCTCACTTGAAGGATTCCCTCCAGGACTAAATTCTTCACCACCCTTGCCTTTTTTCTAGGACCATTACAACAGGCTACGCTATACTCCCAGCAAACTGTTACACCACCCACCCTGTGCAGACACCCACTGCTGGGGTTCTGCTCACCTCTTATTAATCTACAAGTTAATCTCTACAAAAGGGAGAAAGAGAGCTGCCGCCTCGGGCCAGATGGGCACTGACCTGCCACCTCCTAGGACCTGCCTGCGGCAACAAAGCTGCCTTCGTCCACACACAGCATCTGAAGACTTCTGAGACAAGCATGCGCTGACAGCTTCCGGACCTTCCAGCCACAGATGAACTCTCTTACCAGAGCCTAATGGCTACCGAGCTTGGGGAAACTTACATGATGTCTATATAGATAAATCAAATGTTGTTTAAAACCGATGTTAATACTCTCACAAACTCTGTACAGACTCACTCTCAGTTTCAATTTACTGAACAATTAATCCAATAATCCCTTGTCTTTCTAGCCCCTACCCCTCTGGCTTATATTGTGTTTTATTTTGATGCTTACACTCCAACCCACCCCAGATTTTCACTGTAGATAACATAAGAGACACTCACTCCAATGGCATCTCTCCTTTATAAAAGAGAAGAGGAGTTGTGGGGCAATGGATTGTGCCAGGAAACTCGGTAAGGTTGAGGGGGTTGGAAGCCCCAGAACCTTTGAGAGGACAGTAGGAGCTTCACCTACTTCCAGCCAGACCCCTTGACACGTGACCACACTTCCTACATAGGATTGTGACCTATGGTCACATAGATCAGAACAGTTCTCCATGCTAAGGAGATATCTAGATGGGCCCTGAGAGTTTAGCCAGTAAGCTTCTCTGCCTGAACATTCCTTCCTTCAAAAGGTATTTAATCTCTGGTCTACCTTGAGATTGTATGCACCCATTTTCCACAATGAACAATCAGTAAACAGTTTGAAACCAAGGACTGTCTTTTATCAAAAGCATGGAGAAAGCCTTTGTCTGCAGAGCCACTTTGCCTGAGTCTCCCTTGGAAAGCCCCTCGGAGCTCCCTGACAATCTGCTAAGCTAAGGACAACTGCCGATGAACTAAGCCAGAAGGCCCCTCTCCTCATCCGGGGGACCCAACTCTGTTCCCAACTCCCTGAGACACAGGATTTCCAGGAGTTTTGGAGCCTCTGGTCCCAGGCTCCTCATTGCAGGCTGGCGGACCCCTTACCCTATGACCCTCCATTCTCAACTTCTCTGCACAGTTTCCAGTGGGGACTGGACACTTGGGAGTCAGGGAACCCCAGCTTAGGCCTCCCACATCTTTGGCTGCGTTTTCCTACCCCCTGAGCAGTGTATTAGCATTTTCCTCAAGCCTGGCACCAAGAGCAGCACAGGGTAATCTAGGGCTCCTTGTGTAGTCTGCCTGGCAGCATTCCTGTACCCTAGTGGCGAAACCGCAGTATAGAGTCAGTCTTTGGAGGCTCTTTGCCCTTGAGCCTTGTGGTGAGTGAGTGAGGTTGTGTCAGAAACAGTCACCTGGATAGTGTGCTTGAGGACGGCTTTCTGTCTCATAGCGGAGTAGACAGCCAGCTTTGGATCTGCTCCTTCCCTCCACTACAGTTTATTCCCATTGGATACTGGATCTTCTTCCCCCAGGACTTCAAGTTAAGTTCTTCTTTTCTAGAAGACAAGGGGACTGAAAGCATTACCTTTACTGTGTAGGCCATACTGATCTCCAAGACTTCCACCAGCCACAGAGCCTTCTCTAATCTCCCGCCCTCCCGCCTAGCTATGGGTCTTAACTATCAAGTAATCTTGTTTTTGGGTGCAAACTGGGGCCTCTGAGTGGGTATGAACTCCTGCGTCTCTGGCTATTTGAGAGATTTTATACTAAGTGCTGGACACAAGGCTCAGCAGTTAAGAGCACAGGCTTCTCTTCCAGAAGACCCAGGATCAATTCCCAATACCCACAAGGTGGCACAACTGTCTGTAATTCCAGTCCCAAGGAGCTCTGAAGCCCTCCTCTGCCCCCATGGGCACAGCATCATGGATGTGGTGCACAGACGTTCACAGGCAAAACATCCATGTACACAAAAATAATAAAATGCTCAAAAATATTTTTAAAATTTTCTATACTAGTCTACACTCAGATTATTAGCAGTTTGTTAAATACAATGGAATTCTTCCTACCCATTCTTGTCACTGCAGCTTCATTTTCTCCTGTCACTTGTGGACGTTTTGTTTGTGTCTGTCTGTCTTTTTTTTTTTTTTTTTTAAATATGATATCTGACTGGCTAGTTTACACAGTGATTCTCAATCTGTGGGTCATGATCCATTTGGGAGGTCCAACAACCCTTTCACAGGGGCCACCTAAGACTATCAGAAAACACAGATACTTACATTATGATTCATAATAGCAAAATTACAGGTACAAAGTAGCAATGCGGATAATTGTATGGGTGGAGGTCACCACAGCACAAGAGTTGTAGCATTAGGAAGGTTGAGAATCACTGCCCTACATCCTCAGTTCTCTCATGCATTCAAGAACAGTGTTCCAGTCTCTACTCTCCAGACAGAAATGGGAAATCCTTTGTTATTAACTTGTATTACTGAACTGCTCACTGTTTAAATGTATTGCAAACTGAGAAGTGAGTTGCAGGTATGGTCACTAAGCCTTTGGTAACCGTCACCCATTTTATCCGTTATTAATTTAGTGCACTGAAACACTACGACCAAAAAGCAAGGTGAGGAGGAAAGCATTTACTCTGTTCTACTGTATGACATCACTCTTCATCACCAAAGGAAGTCAGGACAGGATCCTGGAGGCAGGAACTGGTGCAGAGGCCATGGAGGGTGCTGCTCACTGGCTTGCTTCCCTGACTTGTTCAGCTTGCTTTCTTATAGAACCCATGACCACCAGCCCAGGGATGGCACCACCCACAGTGGGCTGGGTCCTCCCCCTTGATCGATAGGTGAGAGTGCCCTTTCGCTGGATCTCATGGAGGCATTTCTTCGACTGAGGCTCCTTCCTTTCTGATGACTCTAGCTTGTGTCAAATTGACACACAAAACCAGCCAGTACACTCTACATTTATAAATTGTTATTATTGATGTATTTGAGAGTAGAATCTCCAGTCTTATGATTACCTACCTGTAAATATATCAATCTCACTAAAAAAATTTTAAATTTATTAAATTTTATTATTTTTTGATACATGGGTGAAACTCAAAATGTATAAAATATATAGATATATAATGTTTTTATATATGCATATGTATTTGTATGTATGTGTGTATACATGTATAATACACATGCATATATAATGTACATATATAAATGAATATATAAATACATTTTGAACCAGGGTCTCACTATGTGCCCTTGGTTGGACTGGAACTCACTATGTGGGCCAGGCTGGCCTTGAACTCATAGAGATTCTCCTGCCTTTCCCTCCTGAGTGGTGGAATTAAGGGCCTGTGCTACTATACCCAGCTAAACTTACTTTTAAAAATTTTAGTAATATGTGAAGATTGCTGTATATTAAGTATTATATACTGATAAGATATGCATCAGTAATTTTTACTTATTAAATCTTTCTATTTGTAGGTATCATTATTAGGATTGGAGATTTTAAGTGCCTTTGTGGATAGATTGTCAACACGATTTAAATCTTACGTAACAATGGGTAAGTTCACTTTAACAATCATCATAGAGTTTGATATAGTGACTTTTACTTGTAGTTTTTGTTAACTAGAGTGAATTTTTGTAAATTTAGAAAAAAATATAGTTTGGGGATTGGAGAAATGGTTCTGTGGTGAAAGCGTTTGTTCTTCAGAAGGCCTGCGAAAGGCCGGTGTTAGTCTCACCACTCAGAACAGGGGTTCACAACCATCTGTAACTCTAGTTCCAGGAGCTTCCGTGCCCACTTCTGGCCTCTGGTCTTTGACAGTACTTGCACACACACGCGCACACACACACACACACACACACACACACACACACATACACACACATAGCACACACTTATATATAGACATATTAAAATCAAGTAAATGCAATTAATTAATTAAAAATTTAAAAAAATATAATTTTGAATAACCCGGAGACATTTTAATTTACTAGAAAACCTTTAAAGCTTCTTAAGCAGGTAATTCTGCAGGAGGTATACAGCAGAAACAACAGGACTGCACAGCATCCTGGATGCTGTTAAGTATTTGTGCCATGTCCTCATCTTTTTTAGTGTCATCTCTCTGTAAAATGACATTTGTAATATAAACTACATGCTATGGGTTGGTTTTTGTTGTTTTGAGACAGTCTCACTCTGTGGCCGTGGCAGGCCTGAAACTTGTTCTGTATGTGAGCCTGACATCCAACTCACAGAGATCCCCTGCCTCTGCCTCCCAAGTTCTGGGATTACAGGCATGCGTCACCATCCAGGCTACATTGCTAGTTTTTTTTCTTTTTTCTTTTTTTCGGAGCTGGGGACCGAACCCAGGGCCTTGTGCTTCCTAGGCAAGCACTCTACCACTGAGCTAAATCCCCAGCCCCTGCTAGTTTTTTGTTTGTTATAAAACCTAAGTTTCTAGTTATTCATGTTTAATCATTAATTAGTATTTCCCTCCTTAGTATTAAGATAAAATTTTTACCGTCAGTCTTCTGCTTAAAGTTCATGGTAGGTGTTTAAAAAATCCATGCTTTAAAAACATGTTTTATGTATTTGAGTGCATAAATGGGGATTTTAAAAATTAAAATTTTGAGGCTGTGAGAAATTGATTCTAAGGTGTGTCTGATTTTCTCTTATGTGTAATTATTACTTGAAGTTGTATTGCAACTTCCTTCTGTCTAGGTCCATGGAGCTTTTCTTTGCTTTTCTTTCCCTTCCTCCCTCCCTTCCTCCCTCCCCCCTTCCTTTTTTACTTCCTTTAAATAAAAGGTCTCCTCTCTGTGTAGCTCTGACTGGTCTAGAACTCACTGTTTATCTCAGGCTGGCCTTGAGCTGTTCATACAATCAAGAATGGCTTTGAATTTTAAATGCCCAGGCCTCGTGGATGATGAGCACTGCCTCTTCCCCAGGCCTCTTCATGCTAAGCATGCCTTTTCTCTATTGCCGACTGTCTTCACCTGCCAGCTTCCAGTAATGACACAGAGACTTTATTCCTGAATTGTTTATTTATTTCTGAGTGCTTAGGCCTTATAGTTTAGGCTCGTTCCCAATTAGCTTGTATAAGTTAATTTACTCTATTTATTCTAATAGTTCTTCCCTTTCAGTTCTGGCGCCTGTTTCTTCCTCAGCATGTCTTCCAGCAGCATGCCTGCCTGGTTCTTTCTCACACTTCTGTCTCCTTTCCTTTCCTGCTTAGGTATAGGCCATCAGCTCTTTATTAAAGCCAATCAGAGAATGCCTTAGGTAGTCAAACAAACCTTCACACAATGTACAAAAAGATCACACCAACACTTTCCACCTGAGCCTTCAGCATGGGCTTTCTCATTCATAATTCCTTTCATCTTTTTTGTTATTTAACTGAGAATATTGACTGCAATATTGCAAGGCTGAAATACTGCACTGAAATTGGCACACGTGGCATTTCTCGTCTCTCTATGGTTGTGGGCATGTTTGTGATCCCCTCAGAGATAGCAGTTTACACTGAAGTGTACTCTGGGTACTCGTGTCTTACGAATTTTTCAGATCCAGGGTATACTGACAACTCACTGAAGCATGATGGACTGGAGTTGTCACTGAGGTTGAATAGTGTTCCCAGACACTGGAATGGTGTTTCCTTTACATACATGTGCCTTCTCCCTTCTCAGTTATCTTCTACACAATCTTGAGCAAGAATTCTCCACTATAGTTTAGCAAAAGCCTGCTCACTTATTTTTTTAAAATTAATTTATTTATTATATATAAGTATACTGTAGCTGTCTTCAGACACACCATCAGATCCCATTACAGATGGTTGTGAGCCACCATGTGGTTGCTGGGACTTGAACTCAGGAAGAGCAGTCAGTGCTCTTAACCGCTGAGCCACCTCTCCAGCCCTCCTGCTCACTTGTTTGGATGACCTTAACTTGCATGTGCTGTGCTCTTTCATTTGCAATACCTCCTGTTCTCTGTAGTTCTTCCCTTCTTGGTATCTCAGAACTTTTCAGGTTAATTCTTTATACTCTAGACTTTTCTTTATAGTTTTTTTTGCTGTTAAGTATATTACACATAATATATTAATATTGTATATTAATATATCACCTATATTACATTAATATAGTATCTTATTTATGTATGTAATATTATATATAATATATAACGATATAATAACTATTAATTACATTTCATTGGCTCATGCTTTTTTTTTTTTTTTTTTTTTCCTTTTTTTCGGAGCTGGGGACCGAACCCAGGGCCTTGTGCTTACTAGGCAAGCGCTCTACCACTGAGCTAAATCCCCAACCCGGCTCATGCTTTTCATTTGTGTTCCCACTTCACATGTACACCCAGCCTTACTGCAGTGTACAGTTTATTCTTTTAATCTGTTACTTCGGCAGATTTCCTGTTAGTGACCATTGTTTTACTTTGAAGATCTTTTGTGAATCTTTAACTTGTTATTACATGCAAGCTTATGTAGTAGGATGAGAAAATGTGACCTTATTTTTTTGCTGCCATTTATTGGATGCCTCCTTAAAGTATTGATTATGTCTGTGAAAGAGTATCATCACATATTTCTGACTCAGGGTAAATAGAATGTCTGCATGCTCTTCAGGAACTGGAGAACTTCAGATTTGCCTTTCACAAGTCTCAACCAGATTACCTGACAGTGGCTCAGTGGGTAAACCTTGCTTCTCAACAAGCCTAGTGACCTGAGTTCAGTCCCCAGGTCCCACATGGTAGAGAAACCTGACTTGTTCAGATTGTCTCTAACTCCATACACATGACATGGCACATGTTCACCCTCCATACACAGCAGAGAGTAAATAAATACAGAACAGTTTAAAAAGTCTCTCTATAAAAGGACAGGGTTGAATTAAATTGGGGCCTAATGAACAGTGTGTGTGTGTGTGTGTGTGTGTGTGTGTGTGTGTGTGTGTGTGTGAGAGAGAGAGAGAGAGAGAGAGAGAGAGAAAGAGAGAGAGAGAGAGAGATCTCCTGGAAGAGGATTAACAGACAGTTGTGAGCTACCAAGTGGATGCTCAGAATTGAACCTGGGTCCTCTGGAAGAGCAATCAGTGCTCTTAACCACTGAGCCGTCTCTCGAGCCTTAATGAACATTCTTTTTTTTTTTTTTTTTTTTTTTTTTTGGTTCTTTTTTTCGGAGCTGGGGACCGAACCCAGGGCCTTGCGCTTCCTAGGTAAGCGCTCTACCACTGAGCTAAATCCCCAGCCCCTTAATGAACATTCTTTAAACCTTCCTCATTCTCCCAGATCCTTCTCAACTCTTCAACTTTTCTTTCTTCTTCCTTAGAAAGTGAACAAACAGAAAACAAAACAAAAACACCCAAAGAAATACTACAGGAAACATACACAAACTCATAGAAATACAAAACTGGAAGTCACTGTAGAAAGCAGAAGAGTAAAACCAAACGAAACAAACTCAGCAATGTGAGACAAGTCCACGAGTGCCACTGAGTGCATCTTGTGTTAGTCGTCTGCTGCTGAGCACGGGGCCTGCCACAAGCCTGCTTAATATACCCAGTGCGAGTTTATTGGGAAAAAACAATTTCCTTTACAAGTGCCAGTTGCAGATAGCTTCTTGGTTAGGGGTGGACCCCTGTCCACTACCCTTCTTACCACGGGGATCCTGCCTTACTTCAGTCTGTGTGGGTTTGTGCATGCTGCAGTGTCTCTGTGAGCTCAGATGTGTACCGGTCCTTTGTACACTAAAAGTAAAAAATTGAGAGTCCTATTCAGTTTTATTTCTAGTTCCAAAAAGAGATTTGTACATAGCTCAGTCATCAGAGCATTAGGGACAGTTTGGAAGAGAGTGGACTCAGCTTTGTGTTTGGAGCAATAATCTGTTCACATTGATACTCTGGTTTTATGGTAACTCAGCTTAATAAAGAATTTTGTAGTTTAAAATTTTTATCAGGGGGTTGGGGATTTAGCTCAGTGGTAGAACACTTGCCTAGTAAGCGCAAGGCCCTGGGTTCGGTCGTCATCTCCGAAAAAAAACTTTTTTTTTTATCAGATAGTTTAATCCCTAAATGGTATGGTGGAAACTGTCAAGAGTCTTTAGGAGACTCAGTAGTGAGTTTTATGTCTTGTAAAGTAATTTTACATTTTACAATGCCAGTGAAATGAAAACTACTAACACCCATACTTCAGTTTTCTGTATTTTACCTCTCAGTGCATTCTGTGGTAAATCAACATACTTGTTTACATCCTCTGGGCTTACAAAATGGAAGTCTCTTCCCTGGGTCTCTAGGAAAGATACAGAGAGTTCACTGTTGTTACTGATGATTCACAGATGTTCACATCCGTGAACAGATCTGCGCATATAGTGTGGGTGCCTTCCTATATCACCCAGACTGTCTTGACTCTCATGGCTGTTTTTGTGCCTCAGTCTCCTGACTGCAGGGCTGTAGGCACGAGCCATTAAAACTGGCTCTAAAGTTTTCTGTTAATTTTGAGACAGAGCCTTACTGTATTGATCCCAGCCTTGTCTGGAAGCCTGGGCTGCCTTGAATTTCATCATCTTGCCTCCACCTCTCCAATCTCAAGTACTGAGATCCCAGGTATAAACCACCACATTTTAAGTGTGGCCTAAAATACTTCGTGGTATTAAAATGAACACCTGTTTAGTCCAACTTTTGAGTTTCCTTTTGAAATTAAGTTTTACCTCTCAGGAACAGAGTATTTTCTTACCTTGTTACTGTTATATGGATGCCAACACAACACATACACACTCTCTCTCACACACACACACACACACACACACACACACTCTCACACTCACACACTCTCACATACACACACTCTCACACACACATACACACACACTCACACACACTCTCACACTCACACACTCTCACATACACACACTCTCACACACACATACACACACACACACTCTCACACTCACACACTCTCACATACACACTCACACACACACTCTCACACACTCTCACACACACTCATATACACACACACACTCTCTCATACACACACTCACATACACTCTCACACTCTCACATACACACACACACTCTCATACACACACTCTCACATACACACACTCACACACACTCTCATACTCACACTCACACACACACACTCTCATACACACACTCACATACACCCTCACACTCAAACACACTCTCACACACTCACACGCACACTCTCACATGCACACTCTCACACACACACACACTTTCACACACACTCACACACACTCACACTCACACACACTATTCCAATTACCTTATTAAAAACTATGTATTTGGGGCTGGAGAGATGGCTCAGTGGTTAAGAGCACCAACTGCTCTTCCAGAGGTCCTGAGTTCAAGTCCCAGCAACCACATGGTGGCTCACAACCATCTGTAATAAGATCTGATGCCCTCTTTCGGTGTGTCTGAAGACAGCTACAGTGTACTCATATATAATAAATAAATCTTTAAAAAAAAAAAAACTATGTATTTACTCAAATTCTGATTGTACTCCCTAATAGTAGTTTAGTCTAATAGTGTTGTAAGGATTAAGTGGGATACATTATTATTATTATTATTATTATTATTATTATTATTATTATTATGATGATGTTCTGTGATTTAGAAGAAGCAGATTTCCATAATAGCTAGCCATATAGATATTGAATGATTCTTACTAATAATACATCTAAACAAAATGAGAAAGATGCTGGGTTAGAACCCACTGGCTAACACTCTACCACTGAGCCATATTCCTAGCCATGAGCAGTATGTATATGATTTATAGACTATCGTATTTTATGGGTGGAAGTTTTGCCTGCATGTGTGTCTGTCATGCCATGGAGGCTGCAAGAAGACATGGGATCTCTTGGCGCTAGGATTAGGAGTGGTTGTGAGCGGCCATGTGAGTGTTGGGGAGCAAACCCAGCTCCTCTGGAAGAGTAGCCAGTGCTCCTAACCACTAAGCCACCTCTTCAGCCCTATGTTTATGATTTTAATTGTGAGGGCCGCTTTTTGTTTTATTGTGACTGGTTCTCTTTATATAATCCAGGCTGGCCTGGAGCTCTCAGTCCTGCTGACTGAGCCTCCCAGTGCTGGGATTAAAGCTTGTACTTCCATACCTGGCTTGAAGGCTTCCCCTTGGTTACACCTTCTGTAGTAAACTAGATAGATACATCCTCCAAACATGTTCATTTCTCCTTCTTACACGCAGGCTTACATCTATGTTTTTGTTTCTGTTTGTCAGATTGGAAATATGTCCTACAAGAAGAATGTATAATATACAATTTAAAGTCTAACTATAAAACTGATCCTTGAGTATGACTGGGTGCAGAAACTCAAGCCTGCCATGTTCTTGGACTGCCCCTGTCCATCCTTCCTGAGGATGCCCTTTACTCTCCCAGAGCTCTCCCTTGCGTTAACCTCGACAAAAGCATTTACTTGCCTGTCTTTGGATCTTGACCACATACAGAGTTGTCCTGGCTTTGAGCAGTGTCCTAAGTGAATATGATTGTACTTATTACATTGAAATTTGTTCATTATTTTCACTTGAACTTATAACTAAGGGACTTAGCGTAATTTCTTCTTATAATTATTTATTGAAATAGTTGCTATTTATTGTTTTGTGAAATATGGTTTGCGATGGAGTTGATTTTCAAATACTTACTCTTTCCCCATTAGTTACCACAGCTTTAATAGACAGAATGGGAGATGCCAAAGACAAAGTTCGAGAAGAAGCTCAGAATCTGACCCTGAAGCTGATGGATGAGGCAGCACCGCCTATGGTAGGCTTACATTTGAATGAGCGTTCTAAGTAGATTGATGGCTGCCCTAGCAAACTAATAAATCATCAGGGGTGGAAATAGTAGAATTTTAAATACTGGATTGTTGCTAAGGTTTTAAAGAAATTCAAATTTAAGATAAAGTGCCATTTTTCCACTTACCTTTTCTTTTTTTCAGTTACTTACTGTTTTTACAGAACCAAAAGACTCGAGTGATTTGTCAGTGTGCTGGTTGTAGTTGTGTCAACATTTTCTGGTTTCTCTTACCTGTACATTATAAAATACCAAAGTTGTTATTTTGAAAACTACTGAATATTATGTTAATTTCTGCAGCTCTTTCAGGAGCAAGAATATTTTTTTATTTTAATAGGCAGTTATCGATTATGTAAAGCATAGTTTATGACAACTTGTGGTTTTTGTAATATAGTAGAAATAATTCTTGCTTAAGGAATGTAGTAATTACATTGGATGCATTGCTGTCAGTAAGAAAACCTAAGCTTGCTCTCTAGAGGCCTGTTTCTTTGCTTTCTTCTCTTTTAAAGTTAGGCTTGGTGGCATGTATTTGTCATCCCCAGTGATAGGGAGGCAAAGACAGGCAGATCCTTGGGCTGGGGCTTGCTCAGAAGCCAGTAATCTGGCTTAGCCAGCTTTGGCATGTTCTAGGCCAGTGAGAATCTAGTGACCAGAAGAACAACACACAAGGTCATCCTCTGCCTTCTAAATGTACACATACATATGTACTTGCACACACATTCACCCCCACACATATGTTCATGGGCATATACTAGTTATGTATTGATCTGTTTTATGCTGTTACAAAATGTCTGAGGCTGTACTTGTAACAAAAAATGTAGTTACCTCATGGCTTTGGAGGTCATAGTTTTGTGGGCACAGCTCATGGAAGGTGGAACCATGTTGGCAGGAATGGCTTCTTCATGTTTTTGAGAAACTAAGAGCCAAGATAGTGGCTTGTTTGTTTGTTTGTTTTTGGAGATAACATTTCTCTGTGTAGCCTTGGCTCTCCTGTAACTCTCTGTAGATCTGGCTGGCCTCAAAATCTTAGAGGACCACCTGCCTCTGGCTCTCATGAGCTGGGATTAAAGGCAAATACCACCACTCTGGCTACTATGTCCTGTTGCTTAAAGGTACTTCTATTAAAAATATTTTATATGTATGTTTGTGTGCATAAATATGTATACCATGTGTATGTAGGTACTTGTAAAAATCAGAATTGGAGTTATAGAGGTAGTTGTGTGGGTGCTGGGAACTGAACTCATATCCTCTGCAAGAGCAGCAATTGCCCTTCACCATGGAGCCATCTCTCCAGTCCCCAGGTCTTTCCGTCCTAACACTGAGGACCAGGCCTCTGACACAGAAGCACTTGTGCAGAAAACCACATCCAAACCAGAGCATGGAAATGTTTTGAAGGAGAATATAATAAGCTGACATGTATACCACGTTGAGAGGGTAGCTTAATGCTCATAAGTATAATATGCACAGTGATACAATGTGACGTGTTAAGTATAATGTCGCATATAGTTAGTGTGCCATGAGCACTGAGTTATAAAGGGAAGCCAATTCAAAGGGGTTTAATGCTTCATAGCAATACCCTTTAAAAAGGCTTTGTGGATAGCCTTTACTGATTTACATTTTAAATTGTTGCTCAGGTAACATCTGTGTATATTAATCTTTAGACATAGATGTAAGCATTTTTATAAAAAAGGGTTCCAGAGTTGAGTTACCTGACACAGGTTATTCTAAGTAAGATGTATGTATGTATGTATGTATGTATGTATGTATGTATGTATGTTTATTTGGTGGTGGTAGCAACAGAACCCAGGGCCTTGTAGATCTCAGTGGTAAATGTTTTGTCATTGAGCTATATACCCAGCCAAAGCTAACAGTTTTAAATTTCCCAAACCTGATGACCCGAGTTCAGAGTTTGGTCCCCAGAATTCATGGTGGAAGGAGAAACCAGACTCCTAAAAGTTGTCCTTGGACCTCTACTCACATATCTACAGTCATGCAAACATATACATCTCATGTAAGTGCAGAAGCACAGACACGCAAATAGTAAGCACTTTTAAAAAAGTTTTTTTTTTTTTTTTTGGTTCTTTTTTTTCGGAGCTGGGGACCGAACCCAGGGCCTTGCACTTCCTAGGCAAGCGCTCTACCACTGAGCTAAATCCCCAACCCCTTAAAAAAGATTTTAAAAATCAATTTTCAGGTTGGAGAGATGGCTCAGTGGTTAAGAGCACTGATTGCTCTTCCAGAGGTCCTGAGTTCAAATCTCAGCATCCACATGGTGACTCACAACCATCTGTAATGAGATCTGATGTCCTCTTCTGGTGTGTCTGAAGACAGCTACAGTGTACTTACATATAATAAATAAATAAATCTTTAAAAAAAATCAATTTTCAGATTATGTTTTTGAATATTTCACATACACACATGGTTGGGGGTGGAGGATGAGAATGTGGATTTGGTATGTTAAGTTGGCTTTCTAAATATGAAGTGACAATTTATGGGACAGTTTACTATGTTTAGGAAGCTAGAGTTGAAATCCTTGCTACACTATTCCTGAACAGTTGTTTTGCATTTTTGGTGTAAGCTCATTTTTCCTCTCCCCACAGACTAGGTAGTCATAAAACGACCTGTTCCAGATATTTCTGTACTTATGTCTGGTATTAAAAAGAGAAAAGCTTTAATTATAAAATGTTTGCAGTTGCTCCATGTGGCAGTCTGTTGTAGGGAGTTCATCTCTATTGAGTGCTTCCCAGACCACTGTGCCTATAATTGCAGTGTTCTTAGCATCAATGCAGCCCATGTTCTTAGAACTGCTTACATGCTACATATGGGACACGGTGTTTCTTACAGTCATTGAAACTTCAAGTGGAAAGTATGTATAAAACTCAGAATTGTGGTTCAGCTGTCAAGCGAGCAGCCCCCCCCCCCAAACAGCAGGAACAACAACAACAACAACAACAAAGTAAGCCAGACTTTGTAAATGGGAGTTGATCTGAAAATCTAAAAGTTTCATCCATTGATATAGCATTAACACTGTAGGTGGAAAATTGCACACCTGATCCCCATGGCTGGCTACAGTCAGAATTTAGCTGCACTAAGAATATTATATAAATTATGCTCAGGTTATATGTATAAAGTAAGTATGAAACAGACATGAACCTTACATTTTGGGTTGTTTCTTAGCAATAAGGTTTCTTACTGTTATTATGTAAATATTCCAAAATTTGCAAAATGTCCCACATATGGAGCACATCTGATTCCTGATGACTTGATTGTAAGGTTAGGAAAAGTTATATTTGTCTCGTGCATTTCCTAACTTTTTCCCATGCATGTCTACTTGCTTTCTTAATAGTACATCTGGGAGCAGCTGGCCTCTGGCTTCAAGCACAAGAACTTTCGATCTCGTGAAGGCGTGTGCCTGTGTCTTATTGAAACCTTGAATATGTGAGTCCTGTGGTTACAGAAATGGCCGCCTTTCTCTTAGTCGTTTCTCAAGGGTTTTCACAGGGTGATGGGAGAGAGAAAATAAATTTTAAGTAGTTATTAATTGATTTCCCAAACAAAAATAAAAACTTTAGTGCTACTTTTGTATGTATAAGATTTTTTCATGTTAATTTTTGAATTTATCATTTTTTTACTTAGCCATCCACAATCGATGTTTATATACGTCATAATGTTGATAACTTTGGATCCTTTTTCTGTTAGGATCTGCTTCAGAACTTTTGAACTCAGTGCCGTGTCACATGTTAAAGCCATTTCCCCACACCCCTTTTGTCAGTTGACCCTAGGCTGTGTGGAGCACTGTGGGTGACTGCTAGAGGTTTACAGAGTCTCTCTGAGTAGTAGTGGGCGGAGTCCTGACAGTGCAGGTGTCACAGAACTAAGAAGGAGGCAGGAGTGTAAGCAGAGGCTTCTGTTTCCATTCTAGAAGAGTTTTCCAGGCTGTGAGGTATGTTAGGTAATGCATACCCCTTTGCCTTTTCCTGGGGCAAGACGACTTCTTTTACTGCTCTGGGTCCTTCCTGCTAGCAAGTGCTAGTCAAGACCTTTAGTCAGCACACCTTCTGAGTGTTAGCACTTCTGTCCTTTGCACTCAACCTAGACTTTGGAATATTAGTAAACACAAATATCTGTTACCTTACGTCATCTCACTGTATGATGAGACTCAACTCAGGTTTTCTCAAGTAATTGATAAACTGTCAGGGTGGTCAAACTGCTGTTGAGAATTTTGCCCAGTTGTCCTGATTAGTTTATGTCAGTTTGACACAAGCCATAGTTATCAGAAAGGAGGGAACTTCAGTTGGGAAAATATTTCCATCCGTTCTGGCCGTAAGGCGGTTTTCTAATTAGTGATTGATAGGCGAGGCCCGGCCCATTGTGGGTGGCGCCATCCCTGGCTGTTGGTCCTGGGATCTATAAGAAAGCAGGCTGAGCAAGCCCTGGTCGTAAGCCAGTAAGCAAGACCCTCCATGGTGTTGCGTTAGTTCCCGCCTACAGGTTCCTGCCTCAGCTTCCCAGCCTGTGTGAATGATGGTTGCAGTAGTAACCCTAGCTAGGGCTGCCCAGGTCTACTTTGTGCTGCTTACCATCACGCTGCTCACTTCTCATCTTTCCTTAACAGTCTGTGTCCATGCTTCCCGCATAGAGATAAGAAGAAAGGCTGGTCGGTGTCCAACACCTTCAATCCCACTATGAGGTAGAGGCAGGTGGGTCTCTGACTTGGAGGCCAGCCTGGTCTACAGAGTAAGTTCCAGGAAAGCCAGGGCTACACAGAGAAACCCTGTCTTTAAAAACAAAGCAGAAAAGGTAGAAGAAACAGAAGATAACATCAGGATATTTTGTTCAATATTTAGATGAAACTAATATTTTTCTCCCTTAAATTATATTTAGGTTTGGGACTCAACCACTGGTCATCAGCAAGTTGGTGCCGCATTTGTGTGTCTTATTTGGAGATTCTAACAGTCAGGTAAAAATGACTTACCTTCAAGCATTGACTGGTCTTTTTTGAGGGTGGGGAGGGGGCAGCCCTTTCTTGTGCTCTTATCTTAGGACATAACATTGAAGAGAGAGAAGAAAGATAGTGAAAGTTTTGCCTTTTTTTTTTTTTTAAATTAAATGAATGTCTGGCTGTTTTGCTCAGAATCCACTGGGCTCACGTTATCTTCCTGCTCTACCCCTCCCAAGTATCGAGAACTCCTGGCCTCTTTTTCCCCCCTCTCCCTCTCCCTCCCTCTTCCCTTTTCTACCAGGAGTTGTTTGTTTTGAAAGGACCATAAGTTGCTTGTCAGTACTTGGGCTCATAGTAAAGACGGAAGGAACTGAATGGTTAGTTCTTGAGTTTGGCAGACTCAGAGACTTCTAGTTCCTTCTATAGTCCAGTCTTAGGTGAACTGTGAGGCTAGACTGTTAGTGGCCTGTGTGCTTGAATGTGCGTATACAGGAGTGGTTGCAGCTGTTGATGGCCTGTCTAATTAGGGAAGGCCTCTGTGTCCACAGCGCATCTCTTTCCTCGATGTGTCTGTGCTTTGGTGAGGAGGCTGAGGTCTGCACAGCCTCAGTCTTCCCCTAAAAGTCACTGTAATATTTCTATAGTTACCTGTAAACTAGCAAGGGCATTTAGGTGACAACAGTAAGATCCTTCCTTCTTAAAAGTCCTCGCTGCCCCTCAACAGTCTATAGTTTCTCTCTTCAATGGCTTTTTATTTATAGACCAAGCTTCTCCTTTTCCTGACCACCCTGGCTTCAAGCTCTTGAACGCAGTTGATTTTTTCCCCACCTTAGTGAGTCTCGCGGGAAACCAGGGCTGTGGGTATGCGCTAGCACATCTGACTCTGAGCTGTTATCTGACAGTGGGTTTTTCTAAAGAGTAAGTCTTATTTTTCAGATTGTTCTCTTTAGACTCCATTCTTTTTTTTTTTCTCTCTCTTACTTAGAATTTAGAATTTACCATTACAACTTTTTTTTAAAAGATTTATTTTATTTATGTGAATACACTGTTACTGTCTTCACACACAGCAGAAGAGGGCATCAGATCCCATTACAGATGGTTGTGAGCCACCATGTGGTTGCTGGGATTTGAACTCAGGACCTCTGAAAGAGCAGTCAGTGCTCTTAACTGCTGAGCCATCTCTCCAGCCCCTCATTGCAACTATTTTTAAGAGTACACTTCAATGGTGTTAAATACGTTTTTCTTGTTTTGCAACTATATCACCATCTACATGCAAAATGTTACTTCCTCAGCACTCAGACTCTGTATCCATGAGACAATTTCCCAGTCCTCTTCCCTAGTTGCTGGTAACTACCCTTCTTCATCATAGTTTGACTACGCCATGGACCTGGTGGACGAAAGTCAGACTGGTCCCATTTAGTATGATGACCACCACAAGGTATCCATGCTGCAAAATGTGTCAGAGTTCCCCTCTTTTTCTAAGGTTGAATAGTTTTCATTAACACACAGGCATCACATTTTGTGTATATAGTCATTTAAGAATAGGATTTTTTAAAAAATTTTTTTGTTTTTTTTCCCTATCTTTTGACTATTTTAGAAATAGTGATGTAAAAGTTTTTGGTTTTTTTTAAAGTTCAATTCATATCCTTGGAAGATAGTTTTGTTTCAAGAAAATTAATTAACTGTACTTTAGGTTAATACAATTACTTTTTAAAATCCCAATTGGTAGCTTTTATTCACAGATTTCTATTAACCACATCCTGACTTTTCTTTCTTTTTTCCTGATGATAGTAGGGATTGACCCCAAGGTATCATGCTTGTGGGGTAAGTGCTCTGCCACTGAGGTCTTAACCCTTTTCAATGGGTTTTTTAGGGCTTTCCTGACAGGCCTTGGCTTTGGTTTTCCATTAATAAGGTGTGATATTATAATTTACTCAGGGACTGAAAAGACATTAAACCCAGCTTAGAGTGTCAGGTTGGGCCTTCTAGTTTATTGTTACCTTAAAATGAAGTATATGTCACATCTGGATTTCTTTAAAATGTCTTGGATTCTTTGACAGGTGAGAAATGCTGCAGTATCTGCTGTAGTGGAGATTTATAGACACGTAGGAGAGAAGCTGAGGATTGATTTGTGTAAAAGAGACATTCCCCCTGCTAGGTAAGTCTTCCTAAATTTATTTTTTGCTACAGACTTTTAAAGTTGTGTATTTTTTTACTTTATTAAGGTAAATATTATAACTAGGTGTGGTGGTGTATCCCAGCATGTGGGACACAGAGGCAGAGGCAGAGGCAGAGGCGGGCAGATGTCTGTGACTCCGAGGCCAGTGAGGCCTGCATAGAGAGTTCCTGGTGAGGTAGGGATCCACAGCCTGTTCAGTTAGAATCCCAAGCTTCCTGGAACTGATCTGTAGACACAGAACTACACCAGTACCAGGCACTTGGTGCTCATGGAGCTTCAGGCCTCCTTCAGCTCTGCCGTGTAAGTGCTTAATATTCTCAGGGTAGGGTGTGTGTGAACTAGGGCTTCTCCGTAGGCAGTCTCACCACCTGCAGAGACAGCTGTATTTTTCCCAGCCTGTCCATTTTCAATTCCCTTCCTTGTCTTCATTTTCTAGGCTTTCCTGCATGCTGTTGAGAAAGAGTAGAATGGGGTACATTCTTGCCTTGTTCTGATCTTAGAACATTCTAGTTTCTTAACATTAAGATTGAGGTTACTTGCAGGTGATACTGCATGTCTTTAACCCAGCACGTGGAAGGCTGAGGTAGGCAGATCTCTGTCAGTTTAAGGCAGGTGAGACCCTGGCTCAAAAGAAAAGAATAAAAAAGAATGGTGTTAGTTGTAGACTTTTGGTAGGTGTTCTTTTTTTTCTTTAAGAGTTTATACTTTTTATTTCCATTTTATTTGGTTTTGAGTGACACTCATGTTGGGAGAGGCTTCAGGCCATCTTACAGTCACCTTTTTCTCCACTAGGCGTTTGTTTGTTTGTTTTTTTAACTTTTTATTGGTTCTTTGTGAATTTTACACAATGCTCTCTGATCCCACTGATCTCCCCCTTTCCCTCATATCCAACCTCTACTCTTCAACCTCCCTACAACAAAGGAAAAAAAAAATCTCAGTGTGGCAGCTGTAGTGTGTCACAGGGTGTCCCACAGTTCACCCTTTTGTCCACACTTTGCTTGCAAGTGTTCATTGCACTGGCTTGTTCTGGCACAGGCCTCTCTCTGACTTCTACTCTCAATCCTGGACCCTCACTGGGACTCCTGTGAATTCTGTTGTTGCCGCCCTGTGTCATGGGCATCCTAGAGCTTTGGGTCTGTAGGACGTCCCCTTCATGCTCTTCAACAGTGCACTGATAGGGTAGATGTTGGGTAGGCCAATTCAAAGTCCTGGGTCTGGGCCTGAGAGGTATCTTAGCGAGTCAGCTCACACCCTCAAGGGTGGGCTTATCACCAGCCCCACAACCAGGGCCAATTCTCCCACTCTCCTGACCCTGTGGCCAGCTCTCCTTCCTACCATAGATGGTGAGGGTTGAGGGAGGTGGGGAGGCCATCACTCTTTAATCCACACCACCACTCGGCAGACAAGAGGCAGGGGTCAGCTCTTCAATACTCTCACCCTGGGGCTGGCTCACTCGCAACCCCCTCAATCCAAGGTCAGCTCTATTGTGCTGCCTGGGTGAGGGGCAGGGCCAACTCTTCCTCTCTGATGACCTTAGAGCCAGCTCTCCTTCCTGCCGCAGGTGGCAAGGGTTTGTAGGGGTTGGCACACAGTGCCCACTCTAGTGTTCATATTTTTGGGGCCAGCCCCCTTACCATTCCCGCAGTGTGCAGGTCCCACTCTCAGTACTGTAGCTGGCAAGGGGTAGGATCAGCATTCTGTTCCCATGCCCGAGGGGCTACCTCTCCCATGATGCCCAAGTAAGGGGTAGGTTCAGTTCTACACAGCTCTCAGTCATTAACTTGCCCCCAAGTGGCAGCCCAGAACAGGAACTGCTATCTGGCCTTTGATGGTAACAGACCCCTACAATTGCAGGGCCATGTATCCAGAAGTGGCCCCCAGTGGCAGCACAGGCCAAGACCCCACTATGGTCCCAGTTGGTATCAATGGCTACTTACATCAGGCTGTTCCTTACTACCCTCAAGTCTCTTAGTTTTGGCTCTCTTCATTGTACCCAGAGCCTCTGTTTCTCTTTCTCTACCACTTACTTGCTCCTTTTAGTGGCACCCAGGGTCTCTAAGTGTCTGGGCTCATCTCAGGAATGGTCTCAGGAGTGCTATGCCTTGTTTGTGCATTATGGTACCAGGCAGGGGTCATCTTGGGCATGATTCCTCCCTCCCCCACTCCAGGCCATTGGTTATCTTGGCCCAGCTGGCCCTAGTTGTCCCTTGTGAGGGTCATTTGTGACCTGATCCGTTGGTCCTAGGTGGATTCTTCTACTTTCCAGCTTGTTCCTCGTATTGGGAGGCAGTGTGGGCCTTCCTGACTGATAGTCGTCTCAGGCTAGCTCCCTGCCCAGCCCCATGGCACAGGACTGATTGTCGTTGTCTCAGGCTCCTTTTTAAAATTAATCTAATTATTGGAATGGTCATAGGTCTGAACACTGAGTGTAGACATAGCCTCTCTCCTCTGCCACCTCCTGATGTACATGTGACACAGCGGCCACACCTACAATCTAAGGGCAGGCCACTAAGCTATCTTTCTACCTCTAAACATGCACTCTGATGAGGTTTCAAGTATGTGGAGTTAAAACTAAGGTCAGTTGGGCATTTTAAGTGCAGAGATGGGCTGGGCAAAGTGACTTGTGGTTGTTGCAAATCGTCTTAATGGCTACTGACATATTTTCCCTAGAGCTGATTGAAGCCATTTATTTTCTACTTACATCGTTTGTGGCTGTCAGTTATCTGCGCTTTCACCAGTAGTTGCTATTGTGAGTCTTATTACTAACGCTCAGTTTCTGCTGGTAATATATGGTGGCTTCGTTTTGGACGTAATATACATTTTTCTGGTTTCTAGTAAAGAGAAGTATTCATATTTTTTTGCCATTTGGCTCTTTTTAAAATGTTTATTTTGGAGTGTGGCAGGGGCTAGTTTTTTGACACAAGGGTTTCTTATATATGGATCAGGTTGCCTTTGGAGTGTTTCTATATAATATATCAGACATAATATATAGACATAATATATAAACAAATATAAACATATATACCCAAATGCTCCCAGTCTCCTGAGTGCTAGGCTGACAGGTGTGTACTCCCATGAGAGTAAAATTTATTTTCTAAAGAAATATTCTTTTCAAGTCTCCTGTCTGTTTGTTAGTCTTTTTTATTATTTTTTTTTCTTTTCTTTTTTTCGGAGCTGGGGACTGAACCCAGGGCCTTGCACTTGCTAGGCAAGTGCTCTACCACTGAGCTAAATCCCCAACCCCTGTTTGTTAGTCTTGATTATCCGTTTTCTTAGATTATTTTTATTTTTATATATGTGAATATATCCATGTGCTGTGCCTATACCATGGAACCGGAGTTACAGACAGTCGTAAGTTATCCTAATCAAGTAGTGCTAACAGCCGAAGCCAGGTAGTAGTCTGGAAGAGAGTAAGCACTCTTAAGTGCTAATAGGTTGTCTGGCCAATCCCTAATGTGTCCTCAGAAATAGGGCTTGGGACAGTCTGTCTGTGTTGTAGATAAAAGCGTCCTTAACCACGTAAGGCCCCATTTATCTTATGCTCTGTGACTGGAACTTTTCCTGACAGTGGGGGCTTTTTGTTTGTTTTTTATGTGCATGGCTTTTTTGTTAATTTAAAAAATGATTCATGTGTGAGTGTGGGCCAAGCATTATTTGTATGGAGAGTGTGTAGGACTGTCTTCTTGCCATCACATATGATTTCTAGGGATGGAGCTGAAGTGACCAGGCTGGGTAGCCTTTTACCCAGTGAACCATCTCACTGGGTCTTTTCTGTTGTTTGTTAAATTTTTAGGATAGCATACAAAGTAAGAAATTTTATTATGGTTTTTCATATCTGTGTCATTATTCTTCACTTATAATCATTTCTATTCCTCACAGCCCCTCAGCATGCTCCTGCTCATGTCTAGTGGTTCCATTCTCTCCCTAGGTGGTCCCCTCCCCCTTTGCTTTCTTGTTTATAATCTGTTGCCCACTTCCATGGCCTTAAGATCCTGCCTCATGGTCATCTTACTAGTTTCCTGACTTCTACATACATTTTAAATACACACACACACACACACACACACACACACACATACACACACAGAGGCATATTTGTAAAATTTTAAATCTAGGATCTGCATATGAGAGAACATACGGTACTTGGCTTTCAGTTCCATCCATGTTCATGTAACTGTCACAATTTTTTCTTTATACCTGTGTAAACTCCTGTTGTGTATATATACACCAAAGTACTGTTCATTCACCTTAGATAGGCATCTAAGAGATGACATTTCTTACTTATTCTAAGTAATTCATCAATAAATACGTATTTCCAGGGGTGGAGTGACTTAGTCTACTCAGTAATTGTACAAGCAATTCACGGGGTAGTTCTGTTTGCATGGCATTTTTTATCTCAGTGTCGTTCTTACTCATTTGCTAAATGAATGGAGGGAAAATTCTGGGCTCTTGTTTGAAACCATTCCTCATGCAGCTGGAGCTCATGTAATCCTTCTGCTTCAGCCTGCTGGGTGCTGGGATTCCAGTCATGTGCCACCGTGCCCAGCATGACGGACTGTGCTGTGATTCCTCCTGATGAAGCTTTACTTGCATGATTGCATGTAGTCACAGTCAAATGACCTTGGTGTGAGCTTCGTGTGCCACACACAAGTACACAGTGGCTGCTGGTGCTATGCTTCTTCTGTGTGCAGAATCTTTCCTTTCCTTCCTTCCTTCCTTCCTTTCTTTCTTTCTTTTTTTTTTTTTTGGCATTTTAAACTTTTAAATGTGAAATCTGAAACACTAAACCTGCTAGAAGAAAACACAGGCAGTACCAACAGGGTATAGATGCAGGAAAGGTTAATAATTTTATGTGCATGGTGGGAGGGTGTCAGATACCCTAGAACTGGACAGTTACAGATAGTTCTGAGCTGCTATGTGGGTGTAGAATCCTCTGGAAGAGCGGCCAGTGCTCTTAACCACTGAGCTATCTCTCCAGCCCCGAACTTGTTTTATTAATAGTGTTTTTAATCTTTAAGCTACTGGAAACATAAAAAGGTTATAACCTTCAACAGGCTAAAATCTAACTTATTTTTATTTACCCTCCTTTTCCTCTTTCACTATGCCAGTTTTTCTTTTTCTATTTTAATATTTAATGTTAAGAACTAGCTTTATGCTAACGACTCATTGTTGTGATGGCTCCATTCTAACTTTAATTTTGCTGCTCTCTGGATAGAACTCTCTAAGTCTAAAGTTACATTTTGTTTATATTCAAATTTGTAGTAAAGCCATTCTTTATTTCAAGCAACTGAAGAATAATTAAATCATAGCTTTAAAATAATTTAGAGATGTTTTCCTTGAGATGTTCTCAGGAGATGTGTGCTGATAGCAGTGTACTAGTTCAGCAGTATACAGTGCTACTCACGGCTCACTAAAACATAGCTGAGAGTCAAGAAATAACCTCTTACTTTATTGGTCATTGATGCATATCCTCTGTGCAAGACCACGCAGAACAACAAGAGGTGCTTTCGGTGCATTTCAAATGTCCACATGCAGCATTTCATCCCCTCATAGCATACTCAAGAGTAATTTAAAAAAAAAGTAAAATCAGAGGAGCTAAAGTGATAAAACACTTAGAAATTGCTAG
Organism: Rattus norvegicus; assembly: GCF_021556685.1. NCBI lineage: Eukaryota > Metazoa > Chordata > Mammalia > Rodentia > Muridae > Rattus > Rattus norvegicus. The sequence continues at coordinate 121,460,438 of NC_141541.1, forward strand.
ATAGTTTTTAAACACTTGAAACCAAATCATATGCTCCAAAAGAGAAATGTTAATAATTTGATCTATCAGTGATAAACAAATTTCTCAATGTTGCAGCATACAGAAGCGCTTACACAAATCAGTAGCTTTTTGTATACTTTAATGATCTTTTATACCAACAGCAATCACAGAGAAAAAGATTTTGGACATAGTCCTAGTCACAGTAACCAAGGGAGTGAAGACCTCCAAGGTGAAAACTTTAGACCTCTGAAGAAAGACATAGAGAGAGACAGTAGAAGATGGAAAGGCATCCCATGTTCATGAATTGGTAGAATTAATACTGTGAAAAGAGCTATTTACCAAAAGCTATTTATAGAATCAGTGCAACTCCAGTAAAATACCCATCTCAATTTTTACAAAAATAGAAAAAGATATTCTAAAATTCATATGGAACCACAAAATACCCTGGATTGCCAAAATAATCCTGAGGAAACAAACAAACAAAAAATAACTACTGCTGGAGGGCTTACCACTCCAGATCTAAACATGCACGAGAGCCAAACTAACACAAATAACCTGGTGCTGGTACAAAACCAGGCAGCTTAACAGTGCCGCAGAATCAGAGAGCCACACAGGAGTGCCTGCAGCTTCAGGCATTTAATACTCGATAAGGATCCCAAAACCAGAAACTGAAAAGGAAAGCATCTTCAATAGCTGATGCTTGGAGACCTGCAGGACAATGGAGTTCGACCTATATCCACCCCCTTGTAAAAAGACTAGCTCCAAATGGATCAAAGACCGAAATGTGAAATCTGAAACTCTAAACCTGCTAGAAGAAAACACAGGCAGTACCAATAAGATATAGGTGCAGGACAGGTCTTCTGGACTGGATCCCATTTGCCCCAAATTAAGACCAACAGTTGACAAGTGGGACTTCACAAAAATAAAACACTTCTGTGCAGCTTAAAAAACAAACAAACAAACAAACAAACAAACACCCAATTAATTGGGCCTGAAGAGATGGCTCAGTGGTTGAGAGCACTGAGTGCTCTTCCAGAGGTCCTGAGTTCAATTCCCAGCAACCACATGGTGGCTCACAACCATCTGTAATGAGATCTGATGCCCTCTTCTGCTGTGTCTGAGACAGTGACAGTGTACTCATATACATAACATAAATAATAAAACAAAAATCAAAAAACCAAAACGATTAATTGGGTGAAGAAGGAGCTCACAGAATGATAGAGAAGCATTGCCAATTATAAATCTGACAGTATATTAGTATCCAGAGTATATAAAGAACTGAAAAGCAGTGACTGAAAGCAAGCAAACAATGACCCATTGAAGGATGGCGCCTTCTACCTGAACAGAAGAAAACAAAGCCTAAGGGATCTCAGTGTTTATTGGCCTTAGTTACTAGGTCAGTGCAAATCAGAACCAGTGAGCTTTTATCTTACTCCAGTCAGATTGATGGACCGTCCTCCCACAGAGGCTGGCAGGGCTGAGGAAGGAGGTGGCGGTAAAGGGAAATCTTATTCGTTGGTGGTGGGATTGCAAATTGGGGCAGCCAGTGTGAAATCAGTGAAGAGACTTCTCAGAAAGTTAAAAGTAAATCTTGTATTGCCCAGCTATAGCCCTCCTGAACATTTGCCCCACAGGACTGGACATCATACTCCACCCATAGCTGCTCAGCCAGGTGCATTGCTGCTGTGTGCACAGTGGTTAGAGACCGGAACAACCGAAATGTCTTTCAGTTGACAAATGGGTGATGATTTTAAATAGGGTTCATATCCCCATGGAATACTACTCGCTGTAAGGAAATATAAAATTAGGAGTTTTGCTGGTAAACAGATGGAACTTTAAAAGATCATATTGAGTGAGATAACCCAGACACAGAAGGGCAAATATCACATGTTCTCTCTTATTATATGTTCCTAACTACAAATTTTCAAGTGTGCACACATATCCTGGAGTACCATTGTTAGAGGAGAGCTTGGCTAGGAGTGGAGCAATAGTGAAGGGAGCAGCAGGCTACAAGTGCTCTGAACGGGAGAAATGTGCGTGGGGTATTAACAGCCTACGTAAACAAGCCTGTATTGTGTGCCATCTGTATAAATATGCATGTGTAGTTTAAGTCTCAGAGATGATGAAAACTCCCAACACCAGGCATGGAAACCTTCCTTTGAATTATCGGCCAGGGTTGTCCAAGAGACTTCCGAAACATTCCAGGTTATTGCTGTTGCCCTTATTTTATCCCCTAGAGATGGAAAGTAAGTCCTTATTGTTGAATACACAGCACATAGTGAGACACTAGGCCCAGAAGGACCCTTCACTGGGATCATCTGAAAGCTCCCTCCCTGAGAGACTGACCAACAGTCCTACCCAGCTCTGAAGTCTGTGAACCACAACAGTGAGCAGAAGGACACAGTATTCCTAAGGGTTCAGTAGTGCCATGCAAACCTTGGCAGTAGCCAGCAGCTCTCTAATTGGACTGAAGACCCACTCAACAAGAGGAAATTGTGCCTGGTATTGGAAACCTAGCTAAATTCTCACAGCTAGTGAAGTCATGGGTCTTGGAGAAAGAACCTATAGCCTCCACTTTACTAAACCAGCATAATCCAGCTACACTCCAAATAACTGTCCTTATACTCACAGACGAATGCAGTCCTCACCGGGGCCTCAAAAAGCAACTTCTTTTTGTAACAGTGAGAGTCCATTGCAGAAAACTGTAACTAATCACAATGTAGAGTTATGGAGCCAGTCCCGGTGGGTAAACATCTACCAAGCGACTCTTAAACCTAAGGCTCAGGCAACACTGCTGAAGAGGGGCAGAAAGAATATAGTAGCAGCCAGAGGAGCAGGAAGTTTACTGTGCGTGGGAAAGGAGTTTATAACTTTCAGAATGTCAATCATAGAGCGATCACATGACCCAACAGTTGTATTCATAGCTATATGAGCAAGGAATAGGTAACACGTCTCTACAAAGACCTCTTATGTAAGTGTTTCTGACTGCATTCATCATAGTTAGCAAACCATGGAAATACCTGTCGCCCACACATCTCTCAGCTAATGAGTGGTTATTCAAATGGAGTATATCCATGCACCGCACCGGAATATTCGGAACCCGGTCATAAAAGCTCCACATCCTGTGATTCCATTTGAATAATGTGACATGTACCTCATAGATCATGTATGACCTACAGCAATAGGAAGTGGATTAAATATTGCCAAGATTGGGGAGAAGTAAGAAAATGGGGAACAGCTACTGCTAATGGTGTGTGGGTGTTCACTGAGATGATAAAAATGTAAAAGTTGTAATAATAGTTGTACTACTCAGGGACTATTTGTAAACTACTGAGTTGTACATTTCATTTTCTTTTATTGTGATACTGGTGATAAATCCCAAGGCCTCACACTTGTAACACACATATTCTACTACTCGGCCACACCCTAACTTTGAAAGGCACTCTTCAAAGCAATGAAGTATCTGATACTTGAAGTCTGTCTCAGTAACGCCTAAAGAAGATGTGCTCTGAACACCTCACTTTAATGTACCCTTCTTACCTGGGAACCTAGGCTACACTTACGTTAGAGTTGCATTTCCCTGTCTGTCTTTCTTAGCCTGTAAATTTGAACCTCCCTCGAGTTTCTCTGGGCTCCTATTGTGCTGTGTTCTTTTGGACACCCCTGTCTTTGTTGTGTTTTTCTTCCATTTAATTTGCTAATCTCACCTCACACAGAATTATTTAAATTCCCTTGTCTTTAGATTATATATGTAAAGATGCTCTGTTAAGAATAACTCTGACTTTCATTTCAGCATGCAGAAGGCAGAGGCAAGTGGAGTTTTAGTTTCAGGCCAACCTGGTCTATATAGGGAGTGACAGGCCAGCTATGGCTGCGCACTGAAACCCTGTCTCAAAAATTTTTCTAAAATATGTGTTTGAAGCTTAAGACGGGGATTGGAGTCTTGAATGAAGTCTATGTTGTGCTTATGTCATGCTTGTATTTGCTATAAAGTAATGTTTTGAATAGGAGATTAAGTATTTTTAAATAAATACCAAGGTTTCCTGTGAAGGTTGCTGAAGAAGAGTGCTTGGGAAGAAGGGAGATGAAGGACAGACTAGGAGAGCATAGGAGGAGAGTGCGGCTTGCAGCAAGGTGCAGGTGTAAAGTAAGCTCTGCTCTTCTCCCAGCCTCGCCTGGGTGCAGCTTTGGAGGTTTCCGCTTCTCCTCCCCTCTCATGGCTTCTCGAGGTGCTGTTACTCTCCAGCTGTCTCAGTCGCTGCTGCTTCAGTGATGCTGCTTCTGTTTCCCTCCCTTGCTCTGTGCTTTACTGCCTCGCTTTAATTCCATGCCAGTCCTGTTTCCCTTCTGAACTTCGTTGTTATTGAAGACAGGTTCTTCTGCGTACATTGGTTTTGAACTCACTGATGGCTTAAGCTTGCCTTCTACAGCACCTATTCCTGCTTTCTGCCTCTCAAGCAGGATTACACCCACCCACCAGGCTTATTCTGAGCTTTTGTCTTAAATTTCTTGTTCCCATTTTCCTAATATTTAGAAAAGTTGCTCTCGGGCTTTTTGTCTTTTTTCTTTTAGTGTTTCGGAGGGAGCCCAGCTCTTCACGCAGTCTCACGTTTCTCACAGCCTTATTCTGCTTTGTCTTCAGAAAGCTTTTCCAAATCCTTTCCTTTCTGTCTTTGGCCCATCTGGACTGGTTCTAAGGAGTCAGCTTGTAGTGTTCCCTTGCATCTCATGCCCACATCATACCTACTTTAAAGGCTGTTCAACCCCGTGGACGGTAGGCACTGTGTTGTGTATGAGGTGACCTGTGTCTTTCCTCTGCAGATACATTAAAACTGTTCTTGTTGGATCTGTTGGGGTTGGAAGTAGGTTAAGGTTTAGAAATTGTTTATAAGGAGTTCCTAAGGGGTTTTTAGCTAAAATATATATTTTTCTTTTTCTTTTATGTGTGAGTGTTTTGTCTGCATGTATGTCTTTGTACCATGTGCATGCAGTCTTGGTGAAGGCTAGAACAACATCAGATACCCTGGGACTAAGTTACAGCTGACTGAGTGCCATATTGGTGCTAGGAATCAATCAAGGGCCCTGGGGAAGAATGTCCAGTGTTCTTAACTGCTGAACCATCTCTCTAAACCCTTCCATCCCTCCCCTCCTGTCCTCTCCTCTTCCCTTTCCTTCCATTCTTTTTTCGATTTTCCCCTACATAATATTTCTGTTGGTTATTTGGGAACTTCACACAGAGCACCCCAGTCACACTTGCTTCCCATTCCTCCCAGTTCCACCCTCCCACTCTCGTTCCCTCCCAAAACCACAGCCGCAAGTCCAGTTAGTGCTGTCCATGAAAGAGATTTAGTTATTTCTTTGGTATTGGCATTCTCACCATTTTTATAGGCTCACTTTATAAGTAAGAAATGGCACAATATGTCTGAAGACTTCACCAGTGCTTTAGAAAATAAAATTATGAAAGAAATGTAAAAGTAAGCCAAAGGTAAACATTTGGCAGTTAAAACCCATGGAACTATGGTTCTCTTTCGTCTCCCAAATATATATCATGAATTTGAGAATAAGCCATAGAATGGCAGGTTAGAAAGTTAAAGAAAAAGCAGACTAGATAAAGTAAAGCAGTGATGGCAAGGTTTCATGCTATCCCATGGAGACCTGTGTGAGCGTGAATGCTCCAGGAGACTGAATTCTCGGCACGGTTCCTTTTATAAATGAAGGGAGTCAACGTTTGCATGTGGGTCATTTGGAAGTATGGTTGCTGCTGTGCTTGACGAGATTGCTCTCGCTACCTCCAGAAAAGGAGCGTTGTTGTTCCCCGTTCCACTTCTCTCTCTTCTGTTTCTCTCTGTAAATAACAGCAGTTTGAGGTTAGAATCTGGCATTTATTTTTCTTGGTGAGAGTCCCAAAGATTGTCTTGGAGATTGTGATGTAAATATTGCAAGCCTAGTTGAATATGAAAGTTAAAATTGTCTGTAATAGACATGCCGAATAAAGAAGTTAGTTACATTTTTTTCTGTTTTCAGTTAAGATGTTTTTGATGACAGCATATTTGACTCCATGTCTGTAGCTCCACATTTGTGGACACGATAGCCACAGATTGTGCCAACCATACATCAAGTACCATCGTGCTTACGATGAGCACCTCTGTTCTGAACATGGGCAGATTGTGGAGTATGTTATTGTCACCTCAACCATGTGGTCACGTGTAGGCTTATACTGCATGTTTTCGTACTACTCTAGAGATGATTTAAAGTCTATGTAAGGACACATCTATGTGTTGGTTTTTTTCCCCTCCCTGTTTGTGTTCCCGATTTTATTCTGTAATGAGTATGCATTTTATTTCTAGTAAATGTGTTTTTCTGGGCAGTGGTGGATCATACCTTTTATCCCAGAACTCAGGAGGCAGAGGCAGAGGGATGTCTTGGCCAGTCTGATCTACAGAGTGAGTTAGGTCCAGGACAGTCAGGACTACACAGAGAAACCGTGTCTCGAAAAAACAGCACAAACAGAAAAAGAATGTATGTTTTGTGGGGTTTTTTATTTTTATTGTTTTAAGTATTAGTTGAAGTGCGGAAAGCATGGAGAAAGTTAGTGGACTTGGTGCTGTGGGAGGCGGGTGTACAGGAGAGCCCCAGCGCCTGCCCCAGCAGCACCACTGTGCTTCGTCCCTTCTTTCCCTCAGGCCGGCCTTTCATCTCTGGAGCAGCAGTCGCGCAAGCTTTTGAACTGTGTCTGAGTGGATTTGTTACAAGGATGGAACTAGAAAGTTTTTTGCTGGGCTTGGAGAAATAATTTTGATGAAATTGTTTTGTATGAAAGGTGTCTGTTTTGTCAAGGTATCCATACATAGAAAGGTCTGTATTTGACTTCTCATGAGTGAGGCGCGTAGGCTTTGTGTCTTCTTTTTGAGTCACTTCTATAAATAATAAGACAAAGCCCAAGAATCTTTTCCAAGAGATGTGGTAAAGGAAGTTGTTTCTGTTCATCTCTATGTAAAAACAATGTATTCTTTATCCCCAGATTAGAAATGATACTTGCCAAATTTGATGAAGTCCAGAATTCCGGTGGTATGATTTTGAGCGTCTGCAAAGGTAAGCGTAATTAAGTTTTCCAGGTCTTAAACATTTCTGAGATGACTTAGTAAAATGTTAGATACAAAGTTTGTTTTCAAGCCAAGTTTGCACCTTTAATTTCAAAAGCATTGTTTTTGTAGCTTGTAAACTTAGCTAAGGTGTAGCAGCGGACTCTTCTATCCTGGATCTGCACCTTCTTTGAATCGTTGGAGTCGTGAAGATTTTGTAATGCAATTGTACTCTAAAGGGATAACTTTTTGTCTTCGTGCATGTCCCATGTGTACATCATGTTCTTAGAGTCAGAGTAATTATTTCATCTTGCTGGGGGCAGTTGGCGGGAAACTGCAGCGTGCCGAGCCGAGCCTGAGTGACAGTCTGTGAAGAAGCGGCAGGACGTGTGTGCAGTGGTCATCTTGTCTGCTGAAGTAGATGGGTTTAGGGAGCTTTGGGATTAGTGTCTGTGTCCACTGATAAGTTGGCATTTGATTTGTGGTTCCTTTCTTTTTTATAATGTTGATAAGTTGTGTTTATAGTCTTATCAAATAGCATCTCCCTAGACTGTACTTATCAGCCACATTTGTGAAGAATAGATTGTCTTCCTAAAGATGATGCAGTTGTTTTTCCCCAAGTGGGAAAGCAGCTTCACGTTAGACAGCGGGTTAGCCTGACAGAGTAAATGGTATTGGAGGAAAGTTTTGTATGCCGTTAAAGCCATACAGTAGGAAAACTAGCTAACATATCATTTAGGTTTTTCCTCTCTGTGCTCACTTGAGGTCAGGCTTGGTTGTACTGTTTGGTGGGGTGACAATTTGGTGTTCTGCAGGTTGTGTGTACCTCAGTTTATACTTAGATCCTAAGCACACATTGACATTGTTCTCACTCACACAGCTGTTTCTCACATCTCTTCTTTGAATAGAAGGTGTCTAAGAACAGCATCCTAACTGGTTTAGTTGTTGTCTTTACTGGTGCCTGTGAAAACCAGAACAGCAGGAGAAGGAAGAGCTGTTACATTTTGTAACTTGGTTTTCATAGCGTCCTCGTGTGCTCCACAGTATTTGGTTATAACTAAGGACATGTTTAGGTTATCTCAAATATACATGATTTTATATGAGAAGGACTTGAGCTTCCTTAGATTCCCGGGACCAATCTCATTATTATGGAGGTACTATGTTGTGCTGTTTTTTTAAACAAAATATCAAATTGTTTAATTTTACTAATGAAGACCCAGGAGCCAGCTGACGGGATGAAAGCCTGCTATCTCAGAGAGGCAGAGAAAGCACCCAGCTGACCTTCCTCTTCAGCTGAGGCCCTACCAGGAATGCCCTTCTCTCACTCACACCATCTTACAAAACCTTCTTCAAATTGAATTTCCCTCCCTTCTACTTCCTGTGTGTCTCTCTTCCCCTCTTGACTCCCTCTTACTCTATGTTTTTTTACCTTTTTCTTTTTTTTCTTTTTCAGAGTTGGGGACTGAACCCAGGGCCTTGCGCTTCCTAGGCAAGCGCTCTACCACTGAGCCAAATCCCCAACCCTGTTCCTTTTTCTTTTTTTAAAGATTTATTTATTTTATGTGTATGAGTACACTGTAGCTGACTTCAGACACACCAGAAGAGGGAAATCCCATTACAGATGGTTGTAGCCACCATGTGGGTGCTGAGGATTGAACTCAGGACCTCTGGAAGAATAGTCAGAGCTCTTAACCGCTGAGCCATCTCTCCAGCCCTATGTCTTTTCTTAATAATCTGGTATTCACTTCCTGTGAACTGGTCATTTGCTCCAACTCTTGACCTATAGTTGACTTTATGTAATCCTGTTTATGATATTCAAACAGAAAGCTATGAATTAAAGATGTGTGCTAAGGGTGAGCCACACCACAGCTAAAAACAGATTTTTCCAGAAAATAACAAAATCATAGTGTGATCAAATATCCTGCAACACAAAATGCCATGTGCTTAGCTCTAAATCTTGGCAAAGGGTTGATGCCAGTGAGGCGTCTGTGTCAGAACAGTGGTGGCTCCTGCTGGGCTTAGGCTGTGCCATCTGAGAGCATGAGGATGGCCTGTGTCCGGGTGGTCAGAGAACACCTGGTTCTGACAGGTGAGAATGGACAGGAGTAGAGCACTCCCTCCAGTGACTCACATGACAGTCTCGTGTCCTCTCTGACACACTGGTCCTCAGTGTCTAAAGATGGACTGCCCCGAGTTGTTCTCTCTAGGTTGGTAGCAGCCTCTGAGTCTCTGGTTGAGCGGGGTCAGTGTGAAGCAGGTGAAATAAGAACCACCAGGGGTGTGGGTTCCCCTCCCCTCTCTCCCCACGTTCCCTTGGGATGTGAAGCCGTTGGCTCCCTAAGGCTCTCCTGGCACCCCTGCCCGCCATCGGTTCCGTAGGACGTTGAGGTTCTTCCCTGAGCAGCATTTTCTGACGAGCAGGGGAAAGAGGCAGGGTTTAAAGGAAGCCTTTGTGCAGCTTCGCACCCAGTGTTTGAGTGGTTGGCCTGAGAGCAGCAGAGAGGGGGCTAAGACTCTCAGACGTTATTGAGAGAGGGGTGGGGCGGGAGGGTAGGCCTGTGAGCAAGCGTGACGGATGTTCGCGTTCTGGTTCCACCTCAGAGCCTTGTGCGTAACAGGGAGTACTCAACCACTGAGCTACTTCTTTAGCCCTGTACTTTGGGGTTTTCATTGGTAAGGTTTATTTTTATGTATGTAAGTGTTTTCCCTGCTTATATATGTACGCACCATGTTTGTGTGTGGCCCACAGAGGTCAGAAAAGGTCATCAGAGTCCCTGAAACTTGAGTTACCCTGTGGGTGTTGGAAATAACTGGATCCTCTGGGAGAGCAGCAAGTGCTCTATACTGTGGTGTCATCTCTCCTGTACTTTGTATTTTAAAAAAGGTAGGGAGAGGAGAATCAGGAGTTCATGATGAGATCATCCTGAGCTATCTAAAACGTCATCTCAAAAATAAACAAAAAGACAGCTTTCTTATTTGAATTTTTAAATTCACTGATAAATTCTAGGTGGACTTACACTTGTTAAGAAAACTTGTTAACTGGATCTAGAGTCTGGAGCGAAGGCTTAGTAATTAAGGATTACTTGCTGCTATTCCAGAGGACCTGAACTTGATGCTCATCATCTCTATCAGGTGTCTTACTAACCACCTGTGACTCAAGTTCTAGACTCTAGAATCTAGACTGGATCTCACCCCCTCTTCAGGACTCCTTGGACACTGCACTTGTAAATCCCCACTGAGGAACACATATACATAGTATAAAAAAATAAATTTAAATGAGTAAATAAATGAATGAATCTCAGTCTGTCTGTCTGTCTCTCTCCCCTTCTCCTTTTCCCTCCTGATTGCCCCCTCCCTCACTGACCTAGCCTAGGCCAGGCCAAAGACTAGCAGGTTCTGTGCTGACGACCCCCGAGTGTAGTTGTCACTGTTTATTCTTCTTTATATTTTGCTTTTGGAGGCATGTGGTCTGCATGACATTGCTGTTTGCATTTTAGCTTTATCATGTCCAAAAACAACCCCTGGTACCTCCCTCTTCCCCTCCCACCCACTCCTCCACCATCCCTTATTGCATCTCACGTGGCCCTGGCCAGCCTAGTACCTCACACGTTTTAAAACTATAGACATGTGCTCAGTCCTAACTCTGTTCTCTTCTTAACCTGTCTCCTCCCCAGTTCCAGTCCTTTCAGTCAGTTGTCTCCAAGATTCAGTGTGACTTGATTATCCCTTCTCACTAATCCATTGTTTCTACCTCTGATACGTCCTGCTTGCTTGGTTTTTCCACCTTTACTGTCAATACTTTAGGTCTCCTTTAGTGCTTCCTTGAACCACTGTAGGAGACTTATGTTTGGTGTCAAACATACACAGTGTGGTAACAGTTAGCAGTGGGGAAGATACAGGTATTCCTTGTTCACGAGATTTACATTTTTCCTAAATAACCCTGCTGCTAATTGGGAAATCATTAAATGAAAAAAAATATTTCCACTTATAGTGAGAAAAATTGTGATGCATTTTACTTTAACTCAGGATACTTGAATAGTGTGTGTGTGTGTGTGTGTGTGTGTGTGTGTGTGTGTGTGTGTGTGTGTGTGTGTTGGTGACTTGGTGACTCTTGGAGAAGTCCACTCCCGTGCTTTCAGGTGTATCTTCTGTTTAAAAAATCTATATTTAGGGGCTGGGGATTTAGCTCAGTGGTAGAGCGCTTGCCTAGGAAGCGCAAGGCCCTAGGTTCTGTCCCCAGCTCCGAAAAAAAGAACCAAAAAAAAAAAAAAAAAAAAAAAAAAACTTGTGTAAAGATTTCAACTCTGCTTCATCTTATATATACCCCCAACTGCTGGAGCAGGCTGACAGCTCAGCACCTTGTGGGGCTGAGGGAGCAGGGCTCAAGGTAAGGGCTTGTCTGGGAAATGCAAGCTGGGGGCTGGGGCTAGAGCTCAGAATATTCCCCTGTATACAGAGCTACAGAGCTGTCAGTTCAGTCCTCAGTAGTGCTAAACAGTTGTTAATTGAGCAATGAAAATAATTTTATAGGCCATACTGGGAAGACCAATAGTTTATAGAAAAAAGTAATTTAGTAAAAGTTAATTCAGCTTTTATTTCTCTACATTTTTTTGTCCCACAAAGTTTTCCACTCTTTGCTTTTTTTTTTCTAAATCACATATTCAAAGTAAAATTACTGAGATCAGAAACTCTTTAGGACAAAATAAACGCCCACTGTGAGATGTGGGGAAGTGGGTCTTTGGCACAATAGGATGCCACCTCTTCTTCTCACGTGGTGTCCCTACCCAAGGGGTATTATCTTGGGGTTTTCAGAGATAACATGAGTTATAAATCTGTTCCACATGGTAGTGTGTGACCAGAAACTGGTATGGCAGACAGTGTCTTTGTCTGTGACTTCTATAATGGAATAGCAGGTCTTGCAGTATAATGACTTAGAGTGTTTGTGACGAGAAGTATAAGCAAGAAACCCAGGGGGTTGATGTAAAGAGTCATCGTCTGAGCAGTCATTGTGTGAAGAAAATAGAATACTGAAATTATAAGTAATTCAGTGATGTTAAGTCAGCTTCTCTCAAGAAGTGTCATATTTCAGTTGAAACTTGATAGCTTTGAATAACTAGTCAAGGAATAGTCAGGAAAACACTTTGCTAGAAGAAATAATGACTATGAAAGCTCAGAGGTGAGCAGGTCTTGATTATTTGAAGAACAAAGAAAGACCTTGGCTTCCTGGAGCCCAGTCAGGGAGAGGAGACAGTGTTTGTAGTGTCAGACAATGAGCAGAACCATGTGTCGAATGTCCCATAGGCCAAGAGAACTTTTGATAGGTTCCTAGAGGTCGGAGCCATGAAGGATTTTGGTCTAGAAAGGGACATATACATGGGGTGACATGGCGTCACACTGTCTTCTTGGCTTGCCTGTTGAGAGAAGCCTGCTTTTGTTGCTCTTATGTCCTGCTGTATGGCTACACATTATTCTTTGTTTCCCTTTGGCTTCTTTCATGATTGCCGTTGCAGTGCTCTTGACTGAGGCTCTGATTATGTTCTTTGACTTTAGTTTTAAAAGAACTAGTCGGTCAGAGTCAAGAACACTAAATAATATCATCAGACTTGAACATATATGGTTTGGTTTAGGAAATAATGAGAAATGCACATTTGTTTTTTTCTGGGGATTTTAAGAAGCTGGACTTTAATTTTCATGTTACAAAAAACAAATTGGCAGAGTCCCTGAGTATAAAGGAATTAAGTTTACGATTAGAAGGAAAGTGGAATGAAAAGTAAATGTAGGGGTTGGGGATTTAGCTCAGTGGTAGAGCCCTTGCCTAGCAAGCACAAAGCCCTGGGTTCGATCCCCAGCTCCGAAAAAAATAAAAAGAAAAAGAAAAAAAAAAAAAAAAGAAAAGTAAATGTATTGTGTCTGGAAGGCGCACCAACACCAGCCCAAGAGGAAAAGATGACAAATTGGGGTGCTCTGTGATTGTGAAGGATCTGGTGCCGACATGGAGCTTTCTAGACCATCTCCTAGTACCTGACAGATGTGAACACTAAGCTTGCTGTTGGCTGCAGCTGTTTCCTTTTCCTTCATCGTGAAAACACTGTTCTGTCTGAAGTGCTTAGGATCAAGTACAGTTTGACTTATAATCACAGTAGAGTGATTTCCAGGTTCTCTGAGACAACTGCCAGGAAGAGAATTATTTACCTCAGAGGCTGACAGTAAAGGAAAGCCTAGGACTTAGACTTTAAAATCACCGTGGTAGTCAGCTTACGGCAGTTTGCACCGTAACGTGCAGTCCAGTTTTGTGTATATTCATAGCATGCTCTTTGGTAGCGAGCAGAGAAGCTCTTTTCTTAGGTTGATTTAAGAACATGTCTCTGTGGCCGTGAGCCCCAAGGCCTTCTCAGAGCTTCATAATGTGGCGATGGCTCTGCAGCCTGGGTAGTGGGTGCTTAGCTCCCCTGCAGCTGCGCACTGCCTGGTTCTGTCTTCACCAGAAGCAAGCTTTGTTCCGTGTGGCCCTACTGTCCGTGCACAGAGCTGCCTTTGATGGGCTGTCTTTGACGTGATTTGTTTACAGCAGCCAGAATGCTTCCTGCATAATGAGAACAGTTAATCATGGAAACTGGGCTCTTCCTGTCTGTGCACTTGTAGCGGCTTCTGTTGTAAATATTAAAAGGTAATGACCAAAGGATGAAAACCTTTTTTAAAAGGTGCAAACCATCTAAGCCATCAGATCATGTGACTGCTACTGATTTCATGGATATCTTTAGGGAAGCAGAAAACGATTGCTGAACACATGCCTTGTGTTTTGATGATTGCATTAAAAGTCCCCGAGTGGGATGACATTTATTGGCTTTCAGAGCTTTTCTTAGATTAAATTTCAGGCATCCATTACAAGGAGAAATATCACAACGTGTATCTAACAGCATATGTGCAGCTAAAGAGTAATTTTGATCAAGCCCTGCTAAGGTCCGCTGAAAAAACGAGGGTTTTCAGCAAGACCCCAGACTTTTATTTTGAAGTGGAGTAGCAGCTGTTGGCTATTGCGGTGCAGAGCTGCAGCGCGGCCTGGGTCACACAGTGCTCCCGGTGCCTGTAGGCTGCAGGCCGAGCCCAGTGGCGCAGGCACTAAGCTACACTTATTTTGCTGTGATATTTGACCTTTCGGTTTGAGAGAGCTCCCTGGACCATCTGAATGGCTATGGGAGATGGTGAGTATGATTTATTTTTCTTGCTGTGCTGTGTTATACACTTCGCTTTAAGGTGATGATCGTTTGCTGTGTAAGAAATCTATTTTCCCCTAAGAATGAAGGACATGTACGTGTTTGTGTGTATTTTTGCTGTATATGGGCTTTTCTTGGGTGTCTTTTTCACTTGATGTGTCAGTGTGGGGTCTGGCAAATATAAGGTGGAATTTGCCTTGCAACCCAAACACGGCTTCCTCAGTCTTTGGTATTGGGTCATGAAGGATAGTGGACGGATAGTGTCATGAAATGTGCCCAGAAGCCCTGGAGGGGGACATGGCCTTTGGAGCAGTGGCAGATTTAGGCACGGAGGTTTGATTATCTAGCTTGATATTTCCTGTTGTATTTGACAGAATTTCAATTCTGTGGTAATAAAATACTTAGAGAAGCAAAATGGCTTGCCATGGATACTATACTAATTAGTATGCTCATGGTTTGTCAGTGTCTTTAGTAAACAGCCTTTAAGAAATTTATATAGGACATAATTTGATCACAAATTGCCTTTGTTGGTGTTTTGGTAAGGGCAATCTTAAAAACACCTATTTGGACAGTGTTTTATACTTTTCAGAGGCACTTTCATATACTTTATGTACATTGTCTCCTTGGACACAAATGACCAGTGAACTACACAGATATTCAGTGTTTCCATTTCACAGAAACTAAGACCTGCTTAAAGATCTGTTCCAGATTCTGAGAGAGAGCAAACTGGGCTGAATCGAGAGCCACAAATGCATCTGCTATTGTCCTTCAGAACACTGAGTGTTCGAGCTTTTCCTTGTCACTACCCTTATATTAAGATGCCTAGAGATCTGTTCCACAGTGACATCAATGTCAGAGATGTGTACAGACAGTGTGAGGTTTTACAGTGTTTTGCCTTTTTCTTTTTCTGGTGTGTGTGTGTGTGTGTGTGTGTGTGTGTGTGTGTGTGTGTGTGTGTATGTTTGTGTATCTGTGTATGTTTGTGTATCTGTGTGTCTGTGTGTGTCTAGGTTATTATTCAGGACTCCTTGCTTGGATTTGTAGATTTTATGTCTTAGTAGTGTCAGTCTTCCTATGATTAGATTATGACCTCTGCCCAACGAGAGTTGGTCCTCTTGACAGTATTAGGAATAGGTTGCAAACTTACCAAGTTGCTGTTATTGATAGTCGTTTAAAGTATTTATGTACATTTAAATAGAAATATCATCATAAATTTTGTATTACACATTGTTATGAGTGATTTTTTTAGAATTTAGGTAACTTTTATATGACATTATAAATAAGTTAGATATACTTTATTAATTAAAGTAAAAAACAGTAAATTAATTTCTTACGTACTTAAGAGCATTTCCAAGTTTCTTAGGAAAAGAAAATAACGGGCTGGAGAGATGGCTCAGCCGTTAAAGGCTAGGCTCACAACCAAAAATATAAGGAAAAGAAAATAACAAAAATGTTTAATTTTTAGGCAACTAAATGTTGGATTTGCTTTGAACCGTATCTAGGTTTCACTTTATTTTTTTAATAGCAAAGTGTTTTAGCTACTCATGCATGTTTACTTGGTTTTTACTTTCCAAATAATACATACATTCAGACAGGTTAGCAATGTATTAACTT
This sequence comes from Rattus norvegicus, assembly GCF_021556685.1. Lineage (NCBI taxonomy): Eukaryota > Metazoa > Chordata > Mammalia > Rodentia > Muridae > Rattus > Rattus norvegicus. The sequence continues at coordinate 121,476,348 of NC_141541.1, forward strand.
TTGTTTTTCATTCAAAGTAATGACCTCTTGTAAAGTTTTCAACTAATTCTCTTTCTTAAAATAGTAAGGCTTTTGTTGGGTTAAAATATACCTTTTTAAAAAGTCTGAACAGTCAAGAAGGGCATGTGTGTAGCAGTCAGGACGAATAGTTAGCGTCGGTGTGGCTGCCCAGTGTGCTGAGTCTCTCACGTGCAGTTTGAATGTGCGAACATCGTGCACGGTCTCATTGCTCTGCCTATTTGCGCATGTAAACATTTTAACTATGAACTTAGTGTGTAAATATCATCTTTTTAAAATTGAAATGATGGTCATATTACGAAAAGTTCTGTAAACTTGTTTATGCAGTGAATTCTGCCTCTTACATGCTTTAACATATGAACCTTCACACAGACTGTGTGTGGTTTGTTGCTTATTTGCCTTAGCAGTGGGGACTGTGGGAATGGAACCTGAGGCCTCCCTCACTCTGGGCAGTCATTTTACTACTGAGGCACGTCCCTTGAAAGCAGTCATTCTGAGTATATTTTCAAAATTTGCTCTCTCTGCTCAGCATATGAAGTGTTATAAGTCATATGTGTCAGTGTTACTCTGCCTCCTCTGTGTAAACTGTTGCATCGTCTTCCGCTGGACAGATGCAGTCTAACAGTTTTACCTTCAGTGAGAGTTTACATCCTTTGCCATGTATAACTTAAGTTGTTCTGGGAAAGACACTTTTGCTTGGGCTGTTTATGTGAATACAGAGACATGCATTTTTTTTTTCCAAAATACTTTGTAAGTGGCATTTTAGAACCAAAAATCTTGCTTTAAATTGTGTTAGCTATAACAATACTCCAAAAATACTTTATTATATACATTCCAACAGTAATACCTACTAGCCAACATTCTTTTCAGTTCAGTGCTTGCTATTATTAATTGTTTAAACAATTTGCCAATCATATCAGTGAAAAGTGTCTCAGACACTATCAAACATACCTGCTTTCTGGTAACCCTAGTCATCTTCCTGTGTGTGTGTGTGTGTGTGTGTGTGTGTGTGTGTGTGTGTGTGTGTGTGTGTGTTTGGTCATTCGTTCTGTGAGTTGCCTTTTAGCTTGCTTTATTTATTTGGTCTTATACAGGTGCATGCGAAGGCCAGAGGTTAGTGTCTTTCTCCATTGCTCTTGTGTATTTTCTAAGACAGCATTTCTCAGTCGGCCTGGACTTCACTGTGTCAGCTAGGCTGACTGGCCAGCAAGTCCCTGTGGTGCAGCCTTCCAGGGATGGGAGTGAAGCTTTAGACGCTGTTTGCTGTGCACCAAGCTCAGCTGTTTTGTGGGTGCTGAGTGTTAGTGTTTGTGCCGTAAGCACTAACCCACTCAGCCCTCTCCCTAATTGCACCTTGTGGCATCTTTGACCAAATCATTTGACTTTTTATTTGTTTATGGTTGATCTTTAGGTATTCCAGTTGTGTCATTGGTGGTTTCATTTTAAGGTCAACTCAGATTTATGAGGTCCTGGAACAACTTACTGCTTGGTGAATTCTTAAGGGTAGATTTTGGACGTTTTTAACTTAAGTTGTTTCATTCTTAATTCCAAGGCATAAAACTAAACATTTGAGTAATTGTGTAATATTATGCTCTTGGCAGTCAAATCAGAGAGGGTTAAATTTAAAACCTGTAGGATTATTATGTGGTACTAACGCCTGCACTGGGCCACAGACGCATGAGAAAGGAATTTGGCCTTTTGTTGTTCCTGCAGAGTGACTGGAAAGAAATAAGGTTTTGTAATAAGTAGATTTTTCCTAAATTTTAAACATTTCAATATAGTCTATCAAAAAATTAATATTTTAAGAATATACACAAGTGGGGCAGGCATGGTGGCAAACTACCTCTGCACTCAGGAGGAAGATGCTTTGTGATTTCAAGGCCAGCTTGGTTTATATAGTGAGTTCTAACTCACCTAGTGAGATCCTATCTTTTTTTCAAGAGAAAAAACCTATTTTTAAGGGGTCACCCTTCTGTGAGATCCTCTTCCTTCTAGGATCACTTCTAACTCATTTAAAATTTAGTTTAAGAGGAATAGAACACTAGCAGGAAACTAATGCTGAAAAGATCCTTCTTCCTTGCTCTTAAACATGTTTTATGACACATTAGGATTATATGATATAAATCACAGAAGAGAATCCTGCTTTTTCACCTGCTGATATAATTTTCTACTAAAATCAATGATAGGATAAAAAAAAATAAATGTATGGAGAGAAAGTAAATTACAAGGAGCAAAAGAATGGATGTTCCTGAGAATCAGGAAAGCCAGTGCTACACCGAACAGTCTAGAAGAGATGATGTTTCAGGGAGTGTTCAGAAGCCACAAGAGGCTGATGGCCACTTGACATAGTCACAGTCCCTACTCTGCTGATGGGCTTTTCTATTCTACCCAGGCCCTAAAAAAGCAGTATTAGCGTCAACATAAGGCAGAAGACAGTAAGTAGCCAGTGGCTAAAATAAAGTACCCTAAAAGTAGCCATGCTGGCCCTCACCAGCCAGCCAGCTTGTGCTGCAGCTCTGTGAGGTGCCTTTAAACACATCACAGACTTCCTGAGGCAGTCTTTTACCTTTTACCTGTTGGCAGTAGCAAGCATTTTCTTTTTTTTTCTTTTTTTCTTTTTTCCTTTTTTTCTTTATTAACTTGAGTATTTCTTATTTACATTTCGATTGTTATTCCCTTTCCCGGTTTCCGGGTCAACATCCCCCTAACCCCTCCCCCTCCCCTTCTATGTGGGTGTTCCCCTCCCCATCCTCCCCCCATTACCGCCTTCCCCCCAACAATCACGTTCACTGGGGGTTCAGTCTTAGCAGGACCCAGGGCTTCCCCTTCCACTGGTGCTCTTACTAGACTATTCATTGCTACCTATGAGGTTGGAGCCCAGGGTCAGTCCATGTATAGTCTTTAGGTAGTGGCTTAGTCCCTGGAAGCTCTGGTTGGTTGGCATTGTTGTTCATAGGGGGTCTCGAGCCCCTTCAAGCTCTTCCAGTCCTTTCTCTGATTCCTTCAACGGGGGTTCCGTTCTCAGTTCAGTGGTTTGCTGCTGGCATTCGCCTCTGTATTTGCTGTCTCTCAGGAGAGATCTACATCCGGTTCCTGTCGGCCTGCACTTCTCTGAGTAACAAGCATTTTCAAAACTGATGTTGGTAATGAACTGTACTCTTTAAAGGTTTACATATCTTCTTTGTACTTGTAGAATGATGTGGTTTGATGATCCTAACAATTATTGGCTTGAACATTTATGACAGATTTCTGACTTTTACGAACCTTGTTTACTATTTATCTTGGTATATTTTATGACATGTTACTTTATTAATGCCAGGAATGGTCCGAATTGTGATTGTCTCTTGCTTGCTTGAGTTATGGAAGGTCTTAAATCTTTAAAGAAAACCTTCCGTTTATTATTCAAAGGGGAAAAAAAGCTAGCAAAGACTTTAAAAATATTTTAAATTGTTCAGTTACAGCTTAGAATTATTAGAACTCCCACTTCTAATTAAAATTTTTGTTGTTGTTGTTTTGAGTCAGAGTTTCTCTGTGTAGCCCTGGCTGTCCTGGAACCCGACTCTGTAGACCAGATTGCCCTCAAGCTCAGAGACCCGCCTGCCTCTGCACCCTGAATGCTAGACTTAGAGACATGTGTTACCATGGTTGCGCAAGTTAACTGATTTGATGTTGTTTGCTTGTTTTGCTAAATTTTATTTCTAAAGACTTATTATTTTGGTCCCTGGAAGCAGTGTGTTGTTATATGTGTGTATGTGTATGTATGTTGTACTTGTGTGTGAGTGCGTGAGTGCACACTTTGGTGACAGGACCAGAGGTTACTCCCTGGTGAGTGTCTTTCTCAGTTGCTCTCTACCTTACTTGTCTCTCACCAGACCTAGAACCCACTAGTTCCCAGGGTAGGCTGACTGTGAACTCCAGAGGTAGTCCTTCTTCCCTGGGGTTACAGAACCGCCACCGTGCCCAGCTCTGCGTGGGTCCAGGAGATTTGTACTCAGGCTTTCGTGCTCGTACAGAAAATAGTTTTCCACTGAGTGTCCTCCCCAACCCCTCTGGGGTTAATTTTTTAATGGTGTTTCTCCCCTTTCTTTGCTTCTGCCTCTCCTCACACAGCAGTTGTTAGTTATTTGTTGGACTTACTGGGTTGTTCCTCGGTGTCTTTAATGTGCTTCCTTCCAACTTTCTCTTTACTGTGCATCCTGAGAAACATTCTTCATTTTGTCATCCAAACCTTTAAATTTGGCAAATGAAAGTTTAAATGGTTCCAAAACCTTTCATTTTCCTTTTCAGTAGTTCCTTTTTTCTGAGACTGACTGTCTGTCTGTGTCTGTCTGTATCTGTGTGTCTAAGTATCCGTACACCCTACTCACTTGTGGAAGCTTATGTGTATACCACATGTAGGTGTGGACCTTCTGAGTTGAAGGTTTTAATACTGAAGCCTTTCCATCAGTTTTCAGTGGCTCCTAGTATTTATTTCTGGCCTAGGCACTGTCACTTCTGTAATTCTGAAAGGTAAATAATTTTTATGCTGTAGCATAAAAATGGGATTCTGATTTGTAGCTGGACACAAAGAAGTAATCCCAACACATAGAGGTGGGGACAGGATGATCGTCACAAATGCAAGTCCAGCCTGGACTTGATAGCAAGACTGTGTTTAGGGGTCAGGGGAAAAAAGAATCCACGTTGCAGCTTTGCAGTGTTCTTCCCAGGAGTTAACCGTCCCTCTTACAGGCTCTTGTAAGCGTGTACCGACTGTCTTTAGGGCTTACCTCACATAATCTGCCCTTAATTCACATGTTTGCTCTTACACTCTGCTTACAGTACTGGGTTCTGGTGCATGGATTTTGAAAATAAAGTGATTTAAGCTATAATTTTTACAGTGTAAGTTTTCAAATCTCAGTGGCTTTATAACTCCTCTTTTCAGCGTGTTTTACACTAGGATTCAAGCTAGGCTTCCCACTGTTGTTGGCTGCTACATCTCTTATCAGCAGGAGAGTTGGTCTTTTTGTGACATTTGTTTAACATCTCTCAGGTGAGCATTCTCCATACTGCAGCTTGGAGACTGCACTGTATTAGTGCTTTGCTTGGTTGTTTTGTTTTGTCTTTGTTCGTCTGTATCTGGCCTTTTGTAGTCTCTTTTAGTTGAGGATGACCTTGAAGTCCTGATCCTCTGGCTCCTTCTCCTGCTCCTAAGTGCTGTGATTACAGGCTGTACCATCACCTGGATCTGTATCTGTTGTATTTCCTGAAAATTGAAACCACTTTGAATGGCTTGATCAAAATCAAGTCTGATTTGAGCGTTTTGTTTTGTTGATATCGATTTTTCAGTGGTGCTGTTTTGTGTGACTAGTTTGAATGAAAACAGTCCCCATATGCTCATATATTTGAACGTTTGGTCCTCCGTTGGTAGGACGTGTGTCGTCAGATCCAGATTTGGATTTCGGCCAGAAGACATATAATATCTCGTTGTCTTTGTATATCTAGTTATCAAGCAGATCCTTCCTTTATATTTGTGTTTATCCTTTTTTTTTTTGGTTCTTTTTTTCGGAGCTGGGGACCGAACCCAGGGCCTTGCGCTTCCTAGGTAAGCGCTCTACCACTGAGCTAAATCCCCAGCCCCGTGTTTATCCTTTTAATATCCTCTGATTCCAGTTCTTTGTGGGGATCACACTGGTCTGCCTTGTGGCTTTGAAGGAGGTCAAGAACATAAACTGATGAGTGAAGAGGCTGCCCCAGTGCTGTAGACAGGTGGTGCCAATCCAGCCTTAGAGTAGCAGCAGCAGCAGCAGCAGCAGCAGCAGCAGCAGCAGGGAGCAGTGGGTGGGCTTCCCATACTGCTGGGAGTTATATAGGGCAAGAATTGTTGGTGGATGGTCAATGTGGGCATGGTCGACTGCGTAGGCTGTAAGTCCACGGTTTGAACTTGAGTAGCAGAGATAGTGATGTCATTTATCACATTGGTATGGGAAGACTTCGAAGTAGTGTTGGTAGAATCATCTGTGTGAAACTAGAGGTGCCTTTGACACCTCAAATAGGAGACGATTTCCTCAGGGTCAGGTCAGAGTAGCTTACTAGGCCAGAAGTGGGTACTGGAAATTTGGGAACATTTTGAGGATACTTAACCTGGAAAATGGGTGAGACACTTCAGAGAAGCTGTGGAGTGCAGAGGAGACTTAGACACACAGTGGTTGGTTTAGACAGGAATTACCTATGCAAAGACTTAGCGGGGAACCCTGTGGGGACAAAGGAGAGGCCATAGAGCATCCTGTGAGTTTCCTTTGACATGAGTAGTGTAATTATATAGTGCAGCAGTCTACTAACCCTCTTGATAATTCACCGTCAGAAAGGATCATGCTCAGTGACCCTCACTGGCCATCTAAGAGTGCAACAGCCCGAAATCCAAAGTCCTACTGCTTGTCGTTTTATTAGAATAAGAAGAATATAGTATCAAGTGAAAGAGGAGCTTCGATGTAAGAAACTAATTAATAGGAAGTAGAGTGTGTTTCTGGTATGTAAATTCCTGGGATTGAGAGTTCTTTTTTTTTTTTTAAGATTTATTCATTTATTATATATAAGTACACTGCAGCTGTCTTCAGACACACCAGAAGAGGGCATCGGATCTCTTTACAGATGGTTGTGAGCCACCATGTGGTTGCTGGGAATTGAACTCAGGACCTCGGGAAGAGCAGTCGGTGCTCTTAACCACTGAGCCATCTCTCCAGCCCAAGAGTTCTTTTTGAACTAGTTGTTTTACTGAAGAAAACCCACAAAAAATTAATACTGTGAGACCTATGTACTTTTTTGTTTTGCTCGTTTGCCCTATGAAATGGAATAATTTTTATGTTTTATATATTAGATATAGTTACTTTGGAGTACATTATTGTACTAAGCATAAAGGAGGAAGTTTAAAAAACATTCGAAATTATGGCCTGCCCTCAGTTTTAAGAAAAAGTATAGTGTGTGTATGTATGGGTTTGATTAAAGTTTAAAAAATCCTGGGAAAGGGGTTGGGGATTTAACTCAGTGGTAGAATGCTTGCCTAGCAAGCGCAAGGCCCTGGGTTCGGTCCCCAGCTCCGAAAAAAAGAAAAAAGAAAAAAAAAATCCTGGGAAAATTGGTGTCATTGCATACACCTGTGATTCCAGGATATGGCACATGGAGGCAGGAAGATTATAAATTTGAGACCAGTCGAGTATACATGGTGAAACCTTGGGGGTACCTGTTGTTCATATTTGATATGCTGTGTAATAAGTCCTTTCAGGCATAAGGCAGTCGGGCCCCTGTAATCACACATGCTGTTAACTTTTGTCAATGTGTGCAGATTTACACAGAGTAAAATAAAAGAACAAAGAATAAATAGACACGTGTTGTTTAACTATGTTTTGCCATAAGCTGGGTTTAGGTTAGTTTAGATTTTGCCACCAAATGAAATTAAAAGACAAACATGGTCACCCTGGGCAGCAGCTGAAATGTCTGGAAGACTTAGGTCAAGGACTCTGAGTCTTGATAATTCCATATTGAATCCTTAAAGACACAAGAACAGAATTTCAGGAGATATGATACTGTGTCCAACAACTCTGTGTGGTGTAAGCAGAGTCAGTGTTCCAGAAAGTTCTTCCAGATGAGTTGTCGTGAATGATGGAACCACATTGCTATGATGTTATCCCAGATGTTTACCTTTAAAAATCTCTGATTCTGGAAAAACTAAGGAAAATATAGCAAGTAGCACAGGAGGGGTGTGTGTGTGTGTGTGTGTGTGTGTGTGTGTGTGTGTGTGTGTGTGTGTGTGTGCGCGCGCGCCTGCCTATGTGTTGCCTGCACGTGTACATCTGCACTGTGTGCATGTAGTATCTGCAGAGGCCAGAAGAAGGCATTAGATCCCTTGGAACTGGAATTACAGATGGTTGTGAGGTGCCCTGTGGGTGTTGGGAATGGAATCCTGGTCCCCTAGTAGTAGGGCCAGGGCTCATAACTGCTGAGTCATCTCTCCAGCCCCATCACAGGATATATTTTGCCAATAAAAGGAAAGCAGAGAAATAAAAGCAGCCCATTGACCAGTGCTTTATGCTCAGGAACAGCCCTCCTTTACTTCCTATTGAATAACAATTAAACAGTTAGAAACTATTTATATCAGTATACCGAAAATATTCATTAGTAAAACTGAGCATTTGTATAAAGGATTTTAAAACATCTAATACTGAAGAAACATGTCTTTAAGCACTGGTTTGTGTTAAATTTAGATCCAAATTTTGTGGGTTTTTTGTTTTTGTTTTTGTTTTTTAAGGTTGCTTATGTTTGTGAAGTATTCACCATTCCCGTTGCTGTCAGTTTTAAATGCTACAAGAACCAAATGCCCTGTTTTCATATAGAATGTTTTCTTTACATGTCTATTAAATGTCTAAACTTGAAGGTCGATCCAAATTCATACATAATACATTTGTGTTTACCTTTTTACCTAATTCAAAGCAAAACTTTGAAATCAGTTTTATTCTTGTTGGGCATCAATGGGAAGAGAGGCCCTTGGTCCTTGAAGGCTCGATGCCTCAGTGTAGGGGAATGCCAGGTTGGGGAGGCAGGAGGGACTGGGTGGCTGGGTCGGGGAGCACACTCATGAAGGCAGGGGTTTGGGGGATGGAATGGGGGGTTTCCGAGGGGAAACCCGGAAAGGGGATAACATTTGAAATGTAAATAAAGAATGTAAAAGAAAAGAAAAATGCAAAAAACAATTTTATGTGTCATGCGTTTAGTACTGTCTAGCCTGACTGGTAATGATCTCACCAGTAATTTCAGAACTGGTTTCTGATCTAAATTTGACCGTTAAAAAACTCATTCTGAGCCTGGTGGTGATGGCACATGCCTTTAATCCCAGCACTTAGGAGTCAGAGGTTGGCAGATCTGAGTTCAAGGCCAGCCTAGTCCATAGAGTGAGTTCTAGGATAGCCAGGGCTACACAGAGAGACTCTGTCTCAAAAAAATCAAGATGGATGGATGGATGGATGGGTGGATGGATGGATGGATGGATAGATAGATGGATGAAGGGTGGATAGATAGATAGATAGATAGGAGAAATTTATTTTTGACGGAGAGGCAGGTAGATATCTATGATTTGATTCCAGTTTTGTTTATAGGCTAGTTTAGTCTACATAGTGAGACAATGTCTCTGAAAATTGAAAAGCAATAAGCCTTCACCTATTCTCTAGTTAACTAAGCTTTTTATTATGTTGATTTTAAGAAGTGAAAAATCACATGGCTGTCTTTTTATCCCAATGCCAAACATGGTTTAACAGCCTGAAAATGTTTGTTGGACCCATATAACTCTCAGTAACATTGAAGGAACACATCTGAAAGACCGGCTGAACCTGCTCCCTCTAGACAGGAAATTTAAGTTTTCCTACGTGACCTAAAATAATTGAGTTTCATTAGTGAAAATGAAAAGCCCAAACAAAGCCTGCGTTTCAGAGCTTTCTTAGCTCTGGACCTAGGAGTGGGCTGACAGCCCAGCAGAGCAGTGCGCTCCTGCCTCTGCACATGCCTTTGAAGGTGGCAGAGGGAGCCTGGGCTCCTTCTGTCAGTGCTCTGCTTTTCTCCTCTGCTGCTGTTCGTCCTTCCTCCCTCTCCCATGTTTTCCTTTTGTCTGGTTTCCTCCATTTCCCCTGGAGTCCATCTCTTCCTTGTCTTTTCCCTCTTCTGTCTACATCGCTTTCTCTTTATGCCTGGACCAAATCAGAACAACAATTCAGTTTATTGTTTTGCTAAGTCTTATTCAGGCCATACAGACAGTCTAATACATATTAAACTAAACTGTTCACTTTTCTTGCCCTTTGGTTGAAGTAGTTTGCATGTGCCAGATAAACTTTTTGTGACACCTTCTAGGAATTTAGGAGGATAGTTTTTTTTTTTTTACTTTTAAAATTATTTTATTATGCAGCAGAGTGGCCGTAGCAGAGTCATGCACACAGCATAGTGGCCATAGCAGAGTCATGCACACAGCATAGTGGCCATAGCAGAGTCATGCACACAGCATAGTGACCATAGCAGAGTCATGCACACAGCATAGTGGCCATAGCAGAGTCATGCACACAGCATAGTGACCATAGCAGAGTCATGCACACAGCATAGTGGCCATAGCAGAGTCATGCACACAGCATAGTGACCATAGCAGAGTCATGCACACAGCATAGTGGCCATAGCAGAGTCATGCACACAGCATAGTGGCCATAGCAGAGTCATGCACACAGCATAGTGACCATAGCAGAGTCATGCACACAGCATAGTGACCATAGCAGAGTCATGCACACAGCACACACTTCCATACACTCACCCTCTGGCTGTGAGAAATGTTCATGCCTTGCCACAGTGTGTACCAGATTTTTTTGAGAAATAAAACTTTATTGCTATTTCTAGTCTGTTCATCCTTTTTCTCTCATTTGAATAATAAAACACAAACTAGTGTTGCTTATTTATGAATGCATCTAAATATAATAAATTGTATGAAGAGCTTCTTCTAACTAGAGAATTGACATTTAAAAAATTAATTCAAAACTTCGAAAATGTATGGAACCAGATCCCACACTGCAGAGCTCTTTCAGTCCCCTCACTTCTCAGTAATTGCTCCATGGCCTCTCCCTTGACCTCACCACCTGTCTGTTCCTGTCACCCTTCCTCCTCCATCTGTGTTGATATGGCCCATTTCCTTCTCTTCCCTTTTCAGTCCTTGTCATGTAGGCAGCACCACACCTGCTCAGCAAGTGTGTCCCGCACTCAGCCCTTTTTAACGTCAGCTTTCTGCCTCAACCTCTGTGAAACACTGGTGTGCGGACGAAGCTGCTGGCCGCCATGGTTTTCATTTGCTTTTTGTGGTCACATGTTCTTTCCCAGTCTGTAAACACTGGAAGGCCTACTTCATATGTACCAGACAGGGTCTTCTGACTTGTCTTACTAATTATCCCTTGAGTTGTGTCACGTCTCCGGTTAGCCCTGTTTCCTGAATTTAAGTTTTGGCTACTATGTTTTTATCTGTAGAAGTTCTGCTTAACTGACAGATATCTTTTTAAATAGTCCTCCGCTCCCTACAGTTTTCCTTGTAGGAAAACATGCCTTTCTGTCTCCTCTAGAAATGCAGCTTTTAAGCACACCTGGTCATGTTAATTGTTTACACTTGTTCTTGCTGTGATGTCTTGTTTCCCCCTCGGTTTCCATCTCTTCTTCATCTCCTTTCCTTCATCTGTGTCGATTTTTCCTATTCTCCATCTTGTTCCCTTTTCCATCAAGCAGCTTCTTCATCCTGCTCGGATGTTAGTTCTCCTCTAGCACCTTTGGGCTGCTCCTAGGAACTTTGTGTTTGCTCTTACAGCCCACAGAAGCATTTGATTTGATTCATTTCTTGTCTCTTTCTGCCCCTTTCCCTCTCCCCTCTTACTTACCCCTCCACCACTTTTATTCATTTAGGTATCCTTTGCTTCTGTGTGATGGTGGTGCTACTGCTGATGGTGTAGGGTGTGTGAGCATATGCTAATGAGCCCATGTGGGCATGGGAGTGGAAAACAGTCTTGGGCTTCAGTCCTTTCCTTCCTCGTTGTGTGAAACAGGATCTCTTCATCTTTGCCTGCTACATAGGCCAGGCCAGCTCCTGTAGGAGCACTGGGCTGATGGATGTATATGTTTTGTTTATATGTATATGTCACTTCACCCAGTTTCCTGTGGGTACTAGGGATTAGAATTTAGGGCCTACACGCACATAGCATGCACTTGACTCACAGAGCCATGTCCCTGAGTGATTGGTTCTCTTTTGAAAAAAGTTTGGAAAAAGAAAAATAGACATAGGAGAATTAGCACTGACTTGTGGCTCCCCATATCTTATGAGTTCTCCTTTGGTGTACTGAGTTTTACCTGCGTGTCACATGGTTTTCACCTGCTCCTTTTACCAGACAGTATCGTAGAAGCTTTGATGGGCTCATTCTATCTAGTCTGTGTTCTCTTGTTGTCAAACATTGTTTGCTGTTAAGATTTTTAAAAACCAGGAGTCTTATCAAGTGAGTGCAGTTGTTTGCCTCTGGAATAGTTCCTCAAAAACCTTAGTAATACTTTCGTTAGAGACTGAAAGCAGACGCTTGTCTAGACATTGCTGCACGTGTTGACGCTACACAGTAGTGGTCCTACCAGCAAACGGTATGGTCCTGCCTTCTGGTCGTGAGCTGCACTGGGAAGGGCAGCTCAACAGCAACAATAGGAACCAGAAGAACAGCTATAGTATCTCTTAGGATGTTCGGAGTTTACAGTTAGCACCCAGAGAAAACTTCATCAAGGTGACAGAGAAACAAAGACATGGAGGTTTGACCGAGATGTAGAGAAGCACTAGGTAGAAGGTACATGGGTGGAGACCCAGAACACTCATAACCTCTACATTGATTGTAAAAACAGGTTTAATTTGAGGATTTGTGAGAATTAGTTCGTAAACTCCTTTATGGTAAGAGAATGTGAAACCTTATTGGTAGTAGGTAAAAACTGATTGTTCTCTTCTCTCTTGTTTTTGAAGACTTCCCTTTCATGAAGTGTTAGTGTTTTGTTTGTTTCTAGTACAGGGAATCAGACCTAGGACCTTCAACTGCTCTACAGCTGTTCTCCTACTCAGCTGATTCCTAAGCCTCCGCTTTCTATTTTGTGTACTTGAAGCTGTTTCTAGGTGTGTAAATACTCAGTTTTTAGTCCCCCTGTTGAACTGCCCCCTTTATCGTCTTTATCTCTAGTATTGCTTCGTTGAGCTGCTTGGTTTGATATAAATGTTACCTACTCCCTTTCTGCCTTGTGCTTGTGTGGTCCACCTCCCCCCACCCCAAGTTGTGCTTGAGTCGTCTGTCCCACACTTGCCCTTGTGTGGCCTATCCCCCCTCTCTAACTTGTCCCTCTGTGGTCTTTACCCCCACTTATCCCTGTGTGGTCTGTCCCCCTGTCCCCTGACTTGTCCCCATGTGGTCTGTCCCCCTGTCGTATCCCCCGACTTGTCCCCATGTGGTCTGTCCCCCTGTCTTGTCCCCCGACTTGTCCCCATGTGGTCTACCTTCAGAGTCCGGCTTTCCAGCTTTACTTCTCTTCACATATCTCAATCAACAGAAGTCATCCTGGCAGCCTTTGCTCATACACTTTAGTTCATTTAAATTTAAGGAAAATACTTGCAGATTTAGAATCTATTTTATTTTTATATATTAAATAACACTATAATAGAATGTTTTGATGTAATTTTTAAAAATTTTTTTTACTTGAATTACATGTATATGTGCATGTCTGTGTGTAGCATGTGCACATGAGTGTAGCTCAGTGAAGGGGAGGAGAGTTATTGGGAGTCTCTGGAGCCAGACTCACAGGTAGTTGTGAGAATGCCTAGCGCTGGGACTAGGAACTCAACTGTGGTCCTGTGCAAAAGCAGTAAGCACTTAAAGGGCCCTCTGTCCAGCCATGTGGTTTTTATTTTGTTTTTAAGATTTATTTTTAGTTTATGTGCATGGGTGTTTTGCCTGCATGTGTGTCTGGGCATCACATGTGCTCAATGTCTGAAGATGCCAGAAGAGGGTGTCAGATCCCCCTGTAGCTGAAGTTACAGACCCCCGTTAGCCTTCACGTGAGTGCTGGGAACTGAATCCCGGTCTTCTAAAGATCAATCTGTGTTCTTTTTTTTTTTTTTTTTTTTCTTTTTTTCGGAGCTGGGGACCGAACCCAGGGCCTTGCGCTTGCTAGGCAAGTGCTCTACCACTGAGCTAAGTCCCCAGCCCCTCAATCTGTGTTCTTAACTGCTCAGCCATAGTTCTAGTCTCTTTATTGATGCAGTTTAAACACAAGAAAAAAGTCAAGTTATACCCTCCCCCAAAACGAGATTATTTTTAAAAATTCACGCTTTCTAAGTGGGTCAGTGAGATAGATGTGTTCAGTGACTGTTTGTGCCTAATTGATCTCGTGTTATGGGCAGTGGAATGAAAAAGAAGTTCAACGTTGAAGTTTACTGCTTCAAAGAGTAATGCATATTAGATTATTTTAAAATGCAAAATGATTCTTGGTACTTCAGCATACAGGAAGTCGAATTCACATATTTACACAAATATATAAATTATTTCCTATTACATCTTTTTTAATATCTAAATCCTTGCATACTTTATATAAAGATATGTTTCTATAATTTTTTCTCTTTTATGTGTACATTTACCCTAGTTTTTTTATATTTGGTTTTTACCCTAGACACAGGAATTGGCAAATTGTTGCTTATGGGCAAGTCCTGGCTATCTCTTGTTTTTCTATGTGAAACTAAAACAAAGCCATATTGACTCTTTACAGTTTGTATGGTGCTTTGTTCCCATATCATAATTGAGCAATTGCACTAAAGAACATTTGTGTATAGATCTTAAAGCCTATATTTGCCATGTGGCCCTGTTTATTAAAGAGAGAAGTTGACCAATGTGATTGTTAGGAGATGATCTTATTAGTGGGGGGGGGGTATCAGGCTGCATGCTCACAATTTCTGATGTACTACAATGGATTCATACCTGAGAATCTGAATTTTGGGGGCTGTCAAGATGGCTCTGTAAGTAAAGGCTTTAGTTGCAAGCCTGATGTCCTGAGTTCAGTCCCTTGGATCAATATGATCTCCATATGAGTGCTGTGGTGCATGGGTACAAATACATAAAATAAATAAGTGTAACCATCATTTACTCCATCTCTAACAAGTGTCAGCAGTGCTGAGCTTTTATCTGAATACCACATATTGAGGAACACTGCTATAGTATATTACTAAATACTCTAGATACCGTATTATTAAATACATCTTTGATTTCCTGTGGTCTCAAATAAATACATTAATAATAAATTACATGTTGAACATCTCTTATCTGAAATTCTTGGGACCAGGAGTGTTTTCAGATTTTTGTCCTCTTTCTGTGTTTAGAGTATTTTCATGAGTCCGTTTATATTTAGCTGAACATTCCTAATCCCCCAATTCGAAATACAAAATGGTCTTACATCTGAAACTTAGCATTATGTCATGAGAAAGCACTGCGTTTCCAACAGTTCCTATTTTAGATTTTTTAGAGATGCTTGGCCTGTGGTTTGTGTGCTACTTGTAATAATGCTGAATCTGTAAAGCCTTTAACTTTCTCCTAAGAGCACAGCTTTAGAATAGGTACAGACTCTGAGCAAACAAAATGTCTGTGAGCAGTGGGATGAGTGGGCACAGTAAGCCGTGATACCTTCATACCAGAGAACCCAGGGACAGCCTGAACCTTCCAGGATTATCTACCTGTGGTGACGAGAACCAGATGCCACAGTAGACACTGTACTTCATTACTGTCTTGTGGGGATGCAGAACCGATGGGTGTGAGAGTGCTTATAAGAGCCAAGGCGGAGGCAGTCCTTATAGCTGGGTGCTGACTATACTAATACATTTGTTTGTGAAAATTTATTATTTGTTTCTTGGAATTGTATGCTCACCTTTGTTATTATTTTTTTTTAATCCTAGTAGCTCGAAACTGTTAAGAGTTAATTTTTTAAATGCTAAGGACACTTAGACTTTTCAGTTCTTGTGTGTATAGGAGGAGAACATGGTTTCCATGGGAACTTCTGCCTCCTCTTTCAGTGCCTGACTTTCTGTAGATTTCTGTGTCTGTTCTATCGTGTGTGTGTGTGTGTGTGTGTGTGTGTGTGTGTGTGTGTGTGTGTGTGTGTGTGTGTGTTTAATAGTGAACCAAAAGAAGTTTATTCTGAATTGTTTTGGTATTCTTAACAGAGAGATACATATAAATATAAAGCACAAGTTCTAAGTTCCTTAATTTCTCCATCCTGGCTTCCTAACTGTGTTATGGCAAAAGGATGTTGTATTTAAACTGGAAGAATCGGGGGCTTGGGGATGGAGGGCAGAAGTGATGTTAACAAAACATTTGCTGAAATAGAATGTGATCTCAGACTGTTCATTTTTTACCCCAGTAACAGTCTTAAAATTTGTTGGGGTCTCGTCTTTGTCCCTGTCTAATAGTTATACTGGTGGTGAGTCTTGAATTCAGGGTGAGTGGGCATTTATATAGTGAGAACAGAAAGGACAGGAGGGAAATTCTCACGTACTGATCTGAAGTCTGTGGTAAAGCTGCTTCTCTGCCTCACCCATCTTGTTTGTCATGGTTGGTTTGTGCAGGGTCCTAGAGAAAACCGTTTGTCAGCAGAGTGCGTGGCATCTCTCTTGTGAGTGGGGGAGGGAGGAGTTGACTGGAGGCTGGTGGGCTTGTGTGAGGAGAGGACAGCAGTGTGACTGTGCATATTCCAGCCGGAGCCTCTGAGTCACTTAAGAGAAGAGAATATTTGGTTTCCTTTCTGTCGCTCCCGTAGGCAGCACATTGTGAGGTTACATACAGAGTTAATTATGCACAGCAGTGAGCCCTGCTGTTCCCATGCTTTCCTGATGCGGTAGCACCCAGCACAGTAATTATCGCTGAAACTCAATGTCCTAGTTACATGGATTTCCATGGGTAGAACGCAAGAAACTACAAACCTAGATTTATAAACCTTTAGCATGAAATGCGTTTACATTTTTCATAGAGGATGCATTGTAAGTGTATAGAGGATTTTTTAGATGCATGGAGATTTTTTACCTTTCATCAGGCAGTAGCTGCCATAAGATGATGTCACCTTGCAGCTGATTGGCTGTTGCAGCACCTAGGGCAGGGAAGAGAAAGAAAAATGCCGGCACAAACCTCAGTGGTGGTTCTGTGGTTGTTTCTATCTATTTTTGATAGAATCTTTGATTAGTATCAAATTTACTGTATTTGGCCATGTGAACTATTAGGAGCTATTCTAGGGTGAGGGAAATTCGGAGGAATGAGGCGGCTGATTTGCAAACGGATCTGTGATTGTAAGTTGCAGAATCTGGGTATAGGAATAAGGCAGGGCGTGCTAGAGGATTGACTATGGGAGGGGCTGGCAGAAAATGCTTATATGAGCAGCAAAAAACAGAGATGCTTTGACTGCTCTCAAGTTAATATGTTTCCTTTAATGTCTGAGTTGGAAATGTGACAATATGGTATTTTTATTTTAAATCACAGAGGTTATTTTATGTGGTGTTAAGCAATATATAAATATTTATTCAAAGAATCTTTATTTTCTTATTATGTGTCTTACCTAAATAATGATTTTTATCCATAGCTTTATTTATTTTGAGTCTTCCTGGAAAATGGAAAAAGCTTCCTTAAGGATTTATTTTCTTTTGCTTTGTGCAGATAAAAGCTTTGACGATGAGGAATCAGTGGATGGAAATAGGCCATCATCAGCTGCTTCAGCCTTCAAGGTTCCTGCACCTAAAACTCCTGGAAACCCTGTCAACAGCGCACGGAAGCCCGGTTCAGCAGGTGGCCCTAAGGCTGGAGGTAATGCAAATGCATCTCAGGTCCATGTGCATGCTTCATGCATTGTGGTGCTCAGTGCTTCAGAGCGTGTGCTCTCCATGACTGCAGCAGAAATGCAGGGCTGGAGACACTGTTACACATAGAAAGTGTACTGCCCTTTAGACGATGACTACTATAAATGGTAACTTCCGGTAAAAATGTATGAATTTGTGTTTTCTTTTGGGTGCTTATTTTTCAGATGCCAGGTTTAAAGGAAAGATTCAAAGAAGTGGTCTTTTGGAGTGTGTCTTTGAAAGGGAGTGGTATTTCAGGACTGGGTCGATTTTGGGTATTGTAGCTGTCAGAGCTTTGAGGTACAGAAATAGAGTATGTTTTCACAGTGTCTAGGTGTAACGGACACTCCAGCATTTAAAATGGCTGAATACACTGAATAATTTGTCACAACAGGAACTGGATGATGATGATCAAGGAAAACTGCCTCAGAAATGGTTTCTGGGTTTGATAATAATAAATAAGGAAGTGGGGGAAGCAGGCTTTTACGCAGTCTTGCAGCACCTCTTGGAGCTTTTTAGAATCTCTGCCTTATTTTTTTAATGGTATTTTTTCATATACTCAGTAGGATCCATGTGTAACTACCTGGTGTGATTTTCTGCAAGATCTGTCTGACAGAATGAGTCTGTAAGGACAAATACCTATTTGAATGGTAGAGGTCACTCATCTTAAAATACTGACACGTGTGTGTGCTTACACATACACACAGTATCTTGGAAACATTTCGTTCATAGTAATTGATGTGAAAATCAAGGTCTTTACAGTTTTTGTGTTTTATCTTTTTGTCTGTGGTACTTTGATTAACAACAAAACTGAAAGGAAAATAAAAACTGCCTGTCTTCTACTATGTTGGTTCTGAAAGAAGCTGTGTTCTATTTTAGCACAACCAAACATGTTTTCTAAATCATATGATTAGAAATATAGGGATGTATGCCTGCCCCCCGCCTCGTAGCTGGGGGGTCTCGCTATATAGCCCTGGCTGGCTGGAACTGGCTATGTAGACCAGACTGGCCTTCAACTCACAGAGATTACCGGCCTCTGCTTCTCGAGTGCGGGTACGAAGGATAAGCGACACCGGTATCTCATATTTAGACTTTAACTCTGATATATCATATAATGAGAAAGAATGCCCATAAGCGTGTTCTGCACTACTAGTGCTGTAGCACATGATGCTCTGTGACACCGTCTGATCTTCAGGAAGATGCATGTGGTAGTCTTTGGTGTTCTCTAACAAAAAGCGCCGTTCATCCTTACAGGGGAGGTTTTTCCTGATCTTTAATGACTGAATTACAGAATTCTAATCTGTGATAATTTCACAAAACCTTTGCTAAAAATAAACTGTATGTTAAAAATATATGAATTACTATCTGGGTGTATATTTGCCATAATACTTAGCATTCTTATGAATCCTGACTAGTAGTTTATAATTAGTTCTGGTTTTATGAGTTAATTCTGGAGTAATTTATTTATCACCGGCCACGTGGTTCTCTGATATGAGAAGGTTTCTCTTGAAGGACTGACTTAGTCCCCTTAGCCTATGGCTGGCAGTCTGCAGTCCTTGCAGGTAGGACAGTGTGAGGTAGGCCTTGTGTCATCCTCCTAGACAGTGACTCTCCTCCTCTTCTTTCTTTTTCCTCTTCTCACTCTTCAGCAATCACACATTCATTCTCGTTTCTCTTGCTATCAATGCTCACTTGATTGTCTGTCTGGTTGTGGGCTTTTTGAGATTGTCTTCCTTCATGGCCTAGGCTGACCTCTAAATCCTAACTTCATGTGTGTGAGTTACAAGGATAAGCCTCCGTGCCAGGCAGCTGCCTGTTCTAAGAAACACATGTCTGGCCAGAGAGTACTGATGTTCTGAAATTAATGCATTCTTGCCTGTCAGTCTTTCTTTGAGAACTTACCTATAGATGCTCTGGTATTGGCAGAGACGCTGACTTTTAAATTAGCTGTAGGGAGTTTTCTTAGAGTCACTGCAGCATCTTTGTATCAGAAGAAACCTTGGCCCTCGCAGAGCAGCTCTGCCTAGTAATCCCGGTGGTGCCAGCTCCAGTGTGTGAGGACAGGAGCCGGCTGTAGATAGAGTCAGGAGAAGATGTCACGCGCACTAGCTGTAGTGCGGAGAGAACGCCTTAGTTACTTCCACACATGCCTGTGTTTTCATGAGAAGACAGAATTGGCACTACTTGTATTACATCACTTTGTATACCCCTTTCCTACCTGTTATTTTATCCTGTTTTTTCATGGTCTTAAATTAGTTAAAAATTATTTAAATTAAATTATTAAATTAGTTAAACATGTATGTGTAGATATTTACATTGCCTTTAGTTTTCCTGCAAGTGTAAACTGTTGCCACTCTTTCATGTATATCTTTTCACATGTCTCCAGCGCCCCTGTGGCTAAGGCTTTGGTGATGCTGGTATTCAGTTGTTGTTTAGTGGCCTTGTAGTGCCGTACCCATGCCTGTTACTGAGGCATTCCACAGTGCCTTGGTTTTTGAGGGCAGTAGAAGTAAAGGACTTGTGCAAACAAAAGAAATACAAATAAATCTAATTAGGGACAGTCTCTTCCTGTCCCCCGGGCTTCTCCTGCAGCCTCAGCTGCCTTGAGCTTTCTGTTCCCCTCTGCAGCATCCTGAGCACCAGCATCCTGAGCACCAGCATCGCCGTTGGGCTCCACCTGCTTGACTCACTGGAATGAGTTTCTGGAGTTTACTGAATGAGAAGATAGGGACATTTTAAGGTTGGGGATGTTTGTTTGTTTGCTTGTTTGTTTGTTTGTTTTAAATTTGACAGAGTTCCCCAAAAGGATCATAAACCTAGTTGTGGCTAAAATAGTTCTTGAAGAATGTGTGTGTCCTCGCTGTCTGGCTGCCGTCCTTCCCTCCCCTCCACCTCCTCTCAGTGGTTTGGCTCATATTCTTCACTTAAGAGCCTAAGGACTTGATTGTCTTAGTTTAATTGATGAACAACTTCGAGTCTACAGAAATAAAGTAACTTACATAGAGTTGAATATTTAATAAGCAAGCAAAGTATAAAAATAAAAATAAAAATCATCTTGCTGTTGCTGTTGCTGCCACACACTCATTTTTGTGGACAAATGGGGTTTTGCTGGCTCTGTGTCCCCAAAGTTTATCAATGACCAATAGTGATCAAGTGTGTCATAGTGGAGCTTAGCAGGTAGGGCCCCAACAGGACACAGTAAGCAAACCTGTGACTTTTACTTTGTAAATGTAAAGATCTTCAAATATTTTCTTGTTGAAATGTATCCTTCTTTGGTATCCTTTAGCTTGGGGTTGTTTCTTTTTAATGGTTGCCTGGAGCCCAGGCTAGCCATCCGCTTGCTGTGTGGCCAGGGCTGACTTGGAAAGCCTGGTCTTCCTGCAGGTAGTACCGAGCCTGGCTTTGAGATTGGGTTTTTGAAGTTCATCTCCTGACTTACAGGATCCTCTACTACTACACCAGTTGTTTGGCTGCTCTTTGTTTTGTAAAATAAGAGAAAGATTAGATGGTGGTATAATTCCATAGTTTGTAATTAGCTTTGGATTGTGAGGTTAATAACTTGTCATTGAGACATAGAACTGGACAAATCCTGTTTTCAAAAGTCCTTTGTCTTTTCTTGCTTAATTAGGTGACCATTTAATTGTGTTTGTGTTGTTTTCCTTTAATACCAAGGCTACTTTGAACCTCAGCACTCCCCAGTGGAGTCCACTCTGGACTTAGCAGGCAAGGCCAGCCCGGAGCGGCCTCAGTACGTAGACGGCAGCTTTAGCTTTCAGCTCTCATTACTAGGAAGACCAGCATCTCAAATCTGCGGTGCCCGTCTCCTCACGGAGTTCCTTGTTTATTATTTGCTCGTCTGTTACACAGTGTTCTGACACATGTATGCCTGTATGTCAGAAGAGGACACCAGACCTCATTACATATGGTTATGTGCCAGTGGCCTGCCTGGGGTGAGAAGGTTCCAAGGGAAGACAGAGGTGGGGTGTGGGTCAGGGGAGTCATGGGGAGGGGAAATTTATCTGTCTCCCGCAGTACTTCTGTCTACAGCTCTGCTAGTCTAAGGCCAAAGGCTGCTGCCTTCTAGTATAAACTCTGTTAGCAGCCAGCAAAGGAGTTAAGAAAGAAAGCTTAATTTGTAGTGCTCCCTTCTCTGACTCAAGAAATTCTTCATGTCCAGGTGAGAAACTTGGATTTGTTAACTCTTCGTGTGCCAGAGAGAAAAGAAAAGGAAAGGAAGAAATTGATTTACACAGAATATATACATACATTTTGGTTGGGCCTGAGCACCTGCCTCGATCAACTCCACAGGAATTCATGCTTACATACATACATATATAACTACATATGTACATATAGACAGACAGACATATACATATGTACATTTAGTGGATGGGGCAGAGCCCACAAGCCACCACTTTATTTCATCTCTCTGGCCTTTTTATAGTCAAAAGTTCTTAGAAAATTACCTCATAGATAAAATGTCACAACAAGGGGTTGCAAAGGATGTTAACAGTAAGCTCAAAGCGGCAGTTCACTGTGCAGTTCACTGTAAGTTCAGAGCAACAGGTTCACACGGCCTTGCTTTATCACAGTGCACACCTGTGGCTTCATCCTTGGACCTGACCTAGAATGGATGTTTTAACTTGATCACAGATTTGTCCCAAGCCTATTCCTCTTTTTAGCATCATTGTGAAAGTTCCTTGTATTCCTTTTTTTTTTTAATTTTATTTATGTATACAGGGTTCTGCCTGCATATATGCCTGCAGGCCAGAAGAGGACACCAGATTTCATTACAGATGGTTGTGAGCCACCATGTGGTTGCTGGGAATTGAACTCAGGACCTCTGGAAGAGCAGTCAGTGCTCTTAACCTCTGAGCCATCTCTCCAGCCCCCTTGTATTCCTTATTATGCAGCCTTTACTTACTATTCTATGAAGAATGGATATATTCTATTTTTGATTCTAACTTTATTATATCTTTCTGGCAAAACAACTAAAACCATTTCTTTTTTTTTTCTTTTTTCTTTTTTTTTCGAAGCTGGGGACCGAACCCAAGGCCTTGCGCTTGCTAGGCAAGCGCTCTACCACTGAGCTAAATCCCCAACCCACTAAAACCATTTCTTAAAACTTTTTTCCTAAAATTATTTGAATCAAATTAGGTGTTCTATAAAATCATTAATTCATTTAAACAGTCTTAATTCATGAAAGCTCATCTTCATGTTGATCTGAAGAAAATTTGCTCAATAGAGTGGGCTAATGCCCATAAGTACTAAGGCTATGTAATGATGACAGGAAAGGCATAGCAACTGCACGAGGCAGTCCTGAGATGAAGTCTTTTGGACATTGCTTCTCAGAGCTCAACCATCACAGACCATGGAAAACTGATGGGCCACCTCTAGGAAAGTCACCTGCTAGCCTTAGCCTCTCCTAGATGGCTCCTGACAGTTAGGAGCTGCCATGTGGTTGCTGGGACTTGGGCTAGAAAAGCAGCTGTTGACCTCTGAGCCATCTCTCCAGCCCTCTTTCAGTAATGTCTAAATACCCACTTGCTACAGATGATGCTAATCATTCCCTCTCCTCAACATACATACATTTATACATACATACATACATACATACATACATACATACATACATACATACACACGTGCACACATACATAAAGAATAAGCATGACAGGACTCACATTTACCTAATTTCAAAGCATATGCTGTTGATGAGAAGCAGAAGTTCACTAGTAGGTCTCCATGTCTTTGTGCTGTAGCTCAGCTCGTAGAGCACTTGCCTCATATCCATAAGCATAAACCTCATGAGCTCAGACCTCACATAACCCTGACACGCAGACCTCACATAACCCTGACACGAAGGAAGTAGAGGCAGAAGGTTTAGAAGTTCAAGTTACAGTAGATGTTTCAGGCCAAACTGGGCTGAGACCCTTTTGATAAAGAAACAACCAACAGAAAACCTTTCTGTATGTGTGCTTTGGTTTTATTTTCCTTCTTTGTTCCTCCCTTGATGATGAGGAAAGATCTTTGAGTCAGAAGATGTTAGCACTAATGAGGTCTGAAGGAAGTTCTGACCGCCTGTTCATAAGTGGAATCCCAGAATTGACTGCTTTCCCCGAGATAGTCAGCTGTAACTGGGATGGGCTGAGGACCCGGTGATGCACCACTGTCAGACTTCCTTTTGCACAATTTCTGGGTCATTTCCTAAAGAAAAGTTCATATATATGTTTTTTACTTTTTGTCTCAAATAGTAGAAGTTTCTTACTAAGTTTGGAACTTAGAAGTCAGCTAGTCACCATTCCAACTTAAAATCTTTTTGAATTTCCAATCTGTGCCTCATAAAGTCCCCCAATACCAAGAATCTTAACTTTACCTTCAAGGTAAAAATGATTTGAGAAAATAGAAGTTATTGTGAGTAGGCGGCTGCTCGTTTTGTCACTGTGTGGAAGAATGGATGGCTTTTACTCTGGTCACATTTTTAACCTTAGTAGTTTTTTTTCCTCCTATGTAAATCTTAAAGTGTCACAGACATTTCTTTGTACAAGATTTATTTTTTGAGGCACTCAGAATATTTAGGAAAAAGATGACAATTTTGTTGGTATCTGAATATGTGAGTTGAAGACCCATACTCTACATGTAAATCCTTGTTCCCATCTGCAATTGCCTGTGGAACTCACTCTGTGCCCCACTCCGTGCTCTGTCCTGAAAGCACCACAAAGAGAGATCAATTCAAGTCGTATTTCTGTGACGGGGTCTCATGTATCCCAGGTTGGCCTTGAACTGGCTGTGTATCTTAGGATCACCTTAAAATTCTGATCCTTTAGCCTCCAAACACATAAGTGCTAGGACTGCAGGTGCATGCCCCTGCACCCAGGTTTTTTTCTGCTGGGGATGTTGGGACCTGGGGCTCTATTCATGCTAGGCAGTGCCTCCTCCAGCCCCAGTCTGAGGTTGTTAACCTAGAAAGACACTAGAGTGCCTGTTCATGACCTTATGACCCAGAGATAATTACTGGCAGCATATGAGTTCCCATGCTGAATCTCCCTGTTCTTTTTGATGAAAAGTGATGTGTTAGAGCATTGTAAAGCTGTATAGACACAAATCTATTCCAGTTCTGTCTCAGAAAGATAAATTTATCATTAAGAAAATTTGCCTGTGTGGGACATTTTCAGCCTCATTGTAGCTGTCCATGTAAATAGAGGTTTCTAATAATGCTGCAGTTCCAAGCTCGTGCTTATGTCTGTGTGCAGTCTGATGCAGCTGGATTCTTATTATTTCTGTAATGTGCATATTCTGAATGAATCTTTCCTTTCCACTTAATCTTTTTAAAAATATTTTTATATATTGCTTGCCAATGAAAAAAGTTTGGACACATAGTTCCATTTTAAATATAAAAATCATGGTAATTGCTACAATAAACAATATAATTACATTTGAGGGGCTGGAGAGAGGTGCTCAGCAGTTAAGAGCATGCACTGCTCTCGAAGGCAAAGCACGCTTGCTTCCCAGCACCCACACTGGGCTGTTCACAAGTACCTGTAACTTCCACTCTGGGCAGCCAATCCCTCTGCCTCTGAGGACGGCCCCTGCACACACTTGCACACACTGATGCATTGCATACAGTTTTAAGTAGTCTTTCAGAACCTTGGGGAATACCTTGCCTCCGTAGTGTCATCAGGTAGAAGTGACTGGTGTATGTTCTCTGTCCTTCTACAGCGTCAGTCCTTTTTATTATGTAGGTCCTAAAACTAGATTCTCTCCTCATTAAGGAATGTGTTTTCAGTATTAAGAATGGAAGCTATTACCTCCACTTCAGTATCTTTTCTTAGTGTGTTTTCTGCTACAATATGCCTTAGACTGGATAGTTTATAAAGAGGCTTACTTTCTCTTGTACAGGGATGTTGGACAGTGTAGTATCTTGTTACTGCCATGTGCTGAAGGTCTTCTGCTATGGAGGACACCACATGCCAACAGTGCCCAGGTTCTTTCCCTCTTGTAAAGGGAAGTCTCATCAAGCAACCCAACTTTCACCTTCTCCCAAAGAGAGAGTCTCTTAAAATACTGTAGCCTAATTTGAGAAGCACAATAAGCATCTGGCACAAGAAATTGTGGGGAACACTTTCAGTTGGTAGCCAGGATTTTAAAAGCTTTTTTTTTTTCATGTCATTAAAGTCGTTTGCAATGAATGTCATGACATTAGGGAGAATGCAAATCTCATAATATGATATTTTTTGTGTCTCTATTTTGTAGAAAATTCCACTAAGTGAGATTACTTAATCCAGTGTTGTGTGTCTTTACATAGTATTATTTTACCTTCTCCACTTTTGTGTATATAACAGCCTTATTAGCTTTTGCCATTTTTATATGTGAAATGATTTCTTTTCTATCTGCCTTACTTTTGGCCAGCATATTTACTAAACATGTTTACAAACATTTTTGGCCACATGTTTACTAAAGTCCTTCACAGTTTCTTTTTACATTTATTTTACTTGTTTGTTTGTTTGTTTTTGTTTTGTGTGTGCATGCATGTGCACGCATGTCAGTGTGTGTGTGTGGGGGGGAAGGATTGGAGGAGTTTGTTCTCTCCTGCACAACTCGAGTATTGAGGATCAAACTCAGGCTGGCAGAAAGTGCCTGAAGACGCTGAACGGTCTTAGTAGTCCCCTAAGACTTTCAGTGTGCTTCTTTGTAATCCTGAGGCATGTCAGTGCACAGACAACACTAGCCTCACGCTCTTGGGATCTTTTTCTTCTAATCAGGTATAGAAATGCTGTTTTGTCTTATCAGTTGATTGGATTTTTTTTTTTTTCCGGAGCTGGGGACCGAACCCAGGGCCTTGCGCTTGCTAGGCAGGTGCTCTACCACTGAACTAAATCCCCAACCCCTGATTGGATTTTTAAAAAATGATAGATTCTATTTTGTCTTTCTTTACTCTCTTCTGGCATTTTTGCAACAGGCTTCACATATTTCTTAATTATGGTATCTGAAATATCCACTCTTTTCTGTTTGACTCCAACTTTGCCTTATTCAATAAAGACTTGATTAAGAGTTGGGCAGTGGTGGTACACACCTTTAATGCCAGCACTATGGAGGCAGAGAGGCACATCTCTGAGTTCGAGGCCAGCCTGATCTACAAAGTGAGTTCTAGGATAGCTAGGGCTACACTGATAAACCCTGTTTAGAAGAAAACAAAAAAACAGAAAAGAATTCAGTAAAATTATAAAAATAGTCTTAGTTTCCTATAAGAGTAGGGTTTTTGTTTTTATTACATTGACATTAATATACTGGGAGTTTATTTTGTATAAAGTGGCAGTGTGCCCGTCTTAACTTCCCTGTATTTCTTTTTTTTTTTTTTTTTTTTTTCCCTTTTCTTTTTTTCGGAGCTGGGGACCGAACCCAGGGCCTTGCGCTTGCTAGGCAAACGCTCTACCACTGGGCTAAATCCCTAACCCCTCTGTATTTCTTTAAACATGATCAGTTAAGTCAGTACAGCTAAGTAGAATATTCTGTACTCCATTGAAACGCTAGCTTTGTAACAGGTTTCTATAGGGTTTTTGTTTTTTTGTTTTTGAGACAGGGTTTCTCTGCGTAGCCTTGGCTGTCTTGGAATTCACTTTGTAGACCAGATTGGCCCAGGCTTTGCCCAATTTGATTTTCCATACTTTTTATTACTAAGAATTTTTACAAGTAGCACAGTTGGTAAATAGTACACTCTTATCACTTGTATGTATAACAGTAATTCTCCATATTTGTATAAATTGTCTTCAGATAGATTTTCACAGCTATGCTTTTGTGTAGAGAAACATAACAAAGTAAATGTAAACCATGCCATTTCACCTCTAGTTAGTAATGACATCTCTAGAGTTAGAAGGCATGCTCAGTTATGACTGCGGTACGATTGTTGAATACAAGAAACTCGTGTGATGTTATCTCTAAAATAGTCCCATCACCAGTTTTCTCTCTGTGATGTTGATATTTTAAAGTCTTACAGTTGTCTTTTTGGATTGCCCCAAGTGTTTTCAGACTTCTTTCTGATGTTGTTTAACTTGTTCCTATAGCCCCTTTATTTTATATAAATTTATTTCTAACATATATGACTACCTCTCTTCAAATACTTCATTCCATATTCAAATTTCAAGTGTCCTCTAAGAAATTTTCAAAGTAAAGTAACCTTTTGCCTTTAAAGCAAGGATGTAGTTATACTCTCTCACATAGTTGGTGACTTAGTTCTCAGGTGATTTTGTCTTTTTCTTTAAAATGTCTTGTCTGACTTTAGTTAGTGCCTTAAGTCCTGTGTCTGAGTTCTGAGTTTGCCTACTGCTTTGCTCTTCTTCCTGCAATGGCTGTGCAGTCTCTTGAATTTTTGTTGCTGCTTGTGGTTCTTTTCCTCTTAATGTTTGGACTTTGTTTTTCAGTCAGCTAGTTTTATCATCAGAAAAGCTTCTTTCTTACTTCACTTTCTTCTTTATTCTGTCTGTGTAGATGTTATTTTGGCGTTTCCTGCATAATGTGTAGTCTGATTTGGATTGAAGCTTTGCTCAGTTTAAACTGGCCCTCTTCTGTTGGTCTGTGGAAATGCATACACATGCTGTGCCGGCTTTCTACTTCAGAATCCGGAATCATTTTGTCTCTCTGGAGCCTTTTTGTTTCTTCTTTTCCCTTGCCCTCCTGTCTTTGGAGGGCACTTCCACCTTTTAAGCACCACTTAATTATGATCCTGGGGACACCTTCCGCAGATTCTGAGTTGTCTCTGGTGGTCTTAGACATTTCTTTCCCATGCTTCCTTGTGGTTTGCAGCTTGAAATGTTTTTCTTCTTCCTTATCTTTTTTGTTAGCATGTTCTGTAGTTTTATTTACTTTTTTTAGTGTCTGTGGATTTATATACAACATTTACTTGAATATTTGCTTTGACTAGACATCTACATATTCATGGAGTCAGGGTCTACTGTAAGTTTTGTTGGTTTGCCTCTGGGTTTTTACAGGGAGGCCTCATTCTGCAGCCTTGGCTGGTCTGGAGCTTGCTATATAGCCATGACCTCAGACTCACAGAGCATCACCTGCCTCAGTGCTGGGATTAAAGGTGTGGTTCTCAACTGTAGTTTTTCTACTTGATAAATGTTTTTAAGCTGAATACTCTGTTAGCATTGTTAGTTCTGGGACCTTAGTGAACAGACTGTCCTTCCCTACTTTCTCACGTTTGCTTAGTTGCTTATGTATTCCGTAGGCGTCACGGAAGCTAGCCTGTCCTGCCTGTGTAGACCAGGAAGCTAGCCTGTCCTGCCTGTGTAGAGCAGGTGTGGCTTCAACTTCTGATCTGATGGCCTTTGCCTCCTGAGTGCTGGGGTTACAAGCATTATTACCCTGTGCCTGGATGAATCCAGGTTTCTTTGCTATGGTTTGAGTGTGTCTGCCAGTTGTCTATGTGGTGTAGACTAGCTCCTCAGGGGGCATTATGGAGAAATGGCATGTAACTGCAAAGAACAGGTCACTGAGGATGCTCCTCTTATAAGGGGTTAATTTTCATGGCCCACATAAAGAGTGAGCCCCAATCTGTCTGCATTCATATCTTGCCACTCTGATTGTTTCCTCTGTGTGTAGTGCTAGTATATCATTGTCCTGTCGTGAATGTTATGAGGCTCCCGAGACTTGCAAACTTCCAACTTCTGACCAAAATTGGGTCTGTTTTCTTCCCAATATTCCAGTCTCAGACATGTTGTCATATTAATAAAAAATAAGCAGATACATTTATCATATTTAAGTGTTTTATAAATCTACAGGTGTGTTTTGAACTTTCCATTTTATTCTTTACCTGGTCTATCCCTGCTCCACGGTTCTGTTATCATAGTTATTTTAGTTCTTAAGGTTTTACATTTCATAGATAATATACTCAGTTTGTTGTTTTCTGCAGGGCTGTTGGAATAGTTCCTGACTTACTACTCGTCTAAGTAATTTTTAGTCAGTCTGGCAAATCTGCTTTTGTGAGCCTATTTATTACCGCTGTACCTGGGCAGACTGGGCATCTTTATGGTGACAGTTTGTCCTGTCATGAATGTGAAGTTTATCTTTGTTTATTTATGTGCTTTAAATGCCCAATACCTTTTTGTATTGCTGTGATAAAACACCATGATCAAAAGCAAGTTGGGGAGGGAAGGATTTATTTTAGCATAAAATTCCATCTCTGAGGGAAGTCAGAGCAGGAATGTAAGCAGGGAGAAGGAACTGGAGGCAGGAGCTGATGGAGAGGCTAGGCCCCTTGCTGGCCTGTCCTCGGGGCTGGCTCAGCCTGCTTTTTGTGGCTCCCAGGATCTCCATCAACAAAAATGGGCTGAAGACTTCTTCACCTTCAGCCCCGCCTTGTAGAGGCCTTTTCCTCTTAGGTGCATTTAGCTTTTGGTTTAGGTTGGCATAAACTAGCCAGTGAACCCTTTGGTTCTACCCTAGATCAATTTGGTTGGTTTATTCCTAGGCGCCCCCAAGTATGTTTTTATTAAACTTTGTATGTTTTCAAGTTTGGGTTTGTAAGTCTGCCACTGTCTCCCGTGCTCACAGAAGAATTTGATTTGTATGTATTGGTTCTATAGCCACCTTTAAATTTAATTTTAGTAATTTGGATGGGTAGGGTATACTGTTTCACACGCTTTGAACTTCTCCCCAAGGACATTACCTCTTCCTGTATGAAGCGTGCTCTTCAACAGCAATTGTCTGAGATGAGCATCAGCTAGACTGGAACCTCCATTCACACCAAACAGGCTTTGGAGATTAGTTCTATTTTGAGTAGCCCAGCTATTTAGAGTCTGTTTCACAAAAGGCGAGTTTATTCCATATGCTATCATAGACTCTTTAAAATGCCTTAGATTTATCATTTCTGTAGGGTGCCATCCTATCTTGCCATAACCATATTCCACAGTTAGCAAGCATATGCTGTATGACTACTGGGAGAGCTGATGGTGACTTGTAACCCAGGGCCGCCCCTCCTCCCACTCTGGTGGCAAGGTTGGTTTTGAGATTAACCTTTTCTCTCAAAACGGGCTGTTTCATCAGATTGTTTTCCCATTTCAGACATTCTTTCTTTCTCAGGCCCCTTCATTTCCACCCACAATTTTTCTAACTGCTCAGCCATTCTTCCATATCCTTGTTTGAAACAGAATATATGAAGAAGAAAAAGGCAAAACAGAAAATCCCCTCTGGGAGAAAAATGAGAGCTATCTCAGTGGTAGCAGCTGCAGTTAACTTTGTGCCTTTTGAAAAGGGGAAAGAAGCCTCTATTCCTTCATCCCTACAGTCTTCTCTACAGCACTGGAAATCAATTCCCTCTCTCCCTAGCCTCCTTGTAGTGCGACTTCTGCTACTTGGTGGTTTCCTCTTTCTACCACCCTTCTTCACCCTTTCAACCCTAACACTGGAGAGGAGAGACAAGAGGATACAGGAGTTCCCTGAATAAAGTCAGAGGTCTGAAAGAGGGTGAGGTTATCATTAGACTACTTCCTGCTGAGTGAGGTAATCAGGTCCCTTGGAGCGAGTGCGATCTTTGCCATCAGGACATCTAATTTATTATTCTTATTTTTCTTTGGCCATGACTAATTAACAAGTGGCGACCGATGACAGCCAACAACCCATCCTACCTCTCAGGGCCCTATCACTTACATATACTAAAATAAAAGTCCTCAGGATTCCTCTCAGGGCCCTATCATTTATATGTATTCTAAATAAAAGTCCTCAGGATTCCTCTCAGGGCCCTATCATTTATATATACTCTAAATAAAAATCCTCAGGATTCCAGTGTCACACGTCACAAAATTGATCAGCAGCTGGCAAAAGTCATGTACCTGCTAGAGCCTGAGAAAAGTCATAGTTGTAATCTTTTGTGGTTTTGTTTGTTTGTTTTTCAACCAAAACTCCAAAGCTCCCCTTCTCCTTTTTACTCCGTCTCTGACCCCAGTGCATAGAATGGTGTTATCCACATTTAAAGTTGGGTTTCCCTCTCAGCCATTTCTGGAAACACTCTTACAGAGGTGGACTGGACTCTAAATACAGCTAAGCTGACTGTGAATATTAGTTATCAGTGTTCAAATATTTCAACTCTGGGAGCACTTCAGACTTTGAATTTTCAGATTAGGGATACTCAATGTTTTTTGGTGAATTGTGAATATGAAAGTGGGGCCGAAGAGATGGCTCAGTGGTTTAGAAAGCGTATTGCTGCTGCAGAGGTTCTGAATTTGGTTCTTAGCATCCATATTGAGTGACTTACAACTTCCTGAAACTCTAGCTCTGGTAGATCTGACGTCTTCTAAAAGGCATACATAGGCATACATGTAGACAAAACATACACACAGAATAAATAACTTAAAACACTGAAAACAGGATTGTGGGAAGCAAGCATACACCAGCTATTATCCCTAGAGCTCTGGGTACCAATGTGGAGGCTGCAGTAACTAGAGCTTACCTTCTTACCATGAGGTAATGCTGTTGTGGTCGGGAGCAACTTCAGAAACTCATAGAATGGTCTCTGACTATTGAGTACCCGGCCACAGAGGGGGCATCATATCACCCCCTTCCAAGGTTCATGGGACATTGTGGAAGAAGGGGAGGAAAGAATGTAAGTGCTAGAAGAAACAGGAGAGAAGAGTGTTTCCCTTGAATGCACTCTTTAAGCATCATGTACGGTTACGCTTTTTAACTCACAGCTACTTTGATTACATGCCCAAGATTGAGTCTCAGAGCAGTGCCATAGAGAGGGAGGAGTCATGATGCACTGCTTCTCCTTGATGATTTTTACACAGTTAACGGATGATGATGATGATGATGATGGTGATGGTGATGGTGATGGTGATGTGAGAAAGAGAGAGAGAGACAGAAACAGGGAGAAACAGAGACAGGGAGGGAGGGAGGGAGGGAGGGAGGGAGGGAAGGGGAGAAAGGTGCTCCTAGTGTAGCTCATGCTTTTCTAAACAAACTCTGAAACAACCCTAATTAAACTCTTGCTCCCCACCCCAAAGTACCAAGAATAAAGAGACATGGCTGGGAAGAGACGAGAATCCGCGTGTGATCAGTAATGGAAGCAGAGGCATATACTATAGAAACAAATTACATAGTGTATAAACATGGCAATTCTAATCGTATCTAATTAAGATGTTAATAAGAAACTGTAGAACTTTAAAGAGATATCCATCAGTCTTGGGCTCAGCTGTCTGCAAAAAGGCATGAGCTGGCTGGTGCTGTCTTCCGAGGACTGTGAGCGGAGGCAGGAGGGTTAGAAAACTGTCAGCTGGAGCAAGTGGTCTTCGGAGTACTAGAGTTTTACTAAGAAGAACAGAATGCACCCTCCACCCTGCAAAGGGGGCGGGTCCCTAATTCCTGTAGCTTTCAGTTATCACCTATTGATAGAGCTTAGCAGAAAACCAACAGAAGACATTGTAGTGGGCTTTAGCTCAGCATCTCAGGAGAATGGAGCTGAGATCGTAGCTTAGCCATCAGCTCTTATGGTTGCTACTTACCAGCTAGGGCATAGAACACCTCACTAACATTGCTTGTCTGGGTGTAATGAATGGAGGTTATATAACCAAACCAACACCCTCATCTCTTTCACGCGTGTTCTAAACACAACATCATGTATGGACTTTTGTTCCTGTTGCTTCACATCAGTTTTTTTGAATTTATTGTCATTTAAGGTTGCCAATTAATGATTGATTTAGGATTTGAGAGACGTTTCTGTTGTGTCATCCAGACTGGCATTGGGTGTGCCACAGTCTTGCTGCTCAACCTTCCAAGTGCCAGGATTACAAGCTGGGCTGCCACACCTGACCAACTATTCAGTTCTTCGCCTCAGCGTTCCCGTTACTGTGTCCTTGCCAATGCCTGGCATGGTCATGGGGTTGGGCTTCTGCCGTCATTGTCAGGGAGGAGCCAACTACTACCGTGTGTCTGGGCCTTTCTGGAAGTTGCCCTGTTTTAAAACATTTTTGTATTCACTGGAACATCCTCCAAAATTGTGTGATTGTTCATATCAAATGGATCTTTCACTTTGTCCTTGTTGCTAAGATACCTAAAATATACAGTAGAAATTAATTTCTTTTTAATTAACAGGTACTTCTAAAGAAGGAGGGGCTGGAGCAGTTGATGAAGATGATTTTATAAAAGCTTTTACAGATGTTCCTTCTATTCAGGTAAGGTGTCCAGGGAAGAGGCATCCCCCCATGGTACTGTCTCTGCCTCTTCGTCTCCTTTTTTTGTTTTTGTCACTTTAAAAATTTTTATTTGTGGGCACAACTAGAGTGCTCAGGCCAAGCACTTTACAGTGCAAGTCTGACAAGCTGAATTTGACCCTGAATCCCACATAATGGTAAATGGAGGAGACCAATTCCATAGTTGTCTTTGCCTACAAACATCATCCATAATGAGAAGAGGAAATGTGACAGGAAATCTAGTAGACTCTTTCTATCTAGGATATGCATTAGGATGAAATGGCTGTCTTTTAAAAGTACTCCAACCTTGGAGCAGTCATTGTGGAAGACAGTGCTGTTTTCTGTCATCTGTAGAGTTCTTTTTCTGAGTAGGCTTCACAGCCCTCACAGAACTGTGCTCACAAGACAGGCGGGCACACCTGCAGTGTCTCACACTGCTGAGTGCTACAAACAGTGGACAGGAAGTACTAACGTTGCAGGGCATGGCGTTTTCCTTCACCAAACATAGAGGTTAGATTAGCGGCTGTGATATGAGGAACTTGTACCCAATTAACAATCAATAAGCTGCCTTTTCAAGATGTTCAGTCCACAGAGGCTGGATCTCCCTGCTGCCAGCAAGGCCTTAACTCATCCTTGAGTGACCCTTTCTTCTGTCCACCCACATGGCCAAGAACACCAACATTTCATAACATTTAGCTGGGTAGTGGTAGTGGTGCATGCTTTTAATGCCAGGTCTCAGGAGGCTGAGACAGGAGGATCTCTGAGTTCCAGGGCAGCCTGTCTACAGAACAAGGTCTAGGATAGCCAGGACTACTACATGGAAAGACCCTGTGTCCAAAAAAAGAGAAAATTTTAAATGTTTAAAAAAGTTTCCCCTTAAACGAATGTATAAAAGATATATTAGACATTATCAAGACATTAATCATTGTATAATTTAATTTTCAAATTAGTTTTTCAGTAAAGTTTAAATAAAAATGAAAGTACATTGCAATGTCAGTTATAAAGTTCATAGTTTTCACCCCTAGGGAATGTTTGGAGGCTGACAAGCAGACATATGAAAGTTCTTCCCCTGGAAGGACTAAAGGAGTCAAAATGACCGTGCTGTTAGTCATTTCATGTCAACGAACAAGTAAACACTGCAGTGTTTATAGTAGTAAAGTGACATGGCCTTGGACCAGTGCTGCTCGGCGTATTCTTCTACAGCGCTAAGTCTGAAATTCTGTCCCTTCCAGCCCTGTGTGAGTGGTTTATGTGTCCTTACTGCTGCTGCTGTTCAGTCCGTTCCCAGCTTCTGCTAGCCTGTGCTCTGCTGCAGCGAGGGGTTCTGTTGATAAGGTTTATCTGTTTGTTGCTTTGAGTTGTGTTGTTGTTTTGGTTTTTGAGCGGGTTCTTCTGTGTAGTCATGACTTTCAGAACTGGCTATGTATACCAGACTGGCCTCAGATCACAGAGGTGTACCTGCTTCTGCGTCCTGATGAAAGGTTTTAACCTTCTGCTGTGACTGAAGGCCTGCTTTTGTAATGATCCTCCTGCCTCCAACTCCCAAGCATGCTGGGATTGCAGGCGCCAACACGCCAGCTTTCACAGGAGCCTCTCCAGGGTGTCATTGGTGTGGAATTGCGAAGCCGTAGCTCGTTTGTTTCCCTAGATTTTGCTGTATGGGATGACTATACCACTGCTAAGGAAGGTGTGATTAGGTAGCTCATTTCCAGAGCTTTTTGCTGTGGGAAAAGGCTTCTTCCCTATAAGAAAGTGCTTTATCTTTCTTTCTTCTAAGGTTTTTACCAAAAACCAAGAAACCACACACACACACACACACACACACACACACACACACACACACACACACACAGAGAGAGAGAGAGAGAGAGAGAGAGAGAGAGAGTCAGTCAGTCAGTCAGTCAGTCAGAGAAAGAAAAATTAAATGTGCATTTCTTCACACTCTGTCTGTTTGTCCTTCCTGCCTGACAGAATGCTGCTCTGTCATGGATGTCCATGCTGAGCGTGTTCTTGAAAAGGTTATGGAGCTTTGTTTGCACACTGCCTTACACTGTGTGAGCTTTGTTTGCACACTGCCTTACACTGTGTGAGCTTTGTTTACACACTGTCTTACACTGTGTGAGCTTTGTTTACACACTGTCTTACACTGTGTGAGCTTTGTTTACACACTGCCTTACACTGTGGGAGCTTTGTTTACACACTGTCTTACACTGTGTGAGCTTTGTTTGCACACTGCCTTACACTGTGTGAGCTTTGTTTGCACACTGCCTTACACTGTGTGAGCTTTGTTTGCACACTGCCTTACACTGTGTGAGCTTTGTTTGTACACTGCCTTACACTGTGTGAGCTTTGTTTACACACTGTCTTACACTGTGTGAGCTTTGTTTGCACACTGTCTTACACTGTGTGAGCTTTGTTTGCACACTGCCTTACACTGTGTGAGCTTTGTTTACACACTGCCTTACACTGTGTGAGCTTTGTTTGCACACTGCCTTACACTGTGGGAGCTTTGTTTGCACACTGCCTTACACTGTGGGAGCTTTATTTGCACACTGCCTTACACTGGGAGCTGTTAGGCCCCGTCAAAGGAAAAGCTGTCCTTAAGTTATTTAAGGTCTTAAAAAGTTACAGGAAAGCTTTAAAAATGCTTCTAGTTTACGTGTATTTGAAACGGATTTTTCTCTTAAGATTCGTTCTCTCTTTGTATTTTGTAGGCTTTTCAAATAAGGAAATGGTCAGTGTTGTAGGAACAGTTGTGGGACTTGTGTGAACTTGATCATTGTTCATTGTCCAGTGTGTTTTCCAGAATGGGTCCTTAGCGAGTCACGGAAGCCATGGGCTGCGACCTCAGGAAGGAGAGCAGGCTTCCCAGCCACTGTCGCCACAGCATCACTGCTTCTAGAGAGTCTGTGTCTTCAGAGCCCGTGCTGTCATTAAAGTAGAGCTTTCCTTTCATTAAACTCTAACGTAGCTGGGGCTGAGTCAGCTGTGCTTGCTGTCCTCATTGTGCTGCACTGCTCCTGTGAGACCTTGCCCTCTGGCCAGACCTTACTGTTCCTTGTGCTGTTCGGGACATCTGTCTGCCGTTACCGAGGGATCAGCTGCACTAGCTCTACAAGCATCTTAACTTAGGACTTGTTAGTGTGCAATCAAGGATGTTATGATGATTCAGTTCGGTAGTGCGATGGTAAGCACATGCCTGCTATGTCCACACCCTAAATGTTGATATATTCTTCTTTCTTCTTTTATTTTCCTTTAATATATTTTAAAATTAAAATATAATAAATCTCCATCCTTTGCTTTCCTCCCTCCAACCCCTTCCATATTCTCCCTCAACCTTCTCAATTTGATGACCTCTTTTATATTATTGTCACATATACAAAGATGGACAACCTTGAGTTCATTTTTCTTGATTATGTGTATATGACTTAGGGCTGACCATTTGTATTGGATAACCACTTATGGGGCTCTGCTCTCAGAAATGCAAACGCTCCCTCTCTCAGCAGCCACTAGTTGCCTGTAGTTCTTTGTCTGAGTGAGATTTTCCTCCTCCTGCATTGGCTTCCCTAGTGATACTGTCATTGGGTAGCTCTTTAACAGCAGGCTCCCCAGTCCTCTGGCTTTTACTGTCTTCCCACCTCTCTCCTGTAATATCCCCTGAACTTTAGGGGACCCTGTATCCATTGGGACCGGGCTCCCCACTGTGTTCAGTTCTGTGCTAGCCTTTGCTGTCTCCCCTTCCCTCTCCTCTACATCCCTCCCTCCCTGCTTCTCTCTCAAGATTTCTTTTATTATTTTAAGTGCATCAGTGTTTCGTCTGTTTGTATGTATATCCAGCACATGCATGCCTGGTGCCTACAGAGGTTGGAAGAAATTGTTGGATTCCTTGGGATTGGAGTTACAGATGGTTGTGAGCCACCATGTGGGTCCTGCACATTGAACCCAGGGTCTCTCTGCAAGAGCAACAAGTGTTCTTAACTACTGAGCCAACTCTGGCTCCGGTTGTTTTCTGTAGGGACCTCCATTTGCTGAACAGAGAAGCTTCTTCGATGAGGAGGGAGAGCTATGTTTACCTGTGCACAGAAGGATAAGCATTAGACTGCAGTTGGGAATTATGCAGTAAAGCGGCCGTAGTTCTCTTCTGAGATCCTTGACCTCACGAGTTTGCAGTGGTTGGCTAGGTTTCCAGCAGCAAGCATGTTTTCCCTCCTGTTGAGCGTGCTTTAAGTCCATTTGACAACTTTTGATTACCACAAAGATTGAGTTACTGCTGTGGTACCTTTAGGTATTTGCATGCTGGTCAGTGTTCTGATTCATTGGTACCACACTGGATTCAATCAATTGCATCCCTTCCTCGATAGCTTACATAGTACTTTCTGGCACTGTAGAAGCCAGAACACAGGAAGGAGGCTTTCAGGTTCGTTCTACCTTGATCTGTCCAATTCCTGGGTTTTCAGCAACAGTATCTTCCCTTCAACCTCTGTGAAGGAACTGAGGGAAACAGCAATACAATATCCTATATTGTTTTGGAAATCACTTGGATTACTGTGAGCAACTTGAATGGAGGTTTCTCATGCCTGGTACTAGGGCATTTTGTTAAGTAAGCTATGGCTTTTGTAGGAAGTTTGGTCAGCCCAAGTGCTATAACTTCATTTAAGGTAGTTGAGGTGTGTGGGTGTGGGTGTGTGGGTATGGGTGTGGGTGTGTGGGTGTGTGCTCACATACATACATTTACATACATTGTATGTAATTTAATTTTAGGTAAATATAAAATAGTATGGTCCCCTGAGGTTTTACTAACGGCCTTGGCATTGTCATTCAGCCCTCCTGTATTCCCTCCCCCTCCCAGTTAGCCTTCCTCCCCATTTCCCCTATTTCCTCCTTCATATTGTACTTGGTAACCTCCTTTCCAATTGGATGAAACATCAGGTTTTGTGTTGAGTGTGGTGTTGTTGATGTTGTTGTTTGGTTTTTGGTTTTTTTGAGATAGGGTTTCTCTGTGTACCCCTGGCTGTTCTTGAACTCTGTAGACTGGGCAGGCCTTGAACACAGACATCTGCCTTCCTCTGACTGGATTAAGGACCTGTGCCGCAGCTGACTGAAACATCAGTTTCTGACTACCTTCCCACCTTCGTTCATGCATCGTCGTCTCACACACTGCATGCTCCTGCACGGGGCTCCGCTGCTGCTCCAGCACACAGCACACACGTGGCCGCAGCATCTATCTTTCCACTGACCTGTGCTTCGCTTCTTACCCAGGCTCTGAAACTGTAGTTTCTTGCAATAACATCATTCATAATGCATTGATATCTTAATAGTTTTGATTTTTAAATACTCCTTTTGCAAAAGCACAATTATGGATATTTCTAAACTTTAACAGTTTTTCCGTTTCATAGCCCAGAAAGTTTGGCTGCAGAAAGATAGTTACAGAGCACACAGCTCTTACTACATACCACAAATGCTCAGCAGTCCCACATCCATGCTGTTAAGTCATGTCTGTGCTCTCTTGGAAGTACTTGTTTTCTGCAGCCATCAGAAGGCTGCCTTGTGATCACAGGATCATGGGTTATGGCCTGCCCTCACCCCAAGCCAGTGCCTCCAGTGTTCCACAGCCTCCTGGTGCCTTCTTTGTCACCGGGCTCACAGATTTCAGTGACCTGTGTGAATTCAAGCTTCTGGTTTTCTGGAGCTTTCTAGCTGTCTCTTAAACATCGCTGACTTTTTTTTTTTTTTTTTTCGGAGCTGGGACCGAACCCAGGGCCTTGCGCTTGCTAGGCAAGCGCTCTACCACTGAGCTAAATCCCCAACCCCTCTGACTTTTACTATTAGAAAAGAAGTGTGCTAGTAAGATGTTTGCTGGATAAGGGAGCTTCCCCCCAAAGCTTCCAACCTGAAGTTGATCCCTGGAACCCTCATGGTAAAAGGAAAAAGCCAGTGGCACAAAGGAAAAACTGAAGGAGGTGTGCAGTTTGGTGGCTGGGTGTTTGCCTAGTATCACAAGGTCCCACACTTGATCCCCAGAAGCTGGGAAAAAATAATGGACTGTATGTCTTCCAAACACTGCTCTGTTCTAGGTCCATGTCCTCTCCTGTTGAGCTGTCTGTATTTGATACTTTTTCTTTTTTTTTTTTTCCTTTCTTTTCTTTTCTTTTTTTCGGAGCTGGGGACTGAACCCAGGGCCTTGCACTTGCTAGGCAAGTGCTCTACCACTGAGCTAAATCCCCAATCCCGATACTTTTTCTTTAAAGATGTTATTTAAAATTTTTTTCATGCTAGGCATGATGGTACACACCTTTATCTAGCATTTGGGAGACAGAGGCAGGTGGATCTCTGAGTTCAAGTCCTGCCTGGTCTACAAAGTCAGTCTAGGACAGCCAGGGCTCTGCTAAACAGAGATACCCTGTCTTGAAAAAAATTTTTTTCATACAATGTATTTTTCCCTTCCCTCTAAACCTTCCAACTTCCTATTTTTTTTTTCCTCACTAAACAAGCAAACAATAAAAGCACACACAAAAGCATGGAGTTCATTTTGGGTTGAACAGCTATTCCTCCTGAGCACAAGTGCTGCCCGGCCTGTGGTGATTACCCAGTGTCAATCTAAAGCTGATTCGGGGGCTCCAGAGATGGCTCCACAGTTACGAGCATTTGCTTCTCTCGTAGAGGACACAGTTGGATGTGATGGCTCACAGCTGTCCTGAACTCATGTCTAGGCTGTCTACTGACCTCCACAGGCACTGTGCACACATGTGCTGCATGTCCGTGTGTGCAGGCAAAACACACACACAAAACTAACAGTGAAAAGCCTCTGTCTCTGTCTCCCCCCCTTCTCTCTGTGTGCGCACGTGTGTGTGTGAGTGTGAGTGTGTGTGAGTGTGTGTGAGTGTGTGTATGTGTGTGTGAGTGTGAGTGTGTGTGAGTGTGTGTATGTGTGTGTGAGTGTGAGTGTGTGTGAGTGTGTGTGAGTGTGTGAGTGTGTGTATGTGTGTGTGAGTGTGAGTGTGTGTGAGTGTGTGTGCGTGTGTGTGCGTGTGTGAGTGTGTGTGTGAGTGTGTGTGAGTGTGTGTATGTGTGTGTGAGTGTGAGTGTGTGAGTGTGTGTATGTGTGTGTGAGTGTGTGTATGTGTGTGTGAGTGTGTGTGAGTGTGTGTGTGCGTGTGTGAGTGTGTGTGTGCGCGTGCGCGCATCCGTTTGCATCTCCCCTTCTCTGCACCCGCATTTGCTTCCTTACATTTTCCCAGCTTCTAATCACTTACCATTCTGGAAGCACCCAAAGCAACTGGCCTAATTGTTTTCTTTGTTCTCGGTTTTGTTGTAATAGTTGTAAAACAGTGTTTCCCACTTTCCTCCCCTCCTAACAGTCTGTTTCAGATCCATTTCCTTTGCAAATGGATCCTTCTTTATTTGTTCAGTTAATACTAAAGATGATTAAGGGTTACTAGACCCTCTCTTCCTCCTTGCATCTTGTTGCTTCATGACTTCTTCAACAAGTGGCTTTATCTAGCACCTGTATGTTGATTATATCTAATTTTACCTCTAAGCCAGACCTCTCCTGAGCATTAAAGTCATTTCTTTTAGGGATCTCAGATATATCTCATACCCAATCTGTCTAAAATCAGAATCACAATCTCCCTTC
The DNA here is from genome assembly GCF_021556685.1 of Rattus norvegicus. Lineage (NCBI taxonomy): Eukaryota > Metazoa > Chordata > Mammalia > Rodentia > Muridae > Rattus > Rattus norvegicus. The sequence continues at coordinate 121,517,605 of NC_141541.1, forward strand.
TTAACACTTGATCTTCCAGTGTTCTTTATGTGGAAACCGTCATTCAGTCAGCTGTAGAAGTTAGAAAACAAGGGGTCATTCTACAACAGATTCTTAACCCAGTGTTTGTAGACCTAGGAGAGACACGAGGAACACAGGGACAGATGACTTGAAAAATTAGGGAGTTACTGGAGTGAAATTTTGAGTTAGTTTTCCCCTATTTCGTGGTTTAGAGAAGGTCTTTACATTGTCTTCCAAGATAGCACCTTATACAATTAGACGTGGTATTTATAATAAATATATTATGTTTGTTATATATTATAAACATATATGCTTAGTCTATTCTTGCACGAACCATTTTCCCAATAGTTTTACAAAACTGAAGTATGTCTTTTAAACAGTAGTTTGTAACAGTATATAAATGCAGTTTTGGGAAAGTGCTTCTTTTTTGGTTCCTTGGACATGTGCTCCATTGGAAGCATTGTAGAAGCATGTTTGATGTTGTTCATGTGGGGACAAGTAGCAAAGAGGGCAGAAAGGAAGGTTATTGGGGCGTCTATTGTCTGTAACAGTCTCCACTGAAAGTCTAGTGTGAAATGGCCTTACTGTATGAGAGAATTTCCAACACTGGTGCATCATTTTCTGTTGTTTACAGCAAGAAATGTTCTAATTTTAAATATTTTCTTTTAAGATCTATTCTAGTCGAGAACTTGAAGAAACGTTAAATAAGATCAGGGAAATTCTGTCAGATGACAAACATGACTGGGACCAGCGTGCCAACGCAGTAAGTCCTCGCTCTTTGTCTTCTTCATAGCGCTCCTGTCGAGAGCAGCTGAGAGGGGTCATAAGTTAAAACCTGACGGGTGACATTTATAGGCGTGATCGGCTTTGGGTGGCCTTTTCTTCTTCTGTTTTTGCTGATTACGTCAGTGTGTGTCCCACAGCCTAGTAGCCTATCCCCTTTGGCTTGTGAGGTTGAGAGAGCTCTGACCTGGCCTCTCTGGAGTCACCCAGCTGCTTCCCAGCACCATTTTCAGTGCAGCTTGAGTCATGAGGACTGGCCAGAGAAGAGATTGGCTTCTCCTGTGGATTCAGGATTTGTTTAATATTGACCTAATTTTGCAGCTATGTGTCTATTCATCTGACTCTTAAATATAGTAAATGCGGGTGAATTATTTATAAACATTTTGAGCTAGGAATAGCTTATTTATAGTAGATTTCTTAAAATCTACTATAAATACTTAAAGTATTAGATAAATCTTAAAATAATGTTTGTGTTGACATTAGTTTTATATTGTATTTCACATCCTGTGATGTCAATTTTGTCAAATGACAGTGACTCTTCTCAGTATCGTCAAGGCCAGGAAAGGGCCAATTTGAAGATGCCTGTGCTCTCAAAGCTTCCAGTCCGACTAATCAAGCGCCTTCCTGACCAGTACTGCTTTTACGACATCATACAGTACAGACGGCTTTTCATCTCTGTGTTTGGAAGTCGATAGTTTTGAATGTGTAACATATTGTTCTTAACACAGAAAATAGTGCTCTGACTTTGTTTAAATATGGTTTTTATTTCTTTTCAAGTTCTACAACACACATAAATCACAATTTAAAAAGTTACACAACTTTTCCACCTATGACCTATGGAGAAACATCACAGATTAAAATATATGAGATGAGCTTGAATCTGAAGGATTTTTGTTTTCCTTTCAAAGTAGTCCTTCAGACATAATAATAATTCAGTAGTCTGAATGTTTTTTGGAGTATGTCATGTTCTTTGTGCATTCAGATGTATGTGAAAACAAACAAAATGGGGCTGGGGATTTAGCTCAGTGGTAGAGCGCTCGCCTAGGAAGCGCAAGGCCCTGGGTTCGGTCCCCAGCTCCGAAAAAAAGAACCAAAAAAAAAACCAACCAAACAAACAAACAAACAAAAAAAAACAAATGTAATACTCTCCACTCCTTTTATTAAACTAAGCCATGCTTAATCCCTTGCTCTGTTATAGGTAACAAAATGTACCTATGCAATATACATGCTTGCACATGTTAAGCATATATTGGTTGCTCAGATATTTACCGAGTGCTGATAGATGTGAACATACATTCTTTAGTTTGATATATGTATGTATAACTCATTAAACTCACTCTCATTTGACCATTATTCGGATTTTTAAGATTTTTTTTTTCTTTTTTCATACTAATGATGTAGGAGGGGGTGTTTTTGTTTATTCAGATAGGATCTTTCTGGTATCCTTGGCTTGTCCTACAGCTTGCTGTATAAAGGAAACAGCCACTCAGAGAGACACAGACAGACAGACAGACACAGAGACAGAGACAGAGAATTGGCCTACCTTTGCCCCCTGAGTATGAGATTAAATTAAATCACCACCAGGCTCAGCTTTAATGCCATAGTTAATGTCCTTCTGCTCCCTTTTTCCTTTGATATGGTGTTAATAAGTATTCCATCACTGAACTGAGGCCCAAACCTGCACATCCTTGTAGCAATTCTGTGCCGATAGGCTAGAGTACTTACATGTGGGTTCCTGGTAAAGAGTATACGCAGTTTTATTTCAGTCGATGAGTAAAGGTTTTAGTCCTTCACACTTTACTCAAACTTTTTGTGAGCATGTATTTTCTCTCTGGTACTATCAAGTTTGTATGGTTTCTGCCTGTCTGACATACAGAAAACATTTTTCTTCCAACGTTGGCTTCCCTGTCATATGCAGCTGGATACAGCTTTATATATTTACTTTACCCAGTTGACTATTAATTTTTCTTTTTCTCTATTTTCATTTCTTATGTGTTGATTGTGTCATACTTGCTTAGCACGTATGAGATCTTGGGTTTGCGCTTAAACACACTCTTTCACAAACACACACACATGCACACACACAGGAAGAGAGCAGGAGAGACAGGGATATGAGACTATTACTAGGTAATGACAGTGGTTGTCCAGTGTTGCGAATGTACTTAAATGCCACCAATTAAATATTTTAAAATGGTACATTTTAGTGTTTATTACATTTCACTGTACTTTGAGAAAGAATGATTAAAAATTTAAATCTACTTTTACATAGAAATGTACCTGTCCACGTGTAACTACACTTGTAATGCTGCTCTTCCAGGAAGCTTTTGGTTGTTTATTTACATGGTGCACTCATGTGACTACAGCAAGAAAACCTTCAGGTTTTAGATGATGTAATTTGGATACCTTCTTTGTAGGCTGCGTCAGCGTTTGTATCAATAATGAAATTTCTCTTTCAGCTTAAGAAAATCAGATCACTACTTGTTGCTGGGGCTGCACAGTATGACTGCTTCTTCCAGCATTTGCGTTTGTTGGACGGCGCACTTAAGCTGTCTGCGAAGGACCTCAGATCCCAGGTGGTCAGGGAAGCTTGCATCACCGTTGCGTAAGCTCGTCTCTCTTGGGCTGAGGGTTTCTGTTTGTTCTTTACACAGGGTCTTACCTTCTTCAGCCTTCTTCTGCTTTCCCAAGTGCTAGGATAAAAAAGGTGTGCCACCATATCTGGCATGCTTTTTAATTTTTTATGAATGAACATAGAACTCATTAAATCAGATTTCATTAAGTAAAGCAGTACTAGGATCGCCCCCAAAGATGCTGACATATGAACCCAAAAATGATTTATATTATACATACAGATTCAATTATTTGATTTTTTTTTCTTCTTTTCTTTTTGTTATTTTTTAAGTTTTTTCCTTTGCTGAGATTGTGGCACTGTGATAAAGTACTTGCTTACCATGTGTGAGCCATGGAGTGAGACCCTAGCACGAGTTAAAAGATATTTCACATAATCTTTACACAAGATAATCTTTACACAAACTGTAGGTGTATAGGGAAAAAATGAGTGGGTCTAGAATTGGCTATACTCATTTTTCTCATTCCTAATTTGTCTATTAAGTACTCCATTTCTGATATCTTAGCAAATTAGAATCCTAACCATTAATTTATCAAAATTGATTTGTATATCGTCTTCTCCTGAAATCATATTTACCGCTGAGTACTGTTGTTTCATAGATGGTTATCAGCATATCTTTTGAAGACGGGGAGCCCAGAGGTACCTGCAGTACATCTTGTAATTACTATTGTGATACTGTCTAAGGAAAGAAAGGGAATGTAAAAATTATAAGTATTTCAAGAAAAGGAAGAAACTGCCAGCCAGCTGATGTAATTATCCTATGCAGGGACTCTGTGATGACTTGTAATCAAGGGATGTTAGCAAAGTTGCCCTGTGAAGCCAGTATAGTAAAGTAATGCTATAAACAACAAAACAAACAAACAAAGAGTTAATCAGTGTAACCTTAAATATACGTAAAAGCCAATAAAGTGGCTCAGTGGCTGAGAGCACTGGCAGCCAAGTCTGCACCCTAAATTCAGTTCCCTGGCCTCAGACGGTAGGAGAGCTGAGCCGTCCATGTTCGAGTCCTCTCACTTGGCTTGTCTGACATTGCACTTATATGTACACAAAATAAGAAAATAAGTTTTAAAAAGAAAACCAAAATATACTTGGACTAGGAAAACTGCAGAGTATGTAAGTAACTTTGGTCTGTGCTCCGAAGACAGAGCTGGGATACTTTAAAAATACAAATTAAGAGGCTGCAGAGATGGTTCAGCGGTTAAGAGCACTGGCTGCTCTTCCACAGGTCCTGAGTTCAATTCCCAGCAACCACATGGTGGCTCACAACCATCTGTAATGAGATCCGATGTCCTCTTCTGGTGTCTGAAGACAGACAGCAACAGTGTACTTATATATAATAAATCTTTAAAAAAAATACAACATAACAGAGCAGTGTGGTCATAGCTGTCCTGACCTGCCACTGCCTTAGACATGTAGGGTAGAAGTAGGGACTTACACACAGCAAGGCAGCCGCACTAAATTAGGGATCTAGAGAGCAAGTTTCAAAAGGTAGGATAGCCAAGTATGCAGAACAGTGGAGAAAAGAGGCACACAGCCAAAGAGCTGTAGAAATCTATGTAATCCTGAGTCTAGCTTAACACCGATCTGTTCACATGAAAGCTACAGCTTCCTGGGAAGTAGAAAAAAATATTTCTTCCAACACTGAAGCAAACCCCAATTCCCAGGGCTCATTTAGGAAAACATTCAAACCTGACTGAATTCCCAGAATTCTTGTTAGCACACAGAATATTGAGCAAAGACCCCAGTAAAGTCACTGTACAGGATCTGTACTAAGCCTCTTGCTGCAGGCCTTTCCTCTTTCAGCAAGCTTCTCAAAGCTCATTCCCATGTGTGTCACCTGCCCACTGGAACAGAGCTCACACTTCTCAGAGGAAGACACTAGACTTGAGCTGAGAGGTTGGGAAACTGACTTTATACCTGAGCACGCGGACATAGGTCTAAGGCTGCAGTTCCTCTCTGAATCAAAAACCTAAAGGTTGGCCCAACTGACAGTCAACTTCTGAACACAGTGATAATGTCTCTAGTGCCAGCACTTGGCAGGTGGTAATAGGATCCAGAGTTAGAGATCATCTTGGCTATGAGGGAGTTCAAGGCCTGCATGGGCTACATTAAGACCTTATCTCTGAAAAATAAAACATTAATAAAATAAAGATTCTGTATATGTTGAAATTGATGAACATCACAAACATTGTCAAGGTTGTCATTACCTATAACTTCTCTAAGTGTTTTAACTGAAGCTAGACAGGGATCATAGGGCCACTCAGTGAGTAAGCTGCTTGCTGTGCTAGCATTTGGGTTTGCTGTATGCCCTTCTAATTTCAGCACTGGGAAGAAAGAAACAGGAAGAGTCCCAGACTGGTTGGCCAGCCAGCCAATGTACATCTTAGTTGGTGGTCCCAGGCTGCTGAGGGGGAATGGATAGTATTCCTGAGGATGACTACAGAAGTAGTCACCCATACTATACATTTGTGCACATGCGCACATAGAGCTAAGGGAGGGAGGAGGAGAGTGGTGCTTAATTACAGATGTAGAAAGGGAATACAATTGTTCTTAAGATTAGTGAATTTATAGGAGATACTTGAGTTGTATTTTTAGTTGTGGATACTTAAATCCAGCCCAGCAATACCAGAATATTTGTGACAACTGCCGCTCAAAAAAAAAAAAAAAAAAAAACAAAAACAAAAAACAAACAAACAAACAAAAAAAACCCAATCACTCAATTAATCAAAAAGGTAATGTTTTACAAAACATTGCTTTGGGTAAGATCTGGAACTTAAAAAGAGTTAAGCATTTTGGACTTTAGGTTGTTGGGGCATCAAAATGGAAATATCTTACATGGACCCACAATTTTACTTAATGTTTACTTAGAATGAATAGTTCTATTCTGGGATCGCATAGCCTGTGATCTGAACATGTCTCTACACAGGGAGAGTACCAGTTTTGTCTTTGCACTGCCAGTTATTAGATAGGAAAAAGCGAAGAAGGTATAGTACCTAGAGGGTGGGTTCAGGTTCAGCTCATGGCGGAGGCATGGATAAACCCAGCCTGGCCTCGAGGTCTGGGCCCTCATCAGCCAGGCATGCGGTGCACACCTGTGCTATCTGTACCTGGAAGGGGAGGGGGATGAGAAGTGCAGCTCCATATCAAATGTGAGGCTAGCCTTAGAATATAAAACTCTTTCTCAAAATAAATAAATCCTTTCTGTATTTAATATTTAAGTAGTTTTTGTGTTCTTTTGTAGCCATCTTTCAACGGTTTTGGGAAACAAGTTTGATCATGGCGCTGAAGCCATTGTACCTACGCTTTTTAATCTTGTCCCCAATAGTGCAAAAGTCATGGCAACTTCTGGATGTGCAGCAATCAGATTTATTATTCGGGTAGGTTTCTTACAGAGTCTCTCCGACACATGTCCTTAATTAAGTCATATTATTACTGTTTTTACATCTAAAGGAAAGAAAATTACTTTTAAGTTATTTTTCTGATAATAACTATAATTATTATTAATTATAATTAAAGCAAAGCAATTATTATAGAGCACATAATAATACAAAAGATTACAAAGTATAATCATTTGAATATGGACCATAATGCACATGTACACTTTTGTCTGTGATTGTAGTTGTTGCAGGTAGTGAGGAAAACAGCACATTCTTAGTGTGGGATACTAGATACCTAGAGATTTTGATAACAATGTTATAATTTCCTAAAATATCAGAAACAGGGTGCTTAATGGCTAAATCAAGAATGGGAAAAGTGAGTATAGCCACAACCGAAGTGATACATTTATGCTAAGTTCTGTGTTTAGGATAAGCACTTTACTGCTTACTTCACTAAAGAAGAGCATAAGAACTGGAAACTGGGGACCATTATCTATTGCTTCCTTGAGTCTAAGAACTGCGTTTCACCCAGAATGAAAGTTCCATTAAAATCACCATTTCACAGTAGACTGTATCACAGTTGTTAGGAGTGTAAGTGTACTGTGGTTGTCATCTTGGTCATTAGTTCTGTGCTCGAGTGCGCGCACGCGCACGCGCACACATACACACACACACATACAGAGAGAGAGAGAGAGAGAGAGAGAGAGAGAGAGAGAGAGAGAGACTTCACAAGTCTTTCTGTGCCTGTGAACAGTTTGTCTTTGCTACGTATTGGTAACCTGGCAACTGTCTCTTAAAAACTATCCCATCACCATTCTTACTCTAATTAGGGAATTTGAGTTGCTTTAGATTGATTTGCACTTTTGTCCTGGCTGTCCATGACTAAGTGTAAGACAACAGAAGCACTCCGTGGTGTGCAGTGTTTGATGCTTCTGTACATTATCTTTTCCAGCATACCCACGTACCCCGACTTATACCTTTAATAACAAGCAACTGCACATCAAAGTCAGTTCCTGTGAGGAGGTAAGTTTTAGGGGAAAGGGTTTTTAGGATACATTTTACCATTAGGTAACTCATTGAATTCTAAGTTTAGTTTAACAATTAGTTATAACTTCTTAATATTACCTTTTCCATTAAATCCATGATACAATTTTTCAAATTTGTTTACCTTTACTCCTAAGTCTGTGTGTATGTGCCATAGTACACTCGTGGAAGTGAGAAGACAGCTTTCCAGAATCAGTTCTTCTTTTCAACTGTGTGTATCCTGGGACTCAAAATCAGGATACCAGGCTGGTTGTGAGCACTCTTCCTTGCCTAGCCGACTCTCGAGCCCATGATACCAGTGTTTTAACCACATGCCATTTAAGGGAAAGTGGATAAAGCAATTGCTGTGAGCACTTATGTTTTTCATGTTTGTCACTTAAGCTGTGGTGTAGTAGTTCACTGGTTGCCTTGTTTTCCAGAGTGTACAGTTAGAAATAGCTAGAAGTCTACAAGTTTCACTGTTGTATATCTCAGCGTATATGTAAATTATAAAGCTAGTGAGTTCATTCTATAGATTGTAGATTGAACATTAAGAGTTCATAATTTTGTGTGTAGAAGACAGGAAATAGACAAATCAGCTTTGTTGGTCCCTTTCTTTCTCTCCATGGTTTGTGGAAACAAAGATTCATTTACTTCGAAAGAAGGCCTTGCAGTATAGCTGGGCTGTCCCTGACCTTAGAATTGTTCTGCCTTTGGTTCTCAGCTGCAAAGATTTCAGGCTATGCACCACCACACCTAGCTTGATTTCTTCAAAACATATTGCCATCAGTGATTAGGACCAAAGGACTAATGGGGTGGGTACATCTGTGGTTCAGCACTTGCCTAACACTGGAGGACCAAAGCCGCAGTGAGTGTAGGGAAAGGACTTGTGTCTTTAGACCCAGTATCTGTGCATTGAATGTTGGAGAGTGATCAGTTTGCAGAGCGATTTGTCATTGGACAATGGCTGAATAAGGCATTATGTCCTTTATGTCGCCTAAAAGTGTTAGACCAGTTATATAGTCACCTCTTTGAAATCTTTAGGAGTCAGAAAATAGGAGCCCACAGGTGAAATCTGGCCAATGGCTCATTTTCCGGAGCCTACAAATGGAAAACAAAATGGCCAAAGTTGAGAACTAGAGGTTAGGAGAAAATGCATGTGACTTCGCTTTAAGATTCTATGTAATTATCACTGCATATTTCCTTACATGTGTGATGTGTGTCGGGACTACATAGCACGTATGAAGTCCAGGGACTGCTTTGTAGAATTTGTTCTCAACGTTCGCTTTGATGTGTGCCTCCCTTTTTCTGGGCTCCATCATAAATTCTTCTATTTAACAAGTATTTTGAAGTTAAATTATAGGACTCAAACTCTCTTTGAGCTGTCTAGCATGATAATGGCTAAATCCTTTAAATTTGTTTTGTTTTTCTAATTAGGATAATCTGAAAGTGAGTCTTGTGTGTTTTATTTAGATGCAGAGTATAGTATGGGGAAAGAAAGCAATGTGTTGCTCACAATGTTTAATTGTAATGTGACATTTGTTTTTCAGACGTTCATTTGAATTTTTAGATCTGCTGTTGCAAGAGTGGCAGACTCATTCGCTAGAGAGGTAGGCACCCACCGGTACCAGCACACATAAAGAGTTTCCTCCTCCTTCCTTCCTGTGACAGCAGGCACACAGAAGGTGTTGTTTACATGAGGTCTCATCTGTCCAGGGTGTTTGTTCTTGCTTGTCTTACTTAGGGCTGGGATGCCGTGCTCCTCCTGTGCCTCAGGTTTGGTGTTGGGTGACAGCCCCTTAAGTAGATTAGGTTATGTATGATCCTCCACATTGCATTGGGTAGCATTTTACAAAGCACATATGAGGTAAGTTTCATGAGCTGCAGTCTTGAAATGGCTTCCTGTTTTAAGTAAGAGAATTGTTTGGAAGAGAAATCTGTGGGATATTCCTCCACACTAGCCGAGGCATTCACTGGACAGCATGTGCTTTAACTCTGGGATGCAGGGGAGTACGGACAGCTCATTGGCTCTTCCCAGGGCTATGCATGTACTATTTCGTGACACTTTTCAGTTTTGAAGCCTCAGCAATAAGCTACATTTTTATTGACTATATTGTTGATTTCTATTTTAATGGATTTTTCCACATTTATTTTTAATTAAAAAAAATTATATGTGAGTGTGGGTACCCCAGGAAACCAAAGGTGTCAGATGCCCTGAGGCTGGAGTTATAGGTAGCCACGAGTTGCCTAGCGTGGGAACTGGGAACCAAACTGATCACCTGCAACAACAGTATGTGCTCTTAACTGCTAAGACCTTACAGGTCTGGTGTTTTGTTTTTGTTTTTGTTTTTGTTTTTGTTTTTGTTTTTAATTGAAAATTTTTTTAACATAGGCACAAGTAATTCATGTTTCGTTTGATTTTTGGCAGCTACTCTTTGATTTATTGGTTAGATCAATGGTTCTCAGCTTCTGAGTCCTGACCCATTTGGTGGTCAAACAACCCTTTCACAGGAGTTGCATAACAGATACTTACATTACAGTTAATGACAATAGCAAAATTGCAGTTTTGTAGTAGCAACAAAATACTTTGTGGTTTTGTGGGGGGCCACAAGATGGGGAACTGTACTAAAGGGTCACAGCATTAGGAAGGTTGAGACCCACTGGGTTAGGTCAGACTCGGAGCAAATCATTTCCTACAGTAATGGAAGAGTAAGGAACCCACCACACAGGCTTTCCACCATCAGTCAAGTTTATAATTTTAAATTTAAATATCACATATTTATTTACCTGTTGTCAGGATTCTATAACAATACTTACTTCCAGATTTGTAGTCTCAGAAGTACCAGAAAGAAGCAGTGTATGGGTGAGCTGTTAGGGAAGACTGTTAGAAAATCCTCCGGTCTTTGACCAGGCCAGACCTGCAGTCCCAGCTAGTGGGGATAGAACCTAAGCCAGGTTATCCAGGCTGCATAGAAAGACCTATCTCAATAGGAAAGGAGAGAGGGCTGTTAGATGTGGAATTGCACACTTGTAACCTCAGCACGCTGGAGGCTGACGGCCAAAGATTCTGAGTTCAAGACCATCCTAGACTGTGTGGTGGGAAGTGGGGTGGGGATGTTACAGTCTTAATTATTTGGCTAATTAATCTTTCAGTTTTCTCTCTCCTTTGGGGTAGGTGTGTATTATATGAGAATAACTGTTGTATGTGGTGAAATACATATGAAATATTAACGTAAAGGTGCCTTTATTGTATAGACATGCAGCTGTTTTGGTTGAAACGATTAAGAAGGGAATTCATGATGCTGATGCTGAGGCCAGAGTGGAGGCAAGAAAGTAAGTTTGTACTGTATTTTTGTGACAATGTGATTAGTCATATTTAAGGTGTTGTGTTACTTTTAAGGAATTATGTTGAGAAGTGATTCTATCACCAACTTCCCAATGACTCTGTTGGACTAACTCTCCAGCAAACTTGAAGTGCATTTTATCCACTAACGCTGGCTAGGCATGTCATAACCTACTAGTTGTGACCGGTGCAGTCACCGTCAGAGACTACTCACCTTCCATTGCCAATAAGAAAGCCAAGTTTACTGAGTAGGAACTGTGCATCTGATACTAAGGAAGGCTCTTGGTACCCCACATCTGCTTTGAGACAGGTTCTCACTCTGTATCCTTGGCTAGCCTGGAATTTAATATGTAGACCAGGCTGGCCTTGAATTGACAGAGATCTGACCCCCTCTACCTCCTGAGCACTGGTATTGAAGACATATGCTACCACAGCTAGACTCTTTTTAACTTTTTAATCCTGAAGCTAGTCCTCAAGAGGGTTCTGTTTCCATAGTTGCTTCTGGAGTTTGAGGTCCAGGTCACTCAAGGACATGTGAGCTATGAGTGGCCACAACTGGACTGTGAACTGAGATCTGTTTTTCTCAAAACCTTAAGTTTTTCCACTGGAATTTGTTCAGTTTACACAGTTTTTACCCGACACGAAGACTGCATTGAACATGCGAGTTTGTGTTCCTGTAGTCATGACCAGCTGTCACTGATGTCCCTTTCTTTCTTTACAGGACATACATGGGTCTTAGAAACCACTTTCCTGGTGAAGCTGAAACATTGTACAACTCCCTCGAGCCATCCTATCAGAAAAGTCTTCAAACATACTTAAAGAGTTCTGGAAGTGTAGCTTCTCTTCCACAGTCAGACAGGTCCTCGTCAAGCTCACAAGAAAGCCTCAAGTAAGGCCATATGCTTGGACGCTCATGTGTTCCTCTCCCCAACTTGCATAGCTTGCATCTACCAAGACCGTGAAAACTGGTGGCCTTGTCGTTGATTTCTTTGACCCATGGTTAGGTTAATGAGTCCCATTTTGTTTCTATGGAAGTGTAGGACCACTTGACTTCTGTGTGCTTTCGATACCATAAAATAATTGATGTAGTGAGTAGTGCGTTCCCAGCATGTGACAGTGGAGGGGTCACATGAGACAAGACTGGTGTGCCAAGCTGCCTGTATGCTGGTAAGAGCCATGCGGTCTCTGTCTTCTAAGTGAAGTACTTCCGGGTGCAACATTGAGTTGTCTGTGCTGAAGAGCAGAGTAATGTAACCTGGTCTCCATTTGTTCATTGTCAATTATTTCGTTTTATAGCTAATTCTTGAAAACAACTGTTTTTAAAGGAAAATGTCTCAACTTTCTTGACAGCTGCTATTTCGTTCTTATCAGAATGATTAACCAAGTCTTTTTACTAAAAACATTCTTTTTACCTTTCAGTCGTCCTTTTTCATCTAAGTGGTCAACAGCAAATCCTTCAGCTGTAGCTGGAAGAGGTAATTACTTCTTTGAGTAAGAGTTACATCTGATGTTGTTCTAAGTAGTAGTGCCTAAAGTGCTTTGATGTGCTCTACAGTAAGAAAATATTTTCATGGCCCAGTGTCACAGATCATGGGGACACACTGTGACTCTGGACCTGTCTAGCAGCTGAGGCTTTGGGGAAAGAGCTTAGCTTTTTACTGATCCACTGTGTCTCTTGTGTTTCATTGCTTTAAAATGTGGGTTAGGACCCACTCAGATGACTTTACAGCTGTCACTGAGTTAGAGCTCATAATATATTCAAACTCTTGTAAAAACTAGAGCTAAATGTCAGTCTAATGTCTTGGCTCAGACTTCCTAAGAGTAACAAAACTCCACTAATTTTTAAATATCCCTCGTCCTAGACTAACTTTTCTTGCATTTTCTAATAGTAAAGAATAATAACTCTCATATATTTTAGTGTTTTCTTTCTACAAATCAGTCTTAAACATCTCTCTTCTGTTACCAAACATCCTTGTCAATTTGATAATCAAAAGTCATTTTTTTCCATGAGAGAAAAATGAAACAAAGAACTATTCAGAATTACTGAAGAAAACTTTTATCTTAACTAAAACTGAGCATTCTGACTTTAGGGTGATGTTTATGGTGTTGGCCACTGGGCCCCTGCTGCCTTGTGGACTGTGTGTTGCCACAGACGATGAGTTCGCAATGATTTTGAGTTCATGTGTCTTCCTTTCCTTTGCAGCTATTTAAGTAATATAGGCTAATTTGTTTTCTATAGTGTCGGTGGGAGGCAGCAAAGCCAGCCCCCTTCCAGGAAGCCTGCAGCGCTCTCGAAGTGACATTGACGTGAATGCCGCCGCCGGTGCCAAGGCGCATCATGCTGCTGGACAGGCTGTGCGAAGTGGGCGTTTAGGCGCAGGTGCCCTGAATCCAGGTTCCTATGCATCACTAGGTAAGACAGCTCATTCCCTCTCCTGTGCTCTCAGTGACAACAGAATAAAATGCCACACTTATTTCTGGTTCATTCTCGCTTGTTTGGAATGACCTGTGTACTCGTCAGCCACCTGGTCTGGGCTTGTCTCTGTTGTTTTCCTCCTCATCCTGATCAGACATACTGTTCTTGATTCCACCGGTGCCCGTGGAATTTCCATAACCGCACTGAAGACGAACCTCCCTGGGGGTTACAGAGGGGAGACTCGGGCTTTGAAAACATCTGCTGTTTCCTTCGTCGTATTTCTGTCCCTTTACCTTTGGGGCCAAGGGAGGACTGTAATGGGCTTCTGTGTCTAATCAAAGCTTAGGCATACATTCCAAATGCCGTTCATAGTTGGTTTTTTTCTGTATGTTTTAAAAGTTTAAGGCTAGTTATCCATGTTGAATCTCTGATGCACACTTCTGTTTTTTGCCTCTGGTTGTAGTGCAGAACACTAGCAGATCGGTTACAGGCGTAAAGTAAAGGGCACAGAGATTTGGTGAATGCTAGAATGGTAGTGTTTTATAAGTTGCAACGTGTTACACACCATGTTATAATACATCCCAGATGACCAGACTCTTGAACAAAATTGTAATACAATTTATTGAAAACCTAACAGATAAGAATTCATCTAATCTCACATCACTGAAAAAATTTCCAAATCTAAATACACCATGGTCTTAATTTAAGTCTAATATATGAAATATAAACTCAGAGACTGTTTGTGCCACCCTCCACAAAAAGAAAAACTCAAATAAGGTATAAATAGATCATAAGAGTAAAATAGATATCAAATTTGCCTATAATATGAATATATTGGAAAGTTTGAGAATGTGTTGGACTGTTGATGAGAGCATGATGAACTGGTCCTTGCCACACAGTGCTGAGTCAGTTAGCGATGGCGCATGACTTCTGAATGGCAGTTGAATACTTGAAGCTTTGTTAACTGTTTAGAGTTTGGATCCAGGGCCAGCATGATGGCTCAGGTAAAAGTTCAGTAAGTAACATCCTGATAAAAGGAGAGACCTTATTCTTGTAAATTGTCCTCTGACTTCTATATGTTTTATAGCATAAATAAAATATATAGATAGGGACACGGACAGACTCTCTCTCTCTCTCTCTCTCTCTCTCTCTCTCTCTCTCTCTCTCTAACCCAATAACTGAGTAATTAAATAATTATACCAAAAAATAAAAGTCTACTTTTTACTCCAGAAAGTGGCCTCTTGTATGCCCTTTGAATCTGAGTGTCTTTGGATTGAAGACATACCCACCACTCTAACTGTGCATATTTACTGCATATGAGCTTGTGCTCTTACCCTGGTGTGGTGCTCTAATGGTGCATACATATGCTCTCGCTGCCACTGAGGTTCCTGACTGCGAATATCTGAGCCTGTGGCACCCTTAAGATCATGGAAAGGATGGCTCAGCTCCCTTTTGGCTCTGTTCTCTACAGTGAGGAGTAGATCCCCTCCTGGTGGAGAAACTAAAAGGCCTCAGCCTCAGCAAAGCTGTGAGGGGTTGGCAAGGAGGGTTCTGTCAACCTAAGGAAATGAAGTAAAAAAATAACTGGGGACCCAAAAAAAAAACCTGTAGGAGGTGGTGGAGGAGAAAGAAAGGAAGAAAAAGAAGGTAGAGGCAGCAAAATAAAAGCAAAACAAAAAGCCAGGTGTCCTGTTGCATGCCTTTAATCTCAGGACTGGGGAAGCATTTTGACCTCTGAGTTCTGAGCCAGCCAGGGTTACATAAGGAGACACTGTTTCAATAAAATAAAGGGAAGTAAGAACAGGATTAGGAAGACGGCTCTCAGTGTGTAAAAGCACTTGCTACACAAGCATGAGGATATGAGTTAAGATTTGAGCACTTGCCTAGAAGCTGGGCAAGGCAGCACTCACCCTTCCTCTGTGCCCACGAGACCCTTTAACTCCGTACTGCTCCCATACTCAACCTGGTTTATCGTGTCGGAACTTACAGAACTCAGGATCACATCCATTTTTCTTTCAAACACTTACTGTATTCAGTTTTTCACAGGTTTCCTGCTAAGTACTGAGGATCTGGAAATTCTGGACTTAGCGATTTTTCAGTTTATTTGGTTGCTGAGAACTAGGGGCTAATGATTTGTTGACTTTCATGCATTGGAGTTGAAACTGCTACAAGACCTCACACTCAAAATGTTTAGGAAACAGTTGAGATGAAATGGGTGCAGAAAGAAAAGGTAACATTATAGTTTCTCGTGCAGTTGCCACTGGTTAATTTGCTGCTTTTTTTTTTTTTTTTTTTTTTTAAGCATTGAATTCTGTGGCACAGAGGTGGCCTGTGTGTTTTGAAATTTACCTAGAAGGCTGGAGAGATGGCTCAGTGGTTAAGAACACTGGTTGCTCTGCCAGAGGTCCTGAGTTCAATTCCCAGCAACCATGTGGTGGCTCACAACCATCAGTAGTGGGATCCGATGCCCTCTTCTGGTGTGTCTGAAGACAGCTACAGTGTACTCATATGAAATTTATCTAGAGGAAATTTTCTAGAGGAAGCTTAGTGTCATACAAAATGGCGTGCGTGCGTGCGTGCGTACTTTGGAGTATAGCTCATGATAAAATGCTTATCTAGCATGCATAGGTATTCTTAATAGAGAATTTATGGAACTGCCTGAATGGAAAAGAAAACAAATGATTTTTAGTAAGGTCAGTTAGAGGAAAGTCAAATTTTAGTTGGTTGTAGAAGAAATTGGCACCAGAGTCTATAAATTTGCCATGCCCGATGGCCAAGAAAAGATGAGAGGCTCTGTAGTTCTCTCAGCTCTGACACTCTCCTCTTCCTTGCTCAAGGATCTTTGTGTGTACACCAAGGTGGTCAGTTAGCTTAGGAAGAAAGTGAGGATGAAGAAAGTGTGTTCTGATGCATGTCCTACAGATGGTGTGAGGTGTGCATGTGTGGTCTGCAGTGAGCAGAGCTGGGAGGCAGCCCTGCTGTGAAAGGCCTGAGCCAGGGTAGGAAGAAATGGGGGGCGGGGCATAGACTCTGGCATGGTGTTTGCAGGACCAGGTGGGTATTGGGAAGAGTGTCTTTGGAAGATTGTGATTGTCTGCCTGAGAGCTCTTGGTCCAAGAAGTAACTAAAGGTTTTGAATAGTCTTGAGTACAAGAGGAGGAACATTGCTAGACTTGGCATAAGGACCACAATTTGGGGCTTGTAGGTGAGGTTTATTAGAGTGAAGGCTACACAACGTAACCAGTAGGGAGAAAGCCTTGGAGGTCTAATGTGTGCTTTGTAGTCCTCGCCCCAAGAGCTAGGCTTAGGAAGAAAGACTCCTCCTTCTGGCATGAAATGCTACAACATGTCAACCAGTGCTTCTACTAGGGAAGCTCATTTAATTAAGACTTCTAGTCCAGGGTGGGGTAGGGAGAGGGAGCTGGTCATATTGGCTCTTTGCTTCCTCAGCAAGCCACAATTATCAAAATTCCAGACACCCAGAAGAAAGTTGGTGCTCACCACAAATCATACTGTTTGCATACGGTTCGGGCTGATTGCTATGGCAGTTGAGAGTCTCTGCTGTCCTGTAACCTTGTTATCACTGGGGCCTTGAGAGCTGAGTTAGCAGGGTCCAGCCTCACACACAGGATCTGCCGGAGAGCAGCAGCCACATGTGGTGGCGCATAGCTGTGACTGCAGCACTCTGGAGGCTGGGACACGAGGATTGTCACACGTGGGCCTCAAAAACAATAGCATTGTCAGTCCTACTATGCTACCTTTCTTGTGGCAGATATTAAAGGCCTGGTCTTCAGTGGTACCACCTGATCACAAGCTGTGTGGGTTTTCGCTAGGAACTTGTGGGACAGAGATAGACGTTTTTACCCAGATGTGTGATTATAGGAGCTGAAAGTTCAAAGGAAAGATAGATCTGTGAGAGGCCAGATGGCAAAGTGAGCCTATACAAGCCAATTGTTGTTTTTTAAAAAATGGGGTGGGGTGGTGGAGATTCTAAAGTCTGTTTCTAATATACTGAGTTTTCCTCTGTTCTTTGCTTGCTCTTTCATCAAAGAGGACACTTCTGACAAGATGGATGGTAAGACTTTTATCATACTTTCCCCATTGCTACTGGCCCCTGTTGATTCCTTTGCAGTTCTCTGAAGTGTGCTGTTTATGTGTCGGGGACTCATGTGAAATGGCTGCAGGGCTCCCCAGCTTGGCTTTGGAGTTGCTTTTATCTGCTTTGAATTTCCTTGTACTTTCTTTGAAACTTAAGTCAGTTACCTAAACTATTTCACATGAACCCTGAAAAATAGGCCTCATATTTTAAATTTCTTATTCCCTTTTACAATACTGGGTTCAGAAGGAGGAAAGGAATCTCTAGGTCTGTTTAACGTGTTAGTTACCAGCTGACGGAGAGGGGCAGGGACTGTGTCACAGTTCATATGTTGATTGTCAGGTGCACATTCTGAGTTTTTAAACTAACATTTAATTAAAACTGAAGTTTAAGCTTTGCTTTTTAAATTCAAATTATTGCAGCCTGTCTGTGGCTGCTCCGGTGTAGTCACAAACCTGTACCATGTTTTGTCAGACACTAGGGATAAAACCATTCTGGCACTCTCTTCCTGTCAGGGCCAATGGTGTCAGCTGGGGTCTCAGATTGGTTAACGGATTTGTGAGAAAGACAGAAGCAAAGCACCGTTTCTCTCAGTTATTACATAAACTGCGAATTCATCTCATTTTTTCTATTTTAATGAAATGGAAGCTTATTTTAATCTCAGGATAGGAATGTGTTATTTTTAGTATCTCCATTTTAAAGTACGTCATAATTAAAACCTTTTGAATGGAAATGACAGCCATCCAGAGGGGACTTCTTTCTGAACTCTTAGACATCCTTGAACCTCTCTATATTGCTGGAGTACTGTGAAAACTTTTCACTTACCATCAGCGTGCTTTTCTCATTTGGGGCAGAGTTAAAACCCTTTCTGAGGCGTCCTCTGGTACCCGATGTGCTATCCCCCGTGTCCAAGCCTTCTTCTGACAGTGTTGCTGTGCAGTCTCACTGCCCCTTAGTGAGGGTGAGTGCTGCTGGCTTTCATGCTTGCTCAGCAGGTCACACACCCGGCCGTTGAGTGGATAAAATAGCTGAGCGTTACTGTCAGGCCCTCCGATTTGTCTGTGCTCTGAGGAAAATGTTAGGCAAGTACGGCCGAGGTCATGGGCTTGATTTCTGTTTCGCTCTAGTTCCCTTATGAAAACCTTTTGAAAATGAACAGAATGTTGGGTCTGCATTAGAGAAGTCTGTATAAAACTTTATTTGCAAGGAAATGTAATCGGAGTTAAATTGTTCTTAAGTAATTAATTTCTCAGATTTTTTTCATCCTCTCAAAATTTAAGAATTTGGCTGTTTTTAGTTTTCTGGCTTTAACTTTTTTGGTGTGAACTGTGAATTCTGTCAGATTACTCTTTCTCACATGAATGTCTTCAAAGCTAAATTCATTACATTCTGCTCTCACCTTTCAGATGAATCTTGGGGGAGGGGATTATAAGGTAGCATTTTCAGAATTTGTTGAAATACTGTTTTATTTCTCTTATTTAGGAACAGCATCTGAAGATGGTAAGAAGTAAATACTTATTAGTAACACAGACCCTCCACCTCACAGTTTTCATGGGTAGTGTGCATTGGAACTAAAGCAGGCTAATTTATCCGCAGACCCTTCTCATTTGCCAGCCGTGGTAGCTTTTGCATTCTATATTTGGTTGTGTTCATTGTGTGTAAATTTTTTTTTCTAATTCTTCATCGTGCAGTTTTGCTTTATATCCTGAGTCATCTCATGCTACAAAAACATTACTGTTTAACATATTTAATAATATCTAGTATGTAATTCCATTTTTCCCAGTAATGGCAACAGAAATGCTTTTTTTTTTTTTTTTTTTTTTTTTTTTTGCCCTTTTCCCCCTCTCTTTTAAAAAGTTAATGCCATGTCATTTCTGCTTCTTAGGAATGCTGCTTTATCATTGGAAATTAAATACTTTTATTTCATCTATTTTGAAGTGTATCTTTTAATTTTTGAATCAGTGACTACAGAATTGGTCTCTGATTCAAATTCAGTTTAAGAATATAACTACATAGACATTCCTGAGTCAGTTCATATTAAAAGAAAAATTCCTTCTGAGTTTGTAGAAATGAAAATAATTTAGTTTTTGTATTTTTCCTTCCTGAAGACTATCTCATTAAAGCCTTCGTTTTATTTTAAACACAATTTTTTCCTAAGTTAGACATGAACAACATATTCTTGAGTATAAAACCAAAACCATGTAATTGTTTTTGTTTCTATATTAACTGTGGTGGCTTAAAATGGTTTTAAATTGGATTACTCCAAAAGTATTAGTTCTGATACTGACAATGAATGGCAGCTTACTTAAGTACTTCTAATTTAAAGCATTAGTATGTGGCTAGAATGTAGGTGGATCCTTTATTCAAAAGTAATCATTCAGTTTCTCTTCACTGGTCTTCAGTCATGAGGAAATTACGACCTGCCCAGAGCAGACTCTAGAGCTCAGGGGCCTGCAGTGTGGGCTCCTGGGGCCTTGCTGGTGACAGTGTTCAGGCAGTGCCCAGGATGCTCTCTCCTTGCGTCTGCCTCTGCTTCACTCCCAGCTCCTACCACTCCTCTGACCACACTCAGTCCTCATGTTCTAATCCAGCCCCACTCTTCAGCATGCTCCTTTCCCAGTCAGGACTGTCAGATTAGATCAGTCACAACTTTTGGGACTCCCTAAAATTATGCCTCTTAATTTACAAAGATTCTAAATGCTTTTTCTCTTCTGTGTTCAACATAATGTGCTCTTGTGCTCTGCCTGAGAGGCTGGAGAGCCCTGCGCACCTAGCGGTGGGGATTTGACCAGCTCCCATCTTTACTACTGGCAGCTCACTCAGACACTTCAGCTCTAGCAGGAGCCCGCTGGAGTGGCGAGCATCTTAATAAGGCAAATCTCAATGGGGTTGAGGCCAGCCTGGTCTACAGTGTGAGTTCCAGCAGGACCAGAGATCCTGCCCTATACCCCCAACCACAAATGAGCAAAACAAAACTAAACCTGGAAATACAGTGGAAATAGTTGTAGTGTGGTTCTAGAGCAGGGCTGAGACGGAGGTAGAGGTGACAGGAATGGGTCTGGGAAAGAGTTGGCAGATGGCAACTCTTCTGCAGCTTCCTTTAGAAGTACACTGTCTGGAAGATTGTTTAAGTTTTGTTTATCTTTAAAGCTCCAGTGGACATTTGAAAACAGTCCTAATTTTCTAGAAACAGAATGGGAGGGATTGTTTTATGTTCTTGTCTTTTGAGGGTCTCATGTAGACCAGGCTGGTCTCTTAACTCAAAGAGATCCTCTTGCCCTGCCTCCCAAGTTCTAGGATCAAAGGTATGCGCCACCAGGCCTGGCGATTTTATTCTTACACAGCACATGTATAAAGAAGTACCTATCTGGGCTTGGTGGTTTATAGGCTGTAGTCCCACATACTTGAAAGATAAGGCAGGAGAATCTCCGAAGCCAAGGAATTTCAGATAAGCCTAGGTTAGATGCCATCTTAGAAAGCAAACCCTAAACTGTACTTTTAAATTCTTAGGAGAAATATATAAATAATGGCTGCCTTGCTTTAGAGTTTAAAAATATTTGAAAATAGTGAAAGTCCCCTTTCTTAATACTAAATACTGTTACAGGAAGTGTTTTAATTGCGTAAATATTTGTTCCTCAGGTCGGGTGAGAGCCAAGCTTTCTACACCACTTGTTGCTGTGGGAAATGCCAAGACCGATTCTAGAGGGAGAAGCCGGACAAAAATGGTGTCTCAGTCCCAGCGTACGTACTGCTCCCGAGTCCCCCCTGTTGTCGGTTGGTAGGGTGAATGTGTCATGTCACTGTTAGGAAGTGAGCAATGGGTGCATTCAAAGCTGACTCGGAAAGCCGCACGCCACATACTGAGCTCTCGTTCTGTGCTTTAGGTTCATCGTCACCTGACAAAAATGAAGGTATTTCTTCAATGTTTGGGGTCAGTTGTTGTGCATGTTTGGGTTTGGTTGTTTTTGTTTGGTTGGATTTTTGTTTTTAGAGTGGGTGCTGTCTTGTGTCTGTGTTATCAGGGGCCACAGCATTGATCTCTACCACTTAGAAGGAAACCTTCACCTTACATACAGAAGTTTGCATGGAAATACTTTTTCAATACGAGTCTTTAAAGTCAAGGTTCACATTCTACTCAGAAACTTGCAGGCGTGGACAGTTATGCCTTACAGAATGCAAAATAATTTCATTATAACACCAAAATCTGTTTATATCTAGCAGATGCTATGCAAAGACAGAAAAGTGGTATCTTCTTACTCTCCCCCAAAATTTGTTAGATCTTAAATTTTGGGTAAGTGAATAGTGATTTATCATGAGGGGAATATAGGCTGAATAGCTAGTTCTGATTAATTTCATGGGAAAGTTGAGATTATGTTCTTATGTTTTATTGCTCACCGAGTTCCTTATGAGAAGAATTAAAAAGCACAATCATAGGATGAGGTAAACAAATGGCCCACGTCTGTCTGTCCCAACAAGTGCCTGTGTAGTGCATTTTGACTCACAGTGATTTTTTTGCTGCTCCCTCTGTACTGATAGGCTACACTCAGCACTCTCTAAAACCAGATGATTTTTCTAAGAAAGTAAAGAATAAGTCCTTTCTGTAAGCTAATTATCCTGGGCTTAAAGACTGCTCCAGATGTCCTGTTTATTTTATTAGTCTGATTCCTGCACCTTGGGAACAAGGGAGACAAGTAAGGCTCAGAGGCATTAGGACACCTCAGCACAGTGTCATGGTGCCACCTCTTTCTGGAATCAGAATGTCTGGCAGAACAACCTTGGAAGCTTTTTGCACGAGTCTTGAAATGAGCAGAAAGATTTGGTATAGTTTGTTTCAGAATGAAGACTACTCAAAAACAGCCAGAATAAACACAGTTCTACAAGGTAGATCTCTGCCAGATCAAAGTGATGGTAATCCCACATTCTCCTGTGGGTCTGTGCTTTTGGAGTGATTCTTAGAGAGCATTAATTAGCAGTGTAGCCTCCCTTCTTGTATGTTGCCCAGACCAACATCAGTACAGCCTGGAAGCTAGTTAAGGTAAGACAGGGTCTTATAGACAACCAAAGTCAGATCGCCAAGTACTCTGGGGTGCTGTGAAGTTTGCAGGCTTTGGAGCTGTGCTGGCCACACTGCAGTTCCAGCTTTTCTAGGTTCCTGTATTTTTCTGTACCCACCTGGAAAAGGAGGAGGATAATAGCATCTACCTCATGCGATTGTCATGAGCATTAAATGCTTTAGCATATTTAATGCAGTTAAAACAATGTGTGCCCCAGAGTAGGTGCCATGAATTACCTGACAATATTACCCTTGTTATTATTCATAATATGATGAAAAATGAATTTTATGATGCTGGTACGTGTTTTTATACTTGATATTTTTACTGCCCTCATGAAACAGAAGTAAACACTGAAGTTTGGATGTTTAAAACTTAAAGGAAAATAAGGATAATCACAAATTGTCCAAGCTAAGATTTAAATTAAAACTTAATTGTGAGATAATTGCTATTTTCTGACGTTTTGGCCTTTGTTGGGACCCTCTTTTTCAGTCAAACTTCAGATCCTATAGTGAAAAATAGGATTATTCTACATTTGGCTTGTTAAACTTCATAGGACTTTAAGATCTAGAGACTTTCCCACAATACAATCACACAGATCTTAAATCATATTAGAAAGATTTTATTTGTTTGCTTGCCTCTTTATTTGAATGAGTTTACATCCGTTCCAGGTTCTTTATTAAATAGCCGTGTGATTTGTATGCAGGTTTCTTCCCAGCTTATGTGCACAGGAGTCTCATGTGCCTCCATCCTCACATCGTACTGACTCATTGTGTGCACGGTGCTTCCGTGGTTCTGTGTTGCATCTAGAAAGACAGACTCTCTTGGTGTGCTCAGGCTCTGACAACAGACCTGCTGGAGAGCCTTGGAGATTAAGAAAGAGCTAGGCCCGCTCTGTTGGTAGCGCCTGGTCGTGTACAGACGACTGCACAGCCTGTCAGGAAGCTTCCCTCCCTCCCGCCTCCTGCTTTTCTGTGACTCTTAAGAAAGATGAAATGCTTAGCTTTTTCATCTCCACTTTTCTTCAGCTATAAGATGTGGTGTTTGTTCCTAAATCTCACTTTAAATTAAATGTTTAGAAGAAAATTGTAAACATTTAACAACTTGGATTTCTTAATGGATAAGCTGAAGAGTGTGCCTTGGCTTTTGCAGTTTCATTCATCTGCTTTGTACATGAGTGTCAGCTGTATACCTGTTATGTGTACCGCTTTCGTGACAGACATGTGTGCTATGAACTTTTTTTTAAAGTTTGCCTTTTTTGCGTTAGGTTTGTTTGTTTGTTTGTTTGTTTGTTTGTTTGTTTGTTTCCTGAGAACTGACTAAAGCTTTGTTATTTTCACCTGCCATCCATTTTTAAACTGCTTCTCCCCTGTTCGTGGATTATAACCCTTACCCTAATTCTGCCTTTGCACTTGTTCAGGATCACAATCTGCTAATACCGTTGGTGGTAAGAATCTGCGGACTTTATGTGTGCACATCTCGTTGGCTCACCTAGTCTCATTAACAAGACTGAGTTCTATTCAGCAGAGACTCCTACTGCATAATACTCTCAGGAGTTCTCTTTGGCCTGTTTTTCTAAGATCACGAAAGCTCTAAAAATTTTGAAATTATCCAAGTTGACTCTACAGATATAACTATTAAGAGGAGAGAGCAGCCTCTAGTAACATTCTGAAATGTTACAATACAACAGAAAATAGTTATTCAGGTTGAAGTTTTGCCTTTGGGACATTTCTGTTCCATGCTGCTCTCTGGGGTGAACACGCCCTTTTCTTCAACTCTGCTGGCTCTACTAGAGAAAGTGCCTCAGCATGTTAAGTAAAAATGACTCCAAACAACCATAGGCACTGGAAATGTCTCATTAATTGGGTGAACAAAGCATAATGGAGAAGAGAGGACTGTGTGTACATGAAGTGAACACTTCCAGCTTCCCTCCCTAAGGTGAGGGAATGCGTGAGCTTAAATATCTAGAGAGTGAACTTGCACAGGTTTCATCAATTCAGTAAATGCAAAGTAGAAAGAACAGTCAAGATGCTTCTAAATTGATCTTTCCTGTCTGCTGAATAGACCCACATTTCACAGAGTTCGTTAGTTTTCCTTACCAGTACCCCCACCCACATGAATTTATTACTGATTTTAATAAAATGCATACTGTATGTACTCAGTTCATTATAGTTTTTATATCATCGAGAGTTTCTCATAACTTCCATTGGCCTATCTTGCATTGTGAGTTTGTGGCATGTTGGGTGTTTGGGTGTTTTTGTGTGTATGTTTAGTTTATATATTGCATGAAGAAAATAGATGCCTCAGCAATACTTCAAAGAAGAAGAGAGAAGCCAGATTTGAAGATTCTTCACCTGCAACATCATGAAATTTTTGAACGATCATTTTAAAGTAGACTTGAGTGATTTCTCAATAATTTAGAAGTCATCTACTCAATCAGTAATTTTTTTAATTTCACAGGAAGCAATGCTTCATTTTATAATATTGCTATCCCTGGTGGAATATATTTTATTTTGTGTGCTGAAAATATTTAAAAACTGACCTAGTATGAATTGAACTAAGCAAATGATGCCCAGAAAACTTAACAATAAGGAGAACAGTTGGTCACAGCTAGCTTGTTCCTGTTTGTTAACCTGCATTGAGTGACAAAATTTGGAGCTTTTAAAGCCACGGTTTTTGTAAGTTCCCAAGAACTTGTTCAAGTTACTTTAAGACAGCTGGCTAGGATTAGAAATGGCATCTTCCATAAGGAAGATAAGATAGCCTCTAAAGCCCTCTGAAATACCTGCCTCCTAGTATACAGTGCCAATCTTGTTGTTTTGATGGGTGGTTTTGTTTTTGTTTTTTGTGGGGTTTATATTTGGTTTGGGTTTTTTGTTATTGGGTTTGTTTGATTTTTTTGTTTGTTTGTTTTTGTTTTTTGGTTTTTATTTTTTTATTTTTTGGCTTTTTGAAACAGGGTTTCTCTTTGTATCCCTGGCTGTCCTGGACTTGCTCTGTAGACCAGACTGGCCTCAAACTCACAGAGTTTCACCTACCTCTGCCTCCTCGGTACTGAGATTGAAGGGGTGCAGCAACACTGCCCAACACACAGTGTCACTTTTGACAGCCAGTATTCATTCCCATTGGCATTTGAGTCTTAAATCTACTAGGTAGAAATAAGACACCGTTGAGTATGTCATGTAAAAGTGCGCAGTGTGAACATTGACTCTTACAGTGGGTAACAATAAAAGTAACAGAAAGCAGTGGTAAAAGTGGGTAACAGAGAGACAGCATTTCCCTTGAAGAGTTATTTAAATGCAAGGTTTCTAAAATATCACCATTCGGTTGAGCATCTGATCCATGTTTTTATGCAGTACACACATAAAACACTTCGCTAGACAAAGTGATCCCTCTTAAAAAGGTAGCCTTGGTGTTTTAGTTTAAACATGGGTTTCTTTCTGGGTGTGGTCTGACATACCTACCACCCTAGCATGTGGGATGTACAGGCGAGCAGGTTGCTTCAAATTCCAAAGCAGCCGAAGATGCACAAGAAGGCAGGCCTCTGGGGGCTGGGGATTTAGCTCAGTGGTAGAGCGCTTACCTAGGAAGCGCAAGGCCCTGGGTTCGGTCCCCAGCTCCGAAAAAAAAAAAAGAACCAAAAAAAAAAAAAAAAAAGGCAGGCCTCTGTAAAAATTTATCTCTTAACTTTGCTTAATCTATACACAGACCTCTGAGAGTTAATCTAGCTCTTTCTCTCTAGTTCCTGACCATATATCTGACTTGTGTGACACTTAGTTCTTCTGGTCTACCCTTGGAACTTGGTATCCTAGAATGTGGCCAGCCAAGAGCCACAACTAGCAAAAACAAATTTCTCTTCCTCAGCTGGCCCAATTTTTCCAGCACCTAATTTAAATTTAGTGTTTCTTTTATTTTTGACAATTTCATCCACTGTTTACAATGTGTCTTAGCCCTATAGTCTCCCTACCTTTCTCCCCTCTTCCTCTGTCTTGTCCCTCCTTTACATTCGTGTCCATTTAAAAAAAGACTTGCTGAGTCCAAATAGCGCTACCAGTATGTGCAAGAATGTGGGGAAGCAGTGTGCCCTTCTAGGGGCCACAGTGGGGCGGTGGGAGGACTCTGCCTTCCCCATTACCATCAGCTAACAAGAGCTCTTGAGCTGGGAGTGGGGCCTCATGAGCCTTTCCTCCCTCTGTGCATGCTGGAATAGTAACTCAAGTGTAGCCAAGCTGTGAGGTAGTGAACACAGTAGGCATCGCCCCGCCCCCATCACATTCTTTACATGACTCCTTCTGCAATGTCCCTGAGCCTTGGCGTAGGGCACCTTAACAAAGAAGTTCCATTTATCTCTGAGCACTCAACAGTTACTTAGTCTAAGCTCTTTGTCTAGTTAAGAGTCACTGCACACTACAGAGAGAACCATCTCTGACCAGATTTGAAAGCAGCACAGTTTTTAATTTTTAAAATTTAAAAATTTGAATAGCACCAAATGACCATGCCCATTCAGATATTTCATAAGGCAAGCTATTTTAAGAAAAAGCAAGTTGTCACTGTATGTTGAAGGCACAAATAGAAGCAGTAATAGAACTAAGAGTTTCCACCCTTGTAAGTAAAGCTTTTCCATAGAGCATCTAAGCCTCAGGAAACACACTGTCAAACATGGGATTGCCCTGGGGATCTTTTTACTGTTTGTATTAAAGTCCCAGTAGGCCTGCCTTTATCAAGCATATGCCTGAGGTGGCTTACCCTCAGCGCTGGCATACGCAGCGCATTTTCCCTCAGCAGGTTATGTTCGTGTATAAATCTCAGTCCATTTCTTTGGTCTTAGAACCTGCCGTATCACAATTGTCTTGTATCTTTGCACGTTACCTTGGCATCAGTGTTTGCATATTTTTATGTGTTTCCTGTTTAGCTGGCAGCAGATCTGGGTCTCCGGGAAGAGTTCTAACCACAACAGCCCTCTCTACTGTGAGCTCTGGTGCTCAACGAATCCTGGTCAATTCAGCTTCAGCACAGAAGAGAAGCAAGATACCAAGGAGCCAGGGCTGCAGCAGAGAGGCCAGCCCATCTAGGCTTTCAGTGGGTAAGTCTCTGCAGGGCCACCTTTGGCATCCTGGAAGTTCAAGGAGAACTAATGTCTGTCTGGGTTGCTGAAGTACAGGGTATGAGTTGGGTCTTGAACGTGTGAGGACTTTGAAAGGGGCCGAGCATTGTCAAGCCCAAGGTCACTGTTTTGTCTCATCCGCACCTTAATTCTCATCCGCACCTTAATTCTCAGGCCTTTCAATTGTCTTAGTGCTACCAGCTTCGTCCTTACTCTGAGGCTGAAACATGGCTGAGTGGGAAGAACACTTGCTGCTTCCGCAGATCCTCTGAGTTGGCTCCCACATCCATAGTACACAGCGGGCAGCTGACAGCCACCTGCAGCTCCAGTTCGCAGGGCTTTGGCACCATCTGTCCTCTGCAGGCACATGACTCTCTCACATGTGCCATACACTTCCACAGACATGCGTACACACGTGAATCATCTTTTTGAAAGCTGTAAATGGTTGGTGCCTGAGCGTACGATCTAATCGGGGCAAAGGCAGATGATGGTGACTTTAAGTCAGCCTGGGCAACATAGCAAGACTGCAACATACGAAGACTTCTCTAAAGTCCTAAGAGTAAAGTTTGCTCATAGGACACAGCCTGCCGTGACCCCGCCTCCTCTCACAGTACACTGTGTACTGCATACTGCAGTGTGGAAGGGACTGCCTCACTGTACAGAAGCAAGCTCTGCTCGAGTCCTGCCAGTGGCTCACGTCAGCTGCTCTGCGTCTGCAGTGAGGCATCCCTAGATGGTGTTCTCCCAACAATTTCTGACTTTTTCTCTATTTTGAAAACTTATAAAAGACCTCATTCCCTTCTCATATCTTTGTGACATTGTCCTCTCAGGAAGCCTCACGACCTCTGGAGCATCCTCTTTTGTGGGCCGTGGCCTGTGCTCTAGCCCAGCTGTCACTTGGAGACTCCTTTTCACGGCTTTCCTGGGTGGGATGGACTCATTTTTCTTGATCTACTACTCACTTGCTTTGCCTCTTCCGCATTCTCAGACTCCTCAGAAATGGTTGAGGACTCCAGGTCTTAGAGCTGCAGAAGAATGTCACCATTCAGTTCAGTGCTCGGAACTTCCTGTAGGCCTACAGACGTGGGGCGGGTGCCTTGGTAACACCAAGGGTGTCTGGGCCTTTCATCCTCACGACTTTGCTTCCTTTTGCTTCCCAGACATCATTAGATTCTCTATTATATCTTCAGTCCACAGTCTCAGATCCTTTTGGCTTTTTAAAATCCGTATTTGTATTTTGTGTTTTTATTTATAAGGAGTAAATAAGACATGAATTGAAAGCTTCATAGTTTGAAACTAGCCTGGGCTCCATGGTTCCATAGACTCAGTCTGAAAGGAGAAAAGAATAAAAGAGCAATTCATTTTCAACCCCAATACAAACAGACTTGTTATTAATCAGTTCCTTAAAAAAAGAAAGCTAAAATTTTGAAAAGCTTAAATTCTGCCTTCTGTTTTCTCTTGCTGTGCTGCTGCTGCTATTCCCTCTCAGCCCGGAGCAGCCGGATTCCTCGGCCGAGTGTGAGTCAAGGCTGTAGCCGGGAAGCTAGCCGAGAGAGCAGCAGGGACACAAGTCCGGTCCGCTCTTTCCAGCCCCTTGGTGAGTGTCTGAGCAGGTGTGAGGCACACTGCTTCCCGAGGGAGTGAGCTCTCCCCTGCGGAAACCGCCATACCTCTGGGCTTTAGTGTTCCTCCTCAGTTGTATCTTGGCTGTCAGTCTCAGGAGAGAAGCCAAAGGAGTAAATACATGGCAATACCCCTGCCCTTTGTAACTTACCTTAAGTGAGCAAGTCAATCATTATATTAATGGAATCCTACCATAATCAAGTCAATGTCACACATAAATTCAGAATATTGAATTCAATTTCTTCACTAGGGAGGCTGAGTCAAAATCATAAACAAGACCAGCCTAGTCTACATATTTGTCACTAAGAAGACAAACAAAAAGGAAGATTGAATTCAAAACCTGTAGAATTAGAACATGTGAGACAGACAGACAGACAGGCAGGCAGGCAGGCAGACAGATGTGATATCCAGAGGGACATTTTAAGGGCTGAGCATGTCTCACAGGGGAAAACGCAATTCATAGCAACAGGAAACGCGCGGCCCCTGGTGGTGGTGATGGCTGGTGACATCAGCTGCTGGCATGGAGTTGCTGAAAGGCAAGCTGGAGGAGAGCCTCACTTTTCAGTATCTCTCCTTGTTGTTTATTGTAAAAGGTGAGGAAACGGGAAAGGGTGGTGTTAAGACAGGAATGAGGGTGCTATACCATTTAGACTGCTTCCTGCTGTTTGGGAGGCAACAATGACATCTCTGACTACCCAGGAAAAGTGGGGTGCTGGTCAAGTCCCAGGAGAGCAGCTGTGTCAGTCAGTGTCCAGGCTCCGTGGGACCATCTGGGCTGGGAAAGTATAGGCCTGGTGTATACATCTGTGAGGCTGGACCTGGCAGGATACTGGAACATATAGATGTTAGGGCAGAAGATAAAGAGTTGAGGGAAAATTCTTTTTCTTGGGTGTACAATTGAAACTTTTAGGCCCCATGATCCTGGTAGTTGAGGGAGGAAAGTCCCAGGATAAGGAAAAGTGAGAACTATCGCACCCTCAGGAATAAGCAGTGTAGGTGGGAGGGTAAGCTGGCTGTTGACTGACAGGAGGACTTACCTCCGGTGCATTTGACCCGTGAGAGCTACATTCAAGTAGATTCCGTGAAGGTTACAGGGATTTTCAAGTGTACAGTAGAGATAAGTTTTAGACATGTGACCATTAGCACTGTTTGTGATCTGTACTGAGGTCCACATTGTAGAAGAGGCAACAGAGTCGTACTTTGGTGTCATAGTAGAGACTTGGGAATCAGTTTCAGGTTAAAATTGTGAACACGGTTGAAGGCATGCCCTGAAAGGACAGAGACCTCCCGTGCAGCAGAGCCGGGGTGGGACTCGGGGAGCTCACTTGATCTTGATTTTTGTAGGAAGACAGACCCTGACAGCAGGGCTTTCCTCTATCCAGAAGACTGGGGGTATGTAGAGTAGACAGATGTTGTTAGTACACTGAGAAACACTTTTAAGTTTATACTTGAAGACGTACCAGTAGCCTAGCTAGAAAGGAATCTGAAGCAATTTGTGTTCTTTTCTATTCTTTAAGTCTCACAACCTCGAACTTTTATAACACACATTTACCCACCTTCATTTATACCTTGCCTTTACACACCTTAAAACACACCTTCTTAGACCCTAAAACGGTTTTTAGGTCCTCACAACTTAAAGCTTTTGATACCTCAGATCTTACATAAATTTTATACCTTTATTTTTTTTAATTATTTACCACAAGACACAGGTGGTTGATGACTGAGAAGAGTCTTTGTAAAGCCAGTTCCTTTAACTAAAGGAATAGTAAAAAGTTACACTGAAGTTTTATTTGTGAGTTTATCTCTTTTCTGAGTCTAGTAACACAGTAACCTGTGTCTAGGCCTAGTTGAAGCTGTAGGAAAGGGAGGCCTGAGGCCTGATGTTACACATGAAGAGAACTGAGGAGGTGGCTGAGGCCTTGGTTGCTGCTGTTACACTAACAAAGGTGTCACTAGCCTAGTGTCAGCATTATCAGAGACCTGAAGGGGATGAATTTTACCTGAGTAAGCAGGAACTACAGACCAAGCAGCTTCCAGTCTATTAGAAATGACAGAGACTCCCTGGCTGCCTAGAATGTCACCTTAGGTTCCTCCATGGCCATTGGGGGCAGAGGCCCCAGGGCAGCATCAGTCTTTGGCTGCCAGGCCCAGGAGGTCTGACAGACGTCCCCTGGGAGAAGAAACTTAGGGAGACTTGCCTGTCTGTCTAAGCAAAGCAGGATAGTCAACCTTCCAGTGTCCTGCTTGTCCACAGTTTGGATCAGGACCTGGTAGCGGCTGAGGTGAACTGTGGGGTTTTGCCCTTTGGCCTACGTTGCCAAATTTAAAGCAAGCTCAAGGTGGAGGTTCTTTGTGTCCATCATCTTCTTTGGAGGAGATGTTGGGGAAGCCGCCAGGAACTGGCGTGTCTCTCTATTATGAAAAGGTTTTTTATTGAACATTTTAAATGCCATATTCTGTAGCTCTCTGAAACAGTCGAGGGCCACTGTCTATTAATTCTATCTAAACTAGACAGGCTTTCTTGCCTTGAGTTACTTGTTTTTGGCTTAACTTTATAAACATATAGAGGGGACTAACGCTTATTCCTGTAATTAATTACATTAGAACTAGCATGACTACAAATACAGTTCTGAACACATTAAAGAATTTGATCATTTATAAGGTGACTGACCACTAACTTAGATAATAATTCTTAAGTATCTGTAACAGTCTTTAATAATTGTAGCTTTTATAAGACTAGAACTTTACTTTTCATCCCTGTTAGGTTTGGCCTTAAAAATAACAATTTTGAGTTGAAGCTCTTCACTTACCAAGTTTATCATAGACACACTTCATAGAGACTGACAACTTCACTGATTCTTTTATAGTATACCATTATAGAACATTGCCCTTTATTCTATGGTTTGGTTTATCCATAGCTAAAACTTAAAAGATGAAGAAGCTAGACAGATACTACTGCAAACCTGAATTGACCATAGGAATTTATAGTTCTTGACTGTCAAATATACCTAATTTATCAAACACACATTTCTCATCTAAATTTTCTACCACCTTGATGTTAAGCAGTTGGCGAAGACTGAGTAGTTAGACATCTTGAATTAGCATTTGCTAACTCAATAGACCTTTATAACCTTACATTTTTATCACCATAAATAGTACATTCTAAGCGAGAGTTGAATCATATATGTAGTATGTGTAGCAAATATACCCTTACATTTTTATCATACAAGAGTCTATAGGAATCCAAACTATTTAAAACTTGTTACTGCTTCCTTACTCTAAAAGGAGTGCAATGGTAAGTAGAGAGCTCATTATGGCTGAGAAGTTTGAGCCGTTTGAGAAGTTTGAGAAGTTGCTTTATACCATATGGTCATCTTAAGACGATGAAGTAGCATAGCGCATACTCTTTAGTCTCAGTAAGACAGTTGCCAGCCATGTGGCTGCTTACATCCTGACAAGGTCACCAGCCAAGGTGAAGGAGAGCCACATGGTTGCTTTTTAAAAGCATTTGTTTTTTTGTATTATTTTCTATTATATATATAGTTGATCTAAGTTACATACATACCTACATGCAGAGTTTATGAAGAATATTTATCAGCTTTCATTAATCATAAGAGTAGGATGATGTTAAAATGAAACATATGTATTTTATTAAACATTAAAATGCATTTATGTGGCAGTTTAATTCTAGATATAAGACAAGGGTCAGCTTTATATGCTATCAACCTGAACAGAGGTCCGAGATGTAAAGTACGACGGTTAGGTTATAGAGTGATATTTCGGGATCTACATTACGGATTTCTAATGGGCTTTTGTAGGGTAGTAAAAGTCTTTTTTTCAGTGCGCATAGCTTCTATTTTTCAACAGTTTATTCCCAGATACAAAACTAATATTCTTTGGACCATTATGAATAAAATGTTTGCCTTAACATAATTAAGTAAATGTTTGACTGATCTAAAATTTGTCTGTATACTTGTGAAAACAGAGATCTTGAAAGAATTCAGTTGCAGTTATAGCAATTAATCGTGTGCTTTCCTCACACATGGCGACCCGTGCTCCAAGTTCCCTTATATCTTAGTCTGTCTAGGCTGCTCTGACACTGCTGTAGCTCAGTACTTCTAAGTTACCAGGACTTATCCCACAGTTCTGGAGGCTGGGGTGTTGAAGGCGAAGGTACCCAGTGTCTGCTGAGGGCCCTGCTGGCTCTTGCATGGTGGAGAAGTGCTTCCTTAGCTCTCTGCAGTACCTTAATGTTCTCATAACCAGAGTGCCTCTCAGAGTCAGCACCTTCCTTTAACACTTGGGCTCAGTATTTCAACATAAGAATAGAAGAAGGGGGGGTTGGGGATTTAGCTCAGTGGTAGAGCGCTTGCCTAGGAAGCTCAAGGCCCTGGGTTCAGTCCCCAGCTCCGGAAAAAAAGAAGCAGAAAAAAAAAAAAAGAAGAAGGGCACAAAAATTCAATCTTATACTGAAATAACTCTCACTAGGTGTTAAGAGTGAAGGACTTGATTATCATTAGTTACCATAGTGGTTTTTTTTTTACTACAAGTGTTTGTTTTTGTTTTGTTTTCATGCTTGTACTTTGACATTTCCCTCCATTTGAATACTTGCCTTTTCTGTCTCCTATAGCCTATGTCCGTCCACTTAGGTGTAATTCGTATTTGTGTCAGGGTTGATCTTGCAATGCTACTGGAGTCCCCTTGCCGTGTGGTGATGCTCTGACCATTAACTATGAGGGTGACACCACTGCTAACTAACTCCTCGCCTGACAGTAGTGCTGCCATTATCCTTGTCTCTGTGGTGATAGATGAGGTTTGTATGGTCCTGTTATTCCAGCCTCCAGACACCATTCCAGATCCACTGGTGCCCTCTACGCCCCCGATGTGTGTGGGGCCGCAGGTGAAGGATGAGTACATTTTCACTGTCATCTTTGCATTCATCCCAGAGTCTGTCCTTTTCCGTTTTCATCACATAAGATTCATTTCAAGTTAATTTGTGTTATGTAAATTTAATTTATTAGAGAATAATTCACTTATGTTTTTTCCTCCACGTAACTATCCTTCTTCCCTTTAGCAACCTTAGCATTTTTCTAACTGGTGGATGGGCATTGGTTGGTTGTCTATTTGTTTGGGTTTTTTTTTTTTTTTTTGGTACAACTTGTATCTTTTTTAATATAGAATTGTTTTATGTTCTCAGTTATGTACTTCATCTTTATATATGTATGTTTAAAAAAAAAACCAAAATGGTGGATGAAGTGTTTTAATTGTATACAAAACAGTCAGTGGGCAGGTGAGAATTTATGTCTAGTTTGTCTATATGTGTCAGAACATTGGACACAAAGTAGTCACTTGATGGTTATTGAACAGTCTGTTTTAGCTAAAGAATAAAATGAGTTTTCCTGAAGGAGACATTACTATTAGAGCTTTTCTTGTGGTGAGTTGCTGGTGTGACTTCATAAATCTCCCCCTGACTGTTATTGATGAGGGAGGTCTGGGTTACTTTATGGTTCACTTCATTTAGAGAGCCTTGCCTGAACTGGCAGAGCCATCTTCTCCTTCTACTAAGTAAACAGTGGTTCTTTAAATTCGTTTCTCATTTGTGAATAATTTTGACTGCCTTTTCCCTTTTACTCGACCAAAACTTCATTGTGCCCAGAAAAATACAATATTGCTTTTAAAATGCTTTGTCCCATTGGTTTTTTTTCTTTCTCCCTTAATAAGAGTCGACTTTCCCTCCCCCAGCCCCCAACCCTTGCATTATCATATCTGTGACTCTAAAAGCTGTTTTCCTTCTTTTTCTGATGAATTAGGTCCAGGATATGGGATGAGCCAGTCAAGCCGGTTGTCATCCTCTGTCAGTGCCATGCGGGTCCTAAACACAGGCTCCGATGTGGAAGAGGCGGTAGCTGATGCCTTGGTACTTTTTCCTTCATTACCCCATCCATGTAGCTGTTCCTATTCAGAGCCTCTGTGGGGGAGGGGATGGCAAATGCTAGATTAAACTTGAGAAGCCAAAATGTAGGCAGTGTAGGAGGAGAGTAGTGCATTAATGATTAATCCTTGCTAATATTCAGTATTTTAAGCCAGTTCCAGTAATCTTACCTAGGTATCAGGAACAAAAATCTTTTATTGTCTTTAATAATAGTATTCGTGCATATATACTTATAAGCATGCAATTTCAAGGTTATCTTCACATTGAGTTTATAGGGCATTGATTTGTTTTTGAGGCAAGGAGTCCCTGTGTGGCCTTGGCTGTCCTGGAGCTCTCTATGTAGACTCTGCTGCTCTTGAACTCACAGAGAATCACCTGCCTTGGACTCCTGAGTGCTGGAATTAAAGGCATGTGCCACTATGCCTGGATTTAATCTAAGATATGTTCCTGATTCTTAATGCTCCACACATTAAACAGTAAAGTTTTAAAACACTTCAGGAGTGAGGTAGTTGTAGGAAGAATGCAGTCTACTGTGTGTATATACACATACGTATTTCACATATGTATATACACTGTTCTTACATGATATTATAAAAACTTGAAATGGTGATGTGTGTGCTATTGTTTGGTTAACTCCCCTAGTCTTTCAACTTGTGACTTACAGTTGGGGGTGTGGCTGAGCGGTAGAGCATTTGTTTGGCTTACCATGCACAAGGCCCTGTGTTCGGGGTGACTCAGATAATGATGACAGTAATCCTGTTTCAAAGAATTCATTAATTTCTCTTGGGGGAGTCCAGAGTCAGAGCCCTGCTGATGCTGCATTTCTACCTGAAGTCTAAGGAAGGCTCCACCTTTGTGTTCAGTGGTTCCCTCTGCAGGAGCCTCTGCATCTCAGGCAAGCAGCACACCTCCGAGTTAGCTCCCTGGACCCCTCAGATTTGTTTTGAAATTTAGAAGTACAAAACTCACCTTAAAAAAAAGACCGATTTTGTGAAAATTAATTTTAGCTATAGAGGTGAAAGACACATTTTAAACATGTTCATTGTTAATAGCTAGGATTTATTGCATGTCCTAACTTGTGATAATAACAGTGTTGACTTTCTATTTTTACCTCAGCTTCCAAAGTATTTGAACTGATATAGTTAAAGACTCTGTTCTTCTGAACCGAGGATGTGTGGATCACCTTTTCTGATGTGATCAGTCAGATGTTTTAGTTCTTATTACTCTCCAATCATGTTTTTTCAGGTAGCCTTTTTTGTTTTGTTTTGGTTTGGTTTTTAGTCTAATGATATACTGCTTAGATCTGCTCGAATAGTTTTAGGGATTGGCTGTGTCATTCTTGGGTTGCTATTTATTCAAGTAAGACGATAGCTTCAAGTTATGTGGAAATATTTAACCAAAAAAATTGTTGTCAAATGTATTTTGACATACATGGATGTTTTGCCTGAATGCAGGTCTTTGCACCATGTGCAAGCCTGGCTCCTATGGAGGCCTGAAGTGCAGATAGATGGCTGGGAGCCACCATGTGGGTGCTGGGAATTGAATTCAGGACCTCTGGAAGAACAGTCAGTGCTCTTAACTGCTGAGTCAGCTTTCCAGGTCCTTTGTTTTGTTTGTTTTTGTGTGGTTCTGGCTAGCCTGGAATTCACTATATAGACCTGACTAATGTGGATTTTCACAGATTTTAGATTAAAGTTGTGCACCACCATTGCAGGTATGAACCACACTGTTGTGAATCAGAATTGTAGTCCTAGGATCCTACTTTTCATCTTGCATAGCACAAGTGAACTGTCAAGTTTTTAGAAAATTTCCAATATTAAACCAAAGTTGTACCTGGGAAAAGTTTAGTTTATAAATGGCAAAAGGTCTATAACTAATAAAAGTGGTTTGAGTTTCTTTGGGAAACTAGTGGGTTGGGTTTTTTTTTGTTGTTGTTGTTTTGTTTTGTTTTGTTTTTAGCTTTTTGGTTTTGTAGCTTAGGTGTTTCTCTCTGAATTGAAGGACACTGATAGGACTAGAGATAGTCCTGACAGTAAGAGGTTCCTTGTTATCTGTGTTATACAACTGGGTATTTCTAATTGTAGGCATTGCTAATGCCAACTTCACTGTGCTGTTTAGCAAAATGTTCTTCATTATTTTCAATTTCTCTCTTTAAAAATTGACTGCTCTCAGCTCTTAGGAGACATACGGACTAAGGTATAGACACCGCTATTTTCTGACATCTTATGATATCATAGCTTGTTTTCTTTGCCTCATCAACTTAACAGATAATAGTCTATAAAAAAATTAAAGTGGAAGTAATAAAATCTTTAGCTGTCCATCTGTTTACTCTGTCACTGTGATTGTCTGTGGGGGATCCTGACTGAACATAGTGTCTTAGGGAGGTGCCCCTTGTTCACACCTGAAATGAGTCATTTATACTGGAGTCTTTCGTTGACCTGGTCCTGGAGCCCACCTGAGTTAGCGTCTGTAGGCCAGGACAAGAGTTAGTGAGAGCAGCAGCTCCCGAAAGCATTGGTCAGTTGTGTTCAGATAGTAGAGGTCTGCTCTCTGTAGATGCTTGGAACCTTTGGATTGCTGTGCTCTGTGCTCTGTGGCAGTGGCCCCACCGCTCCCTAGCCAAATCCAAGTACCAGAGTTTGCACAGTTTTTTTTTTCCAGTTTCTGCATGGAATTCTCAAAGATCTGTTTACCTCATGCTACTTTTAATATCAAAGGCATAATTGGCAGTTAAATAAAATTAAACCTTTCAGTTAAGAAATCAAAGGAACCTCAACTGCTTTCTCATACAGAATAAGCTACAGAATATGGATTACATTGGGAAAACTCTAAGGACTAGAGCCATCTTGCTTTCTAAAAACCCATACTTATCTTGAAAACATAAAGGTTGGACCAAAGGGGAGAAATGGCAAGAGAAATAGAGAAGAGGATTCTAGTACAGTTTTTATTAATTTACATTCTGTTTGTTCTTGCTTTTCCATGTAAAGGAGAAAGCACATGCCTTTGAGCATCTCCCGCTTGACATGTCTGGGCTTGCTCAAAGTCACTTCTCCTCTACTGTCATCATAGTTAAACAGTTTGTGTTCTACTAACTTCTAAAGCACTTCTTGAAGAGAAACTAAATATTGACATTTTATCTTTACAATGATTAGCAGCATGTCTTCCACTGATCTAAGACAGAAACAGTCCTTTTGTGTTAAGTAAACACTATGAAATACTCATATGTTTGTAACTACTGCTAATGTAGTTTTTGATATGTAACAGAAAAAACCTGCTCGAAGACGGTATGAATCATACGGAATGCACTCAGATGACGATGCCAACAGCGATGCTTCTAGTGCGTGTTCAGAACGCTCCTATAGCTCTCGAAATGGTAGTATTCCTACCTACATGAGACAGACAGAAGACGTGGCAGAAGTCCTCAACAGATGTGCTAGTTCCAATTGGTCAGAGAGGAAAGAAGGCCTCTTGGGTCTACAGAACTTGTTAAAAAACCAGAGAACACTAAGGTGAGAAGTGTCATGAAGTACTTGTCCTAGCAGGCTATCACCTTCCAACTTGGCTTTGGGAAATGTGTCAACAGTTATGTCAAAACTTTTCCCAAACCATACTCCTTTAGGGCCACTAGTTTGGTAATTCACTAAAACTGCTGTGATTTGCTTGCTCCGATTACTGAAACATTTTAAAGCACACCTTTCAGGTTTGGGAGATGACTTGCCGAGGGAGTACTGGCTTTGCAAGTGTGCGGGCCTGAGTACAGGCTCCCCAGACAGCAGGCAAAGCTGGACACAGTAGCGCATTGTAATGTAGTGTTCCTAGGAAAGATGGAAAGTGGAGGCAGGAGGATAGCTGGAAACTCACAGGTCAGCTAGTCTTGTGTCTCCTCAGGCAAGGAGTGACACCTAGGACCTCCACCACATAAGCAGGCACCACACAGACAGAGGGTCAAAAAATAAGGGGTTGGGGATTTAGCTCAGTGGCAGAGCGCTTGCCTAGCAAGTGCAAGGCCCTGGGTTCGGTCCCCAGTTCCGGAAAAAAAAACAACAACAAAAAATAAAACACTTTTTCATTCCAAATAAGTTAGAAGGTTACTCACTTTGGAGTTGAAAGTGAGGTGAGATGAAGGGTGGTGGAGGACTTTTCCTAATGGTTTAGTTTGCTCCATTCTTGCATCTTTCTCTGTCTTTATGGATGTGATGCTGTAAACCTGTGTGATTGACCCCTGAAGAACCCAACTTCCACCTAGGTGTTTGGGCACGTGCCTTTTGTTCCAGTGCTATGGAGGCAGAGACCGGTGTATCTCTGAGTTCAAGACCAGGGTAGGCTACAAAGTGATTTCAAGACCAGCCGGGAAGAAAGTCTCAAAAAAAAACCCAAAACAAAATCCAGATATAAGGGATTTTTTTTTTACATATTTTAAAAAGTATTAGAAATACATAATTCAAAGCCAATGTTTATTTTTATACTACCTAATGTATTAATTTTCAGGTACACATATCATACTTCATGACTCAATACAAATAAATCATATTATCAAGCGTATTAGGTGCAACATT
This sequence comes from Rattus norvegicus, assembly GCF_021556685.1. NCBI lineage: Eukaryota > Metazoa > Chordata > Mammalia > Rodentia > Muridae > Rattus > Rattus norvegicus. Next base: position 121,557,538 of record NC_141541.1, read on the forward strand.
TAATTTTAAATGTAAAAGAGAATGGGCAGTTTGGAAAAAGGTAGAACTTAAACATTGTAACGTTTAGTAAAATTCAGATGTGGTTCACTACAGTTTGTTCAATGCCATCCTCACAGTGTGGGTTGCAGCAGAATTGTTACTGCATTTCACAACTGTACATTTATCCTAGCCTGTTAAATCCACAGATCTCTCAATTTCCAGGAATAGTTTGTATAGCCTTTTGTTGTCATTGTCAGTGAACTTAATTATCTGTAGGCTTACTTTTAAATGACTTCATCCTATAGCAAGATATTAATCACCTTTTTTTTTTTTTTTTTTTTTGGGCAGTCGAGTTGAACTGAAAAGATTGTGTGAAATTTTCACAAGAATGTTTGCAGATCCTCATGGCAAGGTATGTTTTAGTATTCAAGATGATTTATTCCTATACGGTATAAAAAAGAAGAAGTATAGTAGTAAATAACTATAAGCCGTTAGTAGTGATGTTTTCCAACATAATTTCAGTTGTTTCATGTCATGCATTATTTAGAAATTCTTTTTATTCACTCATTCCGGCTTCTTTAAAGGAAGACTGAGGGGTGCAGTTAGAATCTTGACTCTCAGGATGTAGACCAAGAATGCTGTGCAGGCTGGATGGTCGTCAGTAGAATCTGAAGTTTTACCACTAGAAGCAGAAGTTTTAAATGTCAGCCGTGGGGCCTGTCAGTAGTGGCACATGCCTTTAATCCCAGCACTCCAGAGGTAGTGGCAGGCAGATCTCTGAGTTTGAGGCCAGCCTAGTTTACAGAGTAAGTTCAGGACAGCCAGGATTACACAGAGAAACCCTGTCTCAAAAAAACAAAACTCATTAAATAAGTAAATGAATAGAATAGAGTAGAGAGTAGAATAGAGTAGAGTAGAGTAGAACAGAACAGAACAGAACAGAACAGAACAGAACAGAACAGAACAGAACAGAACGAAATGAAACGAAACGAAACGAAACGAAATGAAATGTCAGCTGTGGGGCTGAAGCGGCAGCTTGGTGGGTAAAAGCGCTGGCTGCTCTTATAAGGGACTGGAAGAGCAGCCAGTGCTTTGGTGGTGGTGGTAGTAGTGTTTTGCTGTTTGTTTCTTTCTTGAGACAGGATCTCACTGTGTAGCCTTGGCTGGCCTCAAACTCAGAGAGATTCACCCTTGCTCCACCTGTAGGGCTGGGAAGATAGACAGCGCCAGATTCAGCTTATAGACAGTCAGTGCTCTTAAACTACTGAGCCATCTCTCCAGGCCCAGGAACCTGTATTATTTAGATCATCAAGGTTAACTTACTGAACATTAGGACTGCTGAGGGGTAATGTACCAGCACCCTCTAGAGAGCCCTCACCTGCTCTGCTCTCTCTACATCTGACCCATGGTTGAGCCTCATAGTCCTTCTCATCTCGGTTCTTACTCAGTTCTTCACTGTAACTGGATCTAACACTCTGTCTCCTAAGACCCCTGCCACATTTCTCTCCTCGCCTTTGTCTTTTGCATGGATGCCACCCCTTACTCAGGAAGCATATTTCCTGTCTCTGACCATCTTACTTTTTGCTGAGATAGAAGGAGCTCTCACCTTGAAACGCGTGTTCACTACAGACATGTAGCGCCCCACCATCTTTTGTGATATTGTACTCATAGACATCTCAACCCCTACTCTTGTAACCCTTTAATGCAGTTCTTCATGTTGTGCTGATCCCAACCATGAAGTTATTTCATTACTTTGTCATAACTGTCATTTTGCTAATTATGAATCGTAATGTGTTTCCTAATGAATCGTAATGAATCTGTGTTTCCTAATAGTCTTAAACAACCCCTGTGAAAGGATTCTCTCTCCCCAAAGGGTCCTGTCCATAGGTTGAGAAAGGCTGAAAAACAAAACAACACACACAAAAAAAAAAAAAAAAAAGAGAAAGGCTGCTATGAGGTCTCATCTACTTGGCTTTCAGGAGGTTCTTACAAGTTCCAGTTGGCCGCTTGACATTTTTGTTTTACTAAGCTTCATTTTGGAACTGTTCTGCACTTGGCGGTACTTTTTCTACCATTTAAGAAACATGGCTGTGGGCTGGAGAGGTGGCTCTGGTTAAGAGCACTGACTGCTCTTCCAGAGGTCCTGAGTTCAGTCCCTAACAACCGCATGGTGGCTCACAACCATCTGTAATGGGATCCGATGCCCTCTTCTGGTGTGTGTGAAGACATTTACAGTGTACAGAAAAGAATTCGTTTTTAAAAAAGAAGCAAACAAACGTAGGTAAGATAGGGAAAAATAGTATTTTCTTCTATTCTGAATCCCTCCTTCCCTTGTGCCCGTTTCTTCTGCTCTGGTTCTCACACCCCGTCTCTGCCTGTTTTACTGATCCTGTGGTGTAGAACGCTGTACCGAAATTCTCCTTCCACGTCATACTGTTTATTATTTGAAGTGTGTGTGTGTTGTTGTGTAGACTACCTGACCTGGAATCTTCTATATAAATCAAGCTGCCTTTGAACTCAGAACTCACAGAGATCCCCCTGCCTTTGCCTCTTGGGTATTGAGATTAAAGGCATGGGCCACTACATAATGCCTAATGTAATACGTTAGTAACTGACTGAAATTGTATTACTAAAAGTGTAGTGTAGTGGAAATGGACATACTTATAGATGCAAAGGTTTGCAAATATTTAAAATATTTAAAACACAGATGCAGAAGTCTAAGATACAGGGGCTGGCTCTGTCTTTAGCCTTTCCCATTCTTCCTCCTGTGTTTCCCACCATTTGACTACTCAACTTAGGAGTTTGCATTCCTGTAACAATACCACTCCTTTTGGTTCTGCCTCTGAATGTCCGTCCACTCTCACTGCTAATTAAGGAACAATCATCTTTTGTCAATTTTGTGTGTGTGTGTGTGTGTGTGTGTGTGTGTGTGTGTGTTCATGTATTTTCTTGTGTACAGGTACTTACGGCTGTGTTCGTGCAGAGATACTGGAAGAAGGTATCTGGTGTCCCCATTTGTGTACGCCTTGTTTCTTTAAAGTAGAGCCTCTTCCTAAATCTGTAGTTTGCCTGTTTCAGCTAGGCTGGTAGCCAGTAAGTCCTGAAGATTCTCTGTCTCTTTTTCTGACAGCAGTGAGATTGCAGGTACAAGCAAGACCGCAGCTTGCTCTGTGAGTGCTGGGATCAGAACTCAGGTCCTCCTAGGGAGCCACTCGCTGACCCCTGAGTTTTTATTTTTACTGCTGTGAATCTATTTTATGCCTCCTCAACTCCCTAATATATGTGATAACATGTACTGAAACTAATTTTACCATGTGGTTTCAGCATTTGCCTTTCATAAGGAATTCTTTAATTCCACCCTGTTACTGCTCTACTAGGACCCAGTTGAATGTTTTCAGGTCATCATCTCTGGTTCTGACAAGCATTGTAGCCAGGTCAGGGAGTGAGCTGCTTAACAGTCTTAGAGCAGGAGATGGTAGTACTCTTACCCACAAAAGGTAAAGTGTGATGGGAACATGTGTTTTTACTTGCGTAGAATTACAAAACTTCACAGAAGTCATGTAACTTGTCAAGGTACAGGGAGAAGATGAGAAAATAGTTTTAGATACTATGGTTTGGAACCAAATTTTGACACTGTTGATAAATGGAAATGAGGTTCTGTTAACCTTTTTTTTTTCTACAAATTGATCCACAAGGAGAGAGGATGGTGCAACAAAACAGTATTCGTACTGGGCTGGGTCTGGTGGTCCAGGCCTTTAATCCTGCCACCTCCGAGAGTTCGAGGACAGGCTGGTCTACATGGTGACTTCCAGGACAGTGAGGCTACATAATGAGACCTTGTCAAATAAACAAATAAGCAAACAAAGAAATAAGAAAGATTTGGGAACAACAGAAACAAAGAACTCCTCCCCCTTTTACATTTCCTTTACAAGGAAATAAAGGAAACATGCAGAGAAACCCTGTGCCTTTCTCCTGTGTTGTTCATGTAACTCTTGTTTTAAAAAACTTTGAAAAACATTTGTTACTTTTATTTTCTTCAGTGTTTTTCTCTCCCATACAGGAACTTTGCATTGATGGCGACTAATTTGTGTGTTTTTCTTTTTTTCTTTTTTCCTTTTTGCATGCTGTCCCCTGTGTTGGAACTCTCAATAGAGAGTAAGTTGGTTCAATATTTGTTGAAAAGCTAACTTTACTGCATGACTGTGGAATTAACCCATTTTCTCTGTTTTCTCTCCTGAAGAGTCCGTGCAGTGTTGGATCCTTTGCAATCCACGAAATGCTATTCGCAGTTCCGCAGGCTGTCGTTCTATTTGGAGATGTGCTTTTAATCTACTAATTGCTCTAATTTGATTATGTTCTTCTGTTTCATATGTGATGGCTGGCACACCTAAAATAAAGCAGGCTTCCAAGAAGAGGCTGCCTCAGTTGTAACAGTCCAAGTATTTGTTTCTCTCCTGAAAAGTTCCAGTTGTAAAATACCAAATTGATCCATTGGAGACTTAAAATAGTTCCCAAGTTTTGAGATTATTTAAAAAACAACAACAGGGGCTGGAGAGATGGCTCAGCAATTAAGAGCACTGACTGCTCTTCCAGAGGTCCTGAGTTCAGTTCCCAGCAACCACATGGTGGCTCACAACCATCTGTAATGAGATCTGATGCCCTCTTCTGGTGTGTCTGAAGACAGCTACAGTGTGCTCATATTCATTAAATAAAAACATATTTTAAAAAAACCAAAAAAAAAAAAAAAAAAAAAAAAAACAACAAAATCCCTACTACCCCAAATGTACTTTCTGATGTTCTATTATCATTCTGTAAAAGTAAGCAAGGGTAATGGACCACTAATTCTAAACTTCATCTTGTGAAATACAGTTTTTATTCCATCTAGTATATATTTTTTTTTGGTTCTTTTTTTTTTTTTTGGAGCTGGGGACCGAACCCAGGGCCTTGCGCTTCCTAGGTAAGCGCTCTACCACTGAGCTAAATCCCCAGCCCCCTCCATCTGGTATATATATTTTTTTTATTAACTTGAGTATTTCTTATATACATTTCAAGTGTTATTCCCTTTCCCGGTTTCCGGACAAACATCCCCCTCCCCCCTCCCCTTCCATTTGGTATATTAACATGTGCATTTCTCCTTTATTGGTAAGGAAAAGAGAGATTATTGATTGACTTCTGAAATGAATTTTCTATGGTAGTGGAAAGGTTTTGTATCATTTTCAATATATTATGGCTATGGCTATGCATATATGTATGGATATATGCACACATGTTTATATGCATGTGTGTATGAATATATATACACATAATGTCAGCATGTGCATTGTTAGGATTTCATATGTTTAGTTTTATGTGTAGTAAGCTGTAAATCATATCTGTGCGTTTTAATTATAGTACTTAGCATTTTATTTAACCAGAAGAAATTTCTATCTGGGACATTCAGAGAAGTTTTCTGGAAGGAAAGAACAGTTAAGACTTGGGAGAAGTCTAAATGTAGATTGTGCAATTATTTTGAGTCAGGAGGATTGCCATGAATTTCAGGCCATCTTGTGCTACATACTAAGACCCTGTCATGGAGGTAGAGGATTGTCTCAGTTGGTAAATGCCTGCTGTACATGAGTGAGGACCTGAGTTTAATCTCAGCCCCCACACTGTTCAAAAGCTGACTGTGGAGATGCACAGTTGCACTCTAAAGTGCTGCAGAGGCAGACTCCAGTCCAGAGATCCTGTGCAAAAGTGGATGGCTCGGAAGAAATGACACCAAAGGCTGACCTCTGGCCTTTAAATACAGGTGTATACATGTGTGCTCATGTGACCATTCATACAAATGACTACTGTGGGGTGGGCCTAGCAATACCTGCCTTTGACCCCCATCACTAAATAGGTTGGATCAAAATTATCATGAATTCCAAGTCATTTTGGAACACATTTTAAGACCCTATCTCAAAAATGAATAAAATATGCATAATTATAAATTTCTGGGTAGAATAATAATAATATAATTGAGAAAATCTTAAGTAGTACTGTGCACAGCTAGTCACATCACATGCTCCAAATAGGTGGTAGAACGTGCCTCAAATTCCAGCACTTGAGAGGCAGAGGCAGATGGATCTCTGTGAGTTCAAGGCCACTTTATTCTACATAGTGAGTTTCATGTCAGCCAAGGCTACATAGTAGAACCCTGTCTCAAACAAGATGTGTAGCTGTGATCTAAAGTAGCCTAAACAGCTCTTAACAGACTTTGTAGGAAGACACATGCTATACATAAGGGGTAGAAGGTGAGGGAATAGTAGGAAACAGAGTTGTATGAGATGCGTATGAAAGAGGAGGCACAGTTCACGTTGCCAGCTGCTCCAAGGCCAGTTTGGGGACATACAGAACTAACTGGGAATGCGGAGTGATTTCATTTCTCTCAAAGTGGCATTCCAGTAGTAGTAAGAAAGAAGCATGAATTGACAAGCATCCTAGAGGTTGAATATGCCTATTGTCTGGTTTTGTAGAGTTGTTTTGAAACACAATTGTACTAATTTTGTACGTGACCATGATACAGTGACAGGGCTGTATAGTTTCTAGACCCATGGCTTGAAAGGCTTCAGACAATTATTATCTAGCCTGTTACAAAAATGATTTGGTGATCCTAGTATATAGGAAATAGAATAAAGGCAGGTCTGGAGGTCAGAGGGCTTTGTCCCTATAGCAGTGGTTCGGGAAGCAGACTTTGGGAAGGCCAAAGAGAGCTATTCTGAGGGTGAAGGAGACCACAGTGCTGTTGAAGAGACAGTCAGGGTGAAGGCATTTGGGACATCAGGAAAATTCCTACCAAGAAGGACAGAAAGAAGGGAAATCAAAGAAAGCAGCGTCAACTTCAAGAAGGCCCAGTCATACTGTGTTTTAAGAAAAAGCCCTCGGGGGCTGGAGAGATGGCTCAGCGGTTAAGAGCACTGGCTGCTCTTCCAGAGGTCCTGAGTTCAAATCCCAGCAACCACATGGTGGCTCACAACCATCTGTAATGAGATCTGATGCCCTCTTCTGGTGTGTCTAAAGACAGCTACAGTGTACTTATATGTAATAAATAAATCTTTAAAAAAAAAAAAAGAAAAAGCCCTCACAGCTCAGGATAAACAAAGGATCAAGTAGGGAGGCAGAGGTGGCAGAGATGCCTCGAGAACAAGGTATAGGACTGATGAGATGGCTCAGCCAGTTAAGAACATAGACTGCTCTTCCAGAGAGTTCGATTCCCAGCAACCACATCTATAAAAGGCGTACAGCCATCTATAAAAGGATCTGATGCCTTCTTTTGGCAATTCTGTGTACATGCAGACAGCACGTGTGTGTGTGTGTGTGTGTGTGTGTGTGTGTGTGTGTGTGTGAGAGAGAGAGAGAGAGAGAGAGAGAGAGAGAGAGAGAGAGAGTAGAGTGTAGAGGAGAAAGTAGAAATTGGGAAGATTGGCTGTAGGAAGGAGTAAAATGAGATTGTCCTTAGGGAGGCTCGTTAGGTTAGCATGTAGAGGTAAATCAGATTCCAGTGGAAGGCAGTGACACTTGAAACTCTACTGTGAAACTGTCTAGAAACCACACGGCTACAGCATAGCCAAAGCTAAATGGCTGTTGACCACTTGGAACAGGAAATTTGAAAACTGACTTATGACTTCCAGTGTCTTAAGATTGTTATTGGTTTTTTGTTTGCTTGTTGTTTTTTTGTTTTGTTTCGTTTTGTTTGGGTTTTTTTGGGTGGGGGAGGTTCGTTTGTTTGTATTTTTCTATTGTAGTGGTGCATGCCTTTAATCTTAGCAAAGGCTAATGGATGTATGTGTGTTCAAGGCCAGCCTGGTATACAGTGTGAGCTCCAGGACAGCCAGGGCTACAGGAGAAACCCTGTCTTGAAAAAAATACAGAGATGTTCATGACATGTTTTCATATGGAAAAAGGTACAGTTGGAACCCTCAGACACTAGGAAACAGTTGAAACCAGAGTGAAAGCAATTCACCAGACAGTAGCTGGGAGCTCTTAAGCCTACTCCTGGAGAGAAACCCTTCTTGTCCTATGTTGGCGTCTGTAATGCTACTACAGCTGATTTCCGGTGTCCAGCAACCTCACAGTGCTCACTGAAAACTTAGTCCCTCCTGCTGACACCTGATTCTGTAACATGTGACTTGTTTAGGAATATAAAAAACAGCTGCAGCTTGCTGCCAAACATTTGCCAGATAGCCAGGAAGAGTGAGTGCCAGGTTAGAGTCACAAAGTTGCCACAAGCTATGTCTAAGAAAATTCTTTTTACAGTCTTCTGGGCCTAGAGAGCCCAAACAGGCTGAAGGGCAGCACTCAGCCAGCACTCGGTGGGGTAGTCAGTTAGGAAAAGAATGGGAGTTAGAGGGGCTCTGCCTCACAGACACTGCTGGGTAGACAGCACAGCAAACTCCAACTGACTTCACTGCTGCTGTTTCAAATACATAGCATCTTAAGAAAATAGCTAAGGTGTTTCTTTTTTTTCTTTTTTGCCAACTTCCAAGTGTTAAAGCTTAGTTCTAATTCTAAATAGAGGAAACTTCATGGCTAATATGAATGGCAAATACTAGAGTTCATTACAACTACATAAAGGAAATGCCAGAAATATCATTGAGAATGAAACAGTTCCAAAGTAGCAGTTACTTGGGAGATTATGGAATATTTTATAACAGTAAAATGAATATAAAGTAGATAAAAATAAGCAAATAGAAGTAGCATGGTTTTAATCACCTGTTCTGGTTTTGATTTCTCTCAGTCGAGCATGAACATGAATGACTCTTAAAAACAGTTTTCTTTTACTTAAAAATAAGTCTTCCTGTATAATAGTGACTTCTTACGAGGAACAGAACTTTGTCAAGGTCACTTTTGCAGAATATTTTAATGGGACATCATATGTGAGTATTAGTTTATCTTTCCCTTAAGTTTTATTTTCACCTTATACAATACTGGTATTTTAATCTTGGAATCAAGTGTGAGATTCATCAGTATATGTCAGGCATGGTGCTCACACCTTTAATCCCAGCATTCAGGAGGCAGAGGCAGGAGGATCTCTGAGTTCTCAGGGCAGTGTGGTCTATAGAGCCAGTTCCAGGACAACTAAGACTACACAGAGAAACTCTGTCTTGAGAAATAAAACATAGAACCCACGGGCACAGAAACAATTAAAAATTAAGTTTTAATTGAATTTTAAATAGATTCTTTTAATCTCAACTTTATTATATAAATACTTTTTGTTATTTTAGGCTATTTAAAATTACCTTTGGGGCAGTCTTAAAAAATAATAAATGTCACACCAAAAAGTTGATGCAATTTATTATCTTCAGAAACCTGAGGATTTCTAATCAGCGTATCGCTGTAGATGCGATTTCTATGTTATGATGACTATAAGTCAATGATTTCCTAATTTGCTCAGTACCATTCTTAAAAGCTGAGTGTCCTCCAAATATACACAGCAGCTCCTCCATTTCTTAGGAAACGAGTCTCAGTTTAACCAGCTTAAGCTGTGGCGTTGTCAATAACGTTAGGTGTGCCAGCCATTACGGGCAGTTTCCTTACCAAGTGATGCTGCATGGACTAGCTAACTGTCAGACTTCTGCAGAAGCTGGTCACAGCGCAGATGCACTCTTGTATCAGACTCCACTGAAAAGCAAGAGAGAGTTTTTTTTTTTCCGCTTGGCTGCCAATCGCTGTGCCTCAGATTCCTTTTTCCCATCTATTTCTGTTTTGAATTGAGCATAGAGGTCAATATTTCCTCTTTCTTCTTCCCACTTCTCCCCATTATCAACTACAGGTGTTCAGCATGTTTTTGGAGACCCTAGTAGATTTCATACAAGTCCACAAAGATGATCTTCAAGATTGGTTGTTTGTTCTGCTGACACAACTGCTGAAAAAAATGGGTGCTGACTTGCTTGGGTCTGTTCAGGCAAAGGTTCAGAAAGCCCTTGATGTTACAAGGTAATGTTTTCTGTTTATATTTCAAGTTTAGCTGGTGATCATGAATACTTAATCCCTGTGTTAAAGTTTTGTTAATACTGGTTTGAATACTTGAAGCTGTTAGCTTATCTTAAGTAAAATGTAAAGTGGTGTGTAGTCCCAGCACTTGAGAGACAGAGACAACAGCAATAAAGATAAAGCCAGAAACCTGGGCCTGGCGACGCAGCTCTTTAATCCCATCACTTGGGAGGCAAAGGGAAGCAGCTCTCTGAGCTTGAGACCATCCTGCTCTACATAGCAGAGTCCCAGGACAGCCCAAGCTGCATAGCTATGTAGTAGGACCCAGCCTCAAAAATAAAAATAAGGAGCTAGAGTAACTGGTTAAGAACACTTCTAGAAGTCTAGGCTTCAATTCCAGATACCTATATGGCAGCTCGCATCTGTCTAGAACTATGTGGGATCCAATTCCCTCTTCTGGTGTGCAACTATACATGTAAACAAAACACCCATATACATAAAATAAAGAAATCTCATTTAAAAATAAATTAAAATAAGCATGTGTGTTTAAACATGTATGTGGGGCAGGCGTGGTGCCACTCATCTACAATCCGGCATGTGGGAATCAGAAGGATCAGGAGTTCAAGGGCAGCTAGGGTTACAAAGAAACACCCTCTTTCAAAAAGGAAACAAGACAAAGCACAAAGATTATTTTAAATAGAGCCAGGGACAGTGGCAAGCCCCTCTAGTCCCTTTTGCTGGGACACTGAGATGGGACGATTGACATTGACATTTGAGGCCATGACATTGAGGCAAGCTCAGGAATATAATAAAAGCTTATCCCCAAAGACAGCAAAGGCCAGTGATGCATCTGATAAAAGGCATTGGCTTTCAAGCCCTGTAACCTGGGTTTGATTCTTCACTACTGAAAGGCAGAGAACCAGCTCCCACAAGTGCACCATAGCACACATGTGCCCAGACACAGATAAATAAATACAAGTGAAAATGGGTGTTTGTTATGAAACAGGGTTTCTCTATGTAGTCTTGGCTGTGAACTCACAGAGGTCCACCTGCCTCTCTATCTCCCAAGTGCTGGGACTAAAGGTGTGTGTCACCAGCTGAAGAAAATTAAATATACAATTAAATGTATGTTGTCTTGACCTTTCAGGTAAAACATCTAACTGCACATGTGTGGGGTGAACTGAGGTTTAATTTAATTTTATGTGAAATTAAATACTATTCCGAAATGTTAGAGAATGTTTTCTCATGCTATTACCTCTCCAGAACCTCCTTTCAGAAAGCTTTACACCAGTGGTGGGCTTCTCCCTCCATGAGGTCACTGTGAAGGGACTCATTTCACACACCCAGATATGAAGTTGAAATGAGTCTGCAATTCAGATGTTTGGTGGTGGTGGGTTTTTGGGACAGAGTCTCAATATGATGTGGCTCTGGCTGTCCTGAGGCTCACTCTGTAGACTAGTCTGGCCTGGAACTCACAGAGATCCTCCTGCTTCTACCTCCTGAGTGTTGAGACTAAAGGTGTGCACCACCCACTCAGCAGAAACTCAGATCTGAAGGAGAAGAACCATGTCTGAAAATACTGGACTTTTTATTTTTATTTTCTTTTTTTTTTAAAGATTTATTCATTTATTATATATAAGTACACTGTAGTTGTCTTCAGATACACAAGAAGAGGGCACTGGATCTCTTTACAGATGGTTGTGAGCCACCATGTGGTTGCTGGGAATTGAACTCATGACCTCTGGAAGAACAGTCGGGTGCTCTTAACCACTGAGCCATCTCTCCAGCCCTTATTTTTATTTTCTACTTTGTATCTCTATGTGTGAGCTGTTTCTGAGGAGGCAGAAGAGGGTGACATTGGCTGCTGTAGAGCTGCCATTAGAGGTGGTTGTGAGCTGCCCACGTGGGTGCTAGGAACCAGGCTCTGTTTCGCTGTGAGGCAGTCTGTGTGCTTTTAACCACCAAGGTGCTGTCCAGCCCCAGAAGTGTGGACTGTTACTGAGTATAGTTTTCTGACTAAATACATATAGGACACAAGCAAAACACTGTTGTTTCTTAATGCTTTACTAAGTTCGTTATTCCTGAGCTGTGTGTGCTTCATGGACTGCCACTTCAGCTGTCTGTTCTCACATGCCCTCTGGTGGCATGATATGTGGTGTTCTGTATAGGCTTTTCCTTTGGAATTTGTTAAAGTGAAGACTTGTCAACTTAATCTGGTGTGGGGTTGGCTATTTTCTAACGTTTTTGTTTTTGGTGTTGTTCTTTTTTCAGGGAATCTTTTCCAAATGATCTTCAGTTTAATATCCTAATGAGATTTACAGTTGACCAGACCCAAACGCCAAGCTTGAAGGTAAAAATTTGTTTTCTTCTGAAATATTACAATGAATTGAAGTATTTTATTAATAAAGTTAGATAATATTTGTATTTTTGTCACAGAAGAAGCTGCTCAATCAGTAGGCTTTGTTTTTATAAACTTTCAGATAGTCACGCCAGCACTGCGGGACCAGCTTCACTCTTTTTGGAGCTCAAAGGTTTTTCTTTGGATTTCTTTTAGCCTGCCTTATTTCTCCTCATAACTCTCCCCAGCGTTTCTGATAATGCTCTGTGCATTGACGTCAGCACTAACCTTCCTAAGTCTTTACACATGCACATACTTGATTTGAAATGTTCTCCAGAGACTTGACCATCATTGGGAAAAGCTCTCTGGGTAAACACATTTTAAAATCATCAAAAAATATGGTCATCTAAACCTATGCTGGTAATACAGAGTTACTTTGCAAGATCTTGTTTAATCTTACATTTCTGATTTCCCAATTCTTTTTTCTCTTAATTGTAGTTTTTGGAATCTGATAATTATTTGGGCAAAATATAGCATTGCCTAGGTGCTGATTTTAGTGACCATACATACATACATACATACATACGTACGTACATACGTTCATGCATGCATAAAGTTTTTTTATGCATAAAGTTTAACTCAGTTTGTTCTCCCTATCTGAAATAATAATGTTTTCTGTAATGTGAAATGGCTGAAACAAGTATAAAGTTTATGTCAGAACTATATTTCTCAATTTGCTAGTTGTGTGAAATGTAAATAGATTCTATTTTATGATTTGAAATGATTAACATTAGAAAAGAAATAGTTTCTACCTGGGATATGACTTAATTGATGGATGCTTGCCTAGCATGCACAGAGCCCTACAAAAATGTTTTTCATGAGCTGATCCATTGAGATTAACGTCAGGAAATAAGGAGCACACTGCTTGAACAGGTCTTGTAGTTTCTAAGATCACCCTAAGATCCCTTTCCCCTTACATCTTGTGATGCAGTTATGCCTCAGAATCACAGTTATTCCTACAGGGCCGGCATGCACTCTACACAGTCTCATCTTCTCAGAGCCACTATATAAAAGGGACCCCCATGGGTTTTTGTTTTGCTGGAGTTTTTTTAAGTGACATGCAGGTAAGGCTTTATTTAATATTAATGCATAGTGCAGCTCATACTACATCTAAGACAGTTTGGGAGGAGAAGGCTTAGACTCTTTATCATTGTTACCTATAATACTTGATTAACAAACGGTAATAAAGGATTTGATGCCCGTCTGTGGTAGGTAGTCAGGAGCTGCTGAAAGTATGACAGTGTTTTGTGTGCCTGTGCAAATAAAGCCTGAAGCGATCTTTAGAAATGGAAGTCACATGTAGTAGTATAGACCTGTGATTCCCACATGAGGCACTGAGGCAGGTAGATGAGCAGTTACTTGTCACTATGGGCCACACAGAGTTCCACGTAACCTGAGCTGTAACGCTGTGACTTGAGAGACAGGCAGTGGGAGAGGCAGAGTGAGCTTGCTGAAAACCTAAATGGAAAGACGAGAGAAAAACAGGGATGTGGGAAGCAGCTGAAAGAAGACAAGCTTCCTGTGGGCCTGGAATCAGATGCTGCTTTTGGAATGTGTGTTTAAGTTCAGTCAGTAGCAAAGCCATGGGAGCCATCTTTGTTATACTTTTAGACAAGAGGAATGAGTTATAATACTGCCGTACTTCATGCCCATGTGAGAACAACTTGAAGATGGATTAATTATAAAGAACTTGGTCACGGTGGCTCAGCACTTACATTCAGGGGACTGGAGTTGGTCTCCCAGCAATCAAGTCAGGCAGTTCCCAAATGCCTGAACCCCAGCTTAGGGGGTTCATTAGCGTCTTCTGTACCTGCATATACATGGCATACACGTTCACATAGACCCACACACATACATGTAGATAAAAACTTTTTTAACCATAAGAACTTAAAAGAGATGAAGGATAGAACTCAGTGGTTCAGAGCAATCGTCTCACAAGCATAACCAGAGCTTGGGTCTGGGCAGCCAGAAACTGGCGCGCGCACACACACACACACACACACACATACACACACACACACACACACACACACACACACACACACACACATACACACACACATACACACACACCACACACACACATACACACACACACATACACACATACACACACACCACACACACACACATACACATACACACACACACATACACACATACACACACACACCACACACACACACATACACACACACATACACACATACACACACACACCACACACACACACGCACACATACACACACACACCACACACACACATACACACACACACACCACACGCACACACACACACGAGCACATATATTCACATAGAAACACATACACAAAATGCCTTAAAAGTTTTACCAGGTTGCTAAGTGTGGTGCACACGCACCTTTAATCCCAGCACTCAGGAGGCAGAGGCCAGGGACCAGCTTGCTCTATGTAGCAAATTCAAAAAGAGCCAGGACTACATAATACAGAGACCCTGTCTCCAACTAATAATAATAATGGTAAATATAAAATTGAAAATAGGGGCTGGGGATTTAGCTCAGTGGTAGAGCGCTTACCTAGGAAGCGCAAGGCCCTGGGTTCGGTCCCCAGCTCCGAAAAAAAGAACCAAAAAAAAAAAAAATAATAATAATAATTTAAAGGAGTAAATCTTTTTTAAAGAAAGAAGGTAGCGGTAGATTAAATAACAATACAAAGTTATTTTAATTAAATTAACATGCAGTTGTTAAATATTCAGGAATGGAATATTTTTCCAGCTTGACAAAGATGCTGAAGGATTACATGAACCTTTGCGACTATATAGTTTTGGGTTTTGAAGTGGAATGTATAGTTGCACCGTTAGTTACGGACTGCATGACTTGTGAGTTGTCCTACTAGAATGGGAATGTTTCAGTTGCTATGTTTCTGCGGTTGCTTGCTTATTATAGTTAACACCATGTGTTGCTGGAAACCTGTTAAAACTGCAGGACTTGCTTTGCATGATTATAAATGCCTTGAATCCCAGCACGTCAGAAGCAGAGGTGAATGAATCTCTGTGAGTTCAATCCCCAGCCTGGCCCACATAGAGTTCCAAGCACCAGGGCTACATACTGAGATTTCCAAAGTCTCACAGCAAACCTGCCCACACATGTAAACACACATACATATACACAACACCCAGAGTGCAAAAGAAACAATGTTAAAGGTGATTTGAAGTCCTGTACATGTAACTATGCCAGAGTGCTTGCCTGACATTAGCAAGGCCATAGTGGATTTAATCTCCAGCAAGGCAAATAATAATAGTAATAACAACTTTAAAATAAAGGACCTCAAGAGGCTGAAGAGGACCTAGGCTCAGTTCCCAGCGTGTGCATGGCCGCACACGGCCTCTACAACTACAATTTCAAGGGATCTGATCATCTCCTGGTCTGCATGGGCACCAGGTATCCGTATGGTGTGCATACATGGAGGCAAGTGCTCATACGCATAAAGATAGTCCATAAAGACAATCTCAGCACGCGGGACGCAGAGGCAGGAGGACATCTGAGTTCAAGTCCAGCTTAGTCTGCAGAATAAGTTCTAGGACACAAAGAAACTGTCTTAAAAAAAAAAAAAAGTTAAGCAACCCCAGCCTTGAGAGAACTATCATTAATAATTGCTTACTAGAAGAATTAGAAATGGTGGAGCCTAGAGAGAAGCACGTGTGCCTCAGAAGCCCTTCCCGCCCTTCAGCTGCCTGTCATGCACTCTACGGGGGGCGAGTGGGGGTGAGTGGGGCCGGGGGGTAGCCCAGCCGGTGCCCGGCTACGCTGCACCAGGTGCTGGGTTCTACACCCGCACCTTATACACTGCACTCGGGGGTAGAGTCAGCGGAAGAGAGAAGGCCAAGGCCAGCCTCAGCTACACGGTGCATTTGAGGTCAACCTGGGCTAGAGGCCTCGCCTTAAATGTAAAGAACAGTCATGTTACCCACTGCAGTCCCAGGCTCGTCTTTCCATACCTTATTGTCTCACACAGCGACTATTTCCCCAAAAAGAAATGACCATGTAGGACTAGCCATCTGAAAGCAGGCTCAAGGAGATGTTTGCTAGTTTGTTGAGGAGATCTTTAGTAGTTCCTACTATGGAAATGGAGTGCTAAAAGTTCTAATGCTCATGAAAACAGGACTCTTCACTTTGCCATGTCAGGTGGTAAGTAACTGCACCATTCCTTGGAGGTTTTTTGTTACTAATGGCAGTTATTTCTGATGCGTCACCCAGTGCCTCATGTCCATCTCACTGCCCTCTTTGATTGTGCTTTCCTCAACAGGTGAAGGTGGCTATCCTTAAGTACATAGAAACTCTGGCAAAGCAGATGGACCCAGGAGATTTTATAAATTCCAGTGAAACTCGCCTGGCAGTGTCTCGGGTCATCACCTGGACGACAGAGCCCAAAAGCTCTGATGTTCGAAAGGTTTGTTTGAGTGGGATGGAGAGATAATTTTAGGTCTTTTTTCATTGATCTTTTCTTAGACACAAGCGTTGTGTTTATCATTCACCATCAGTGAGAACCTGGCCTTCCCTGTGCCTCGTTCACACCCTTTCCAGCTGTCCCTTCGACACAACCATCCGTACTTGCTGCCGTGCAGTCTGCTTTTGCTTTCTTAAAGTCTGCATTGCTTTTCATGTGCTCTAGTTCTATCTTAGAGTTAACTGTCTATCTTGATTTTCATTTCCTTGAGTTATGGTCTTTTAAGACAGTCTTATATAACCTGGGCTAGCCTGGAACTCACTCTAGCAGATGACCTTGAAGTCCTGGTCTTCCTGCCTCAACCTCCCAGGTACCAAGAGTTCTGCCACATCATGCCTAGCTTGACTGAGCTTTTAAACATGTCTTGTTTGGTATATGTTAATATTGTTAGTATATGAATATTTTTAACATTTCTGCCAAGGGCTTATGGCTAGTATTTTCTGTTGACTCAAAAATATATAACTTGTTTGTGCTAGGAAAATGACTCCATTGATAAAGTATGTAAGAACTGAGTTTATATTCCTAGCACCTACATTATAAAAAAATCAGGCATGGTAGCACATGCCTGTAATCTGGGTGCTGGGAAGGTGGCAGATACAAGAAAAGTGCTAGGGTTCACTGGCCAGCTAATCTTTCCTAGTCATTGAACTCCTAGTTCAGTGACAGATCTCAGAAACTAAAGGGGAGTTGGGGACGGTGGTGCACACCTTTAATCCCAACACTGAGAGGCTGAAGCAGGCAGATCTCTGAGTTGAAGGCTACCCTGACCTTTGGCCTCACATGTGGACACACTTGAGTACACGTACAGATGCATGCACAGCATGGACACACACATGTATATACCACAAAACAGAACAGAAAGTACACTAAAGTAAATAAAAGTGAGGACATGGCATAATAAAACTAAGAGATACAGCAGAAGCTGCATCGTGAACAGAACTCAGGGTGCATAGATGTGTATGGAAACAAAACACTCACTCATACATGCGATGATCATGTGAATCAGATAGAAGCGAGGCTGGCACACACCTTAACTCAGAAGATGGAGGTGGTCTACCTAGTGTGTTTCCATCCAGCCAGTACTACAAAGTGAGACCTTTTCTCAAAGGAAAAAAACGGCAAAGAAAACTGCACCCTGACGCTGCTGTGTGACCAGCCACCTTGTGCTCCCACTTAACTGTCAGTTGTGAGCCAAAATAAACCCTTCTGTTCTTAAGTTGCTTTTGTCAGATACTTTGTGACAACAACTAATCCAGCGCTGGTAATAAATCAGTTATCTAATCAACCATCAATGACAGTGAGTCAAAAAGAGTAAAGCAAACCTGAAGCAAACAGAAATTTGTAGCTGAGAATATAGAAAACAGAGACCGCACATGGAGGCACATACCTTTAATCCAGCCCTCAGGAGGCAGAGGTGGGCAGGTTTCTATGGATTCAAGGCCAGCCTGATGTACATAGTGAGTTCCAGGACAGCCAGGGCTCTATACAAAGACCCTATCTCCAACAATAACAAGGGAGCAGCAGGACTGGTGAGATGTTCCAGCACCAAAGAGTCCTTGCTGCTCTTGTCAAAGACCCACATGGCAGCTCACAAATGGCTGTAATCCTCGTTCCTGGGGATCAGACAATGTCTGGCATCTGCAGGCTCTGCTTGCACTTGGTGCCCAGACATACATTCCAGGAGAGTGTTGAGTAGTGTTGCATTATCTGCATACAGCATGCTTTAGCTACTCTCCTGTTATATAGTCAGACTCTAAATGCAGAGTGCAGAGTTTTTCATAGATGGAGTCAGAAACGGTCCAGAACAAGGTGTGTGCACTGGACGTGGTCCTGTGGTTGAGCATCATCTCATCCACTAAATTATCTGATTTGACTTTAGATTTTACAGAACACCTGACTAACCTTATCTTGAGATTAACTGTAGACTTTTTAGATTAGCTACTTAAGAAAAGACTAGGTCTTGCTAGTTAAAGAATCCTAAGAGCCAGGCCTGGTGGTGTGTACCTGTAATCCTAACACCTAAAGCAGAGGTGGGAGGGTCGCAGACTCAAAGGCCTTCAGGACTCCATAGTACAGTCATGCTCTGTTTTGTTTTGTTGGTTGTTTGGTTGGCTTTTTTGTCGTTGTTTTTTCCTTCTTATGCTAACCTTATTTTTAATTATCATACAAAGTAGTATGTTTTTATATGGCATTGTCATGTGTGCTTGGGTTTTGTTAATTCCCCCTCTTCCCATTCCTGCCCTTACCCCTGTGTTGTCTGCTGCCCATGTCTTTTTCCCATATTGAGAAAGTTTAAGTTTTGTCCTTTATGATCATTTATGGGGAAACATAAAACAGTAGTATATGTTGTCACAGTAGTGTATGGAATAACCCTGCAATGTTTGTCGTTACCCTCAGAGTCCCTTCCTTACTTTAGAAAATAAAAGGTAGTTTTTATCCTCTCAAAGAGAAAGAAGTTATGAAAGTCAAGGCTTGACCATCACATTTCCTGCTCCGTGGGAGAGAGGGTGGAATCCTGTGCTGTCGAAAGGATGCCCTGGAGAGCCAGCATGCAGCTCACTTAACTTTTGTACCCCTTTGTTCCTTTGTAGGCAGCACAGTCGGTGCTGATTTCTTTGTTTGAACTCAATACCCCAGAGTTTACAATGTTACTAGGAGCTTTACCAAAAACTTTCCAGGATGGTGCTACTAAACTTCTTCACAATCACCTTCGAAACACTGGCAATGGCACTCAGGTATCCTTACTTGTTTTGTTGGCTTTGTCTGCTGTTATGGCTGATTTAACAATGGTTGCTTTGCTTTGCATGAAGTTAACTTGATTTTACTATGTGATTTTTACATCTGCATTTGGCAACCGTTTCTGAGCAGGATTAAATATTGCCTCGGGAAAAATAGGCTTTCTTGAACCTATGGTGCTTTTTTATAATTTGTGTACGCTGGGATAGAAGTGAGCAGTGGGCGGTTGGAAGGAGAGACACATGTGAGCAGTGTGTGTCCAGGGCACGTGCGGCAGCCTTAGAGTGTGCTAGAACTCTAGGACATGCTGCTCTTTGACTTCAGATGAACCACTTCTTGTTTGAGCACCAGCCAGGGTGACTCATCTCAAGCCAACAAGTAAGGTTGAACAGAATCATACCAAAGAGTAACAGGCTCGTTGGTCTCTGGGTGTCAGTGTGCAGGACTTGGTTCTGAGGAAGTGAACTATGTAGATGTATGTGTGATTTACATAAAATGGCTAACATTGAATGAGAGTTTTAAAGGAGGGGCCTTTGATAACAAGGAGAGTGAATGAATGCAGGCGAACTTGATGGCAAGCTTAAAGGGATGAGTTCAGGGTTGAAAGTGATGCAGGATTTTTAAATATGGCAAGACATTTCAAAGCCCAGTTATACATGACTCAAAGGTGTGAAATGCGGACTCCGATGGTTACCGACTCAAGCCAGTGACTCCAGGTTGGTGGTCTCATCCAGATGGGGATTCCAGACGCGTGCGTATTCTGGAACAAGCTTTATAAAGAGTTACAGAGACGTTTCGGAAGCTCCTCAGAGATAGAAAGGTTTCCAAGAGAGGAAAAGAGGCATCAAACTTCTTGTCTAGAGTTTTTATAGAGCTTTGGCAGAGAATGGACAAGTCTGGGTTGGAGTAATTGCTATGAGATTGGTTATTTCTCTGACGTATTGTAGACCAAGATAATGAAGCACCCACATGGTATTTGTGTCCTCCCAGCCCAGCCAGAAAGATGCTGATGCACAGTTTATGTTCTGCCCGCCCAATAAAACATGGTTGAAGCCCTCTGTCCATTTCTAACCTCAGATTTGTTAGTGACCTTGGTCTTCCAGCTGTCACTTCTCAGATGTTGTCTGACCTTGCAGGGATCTCAGTTGCTAACTCTGTTGAACTCTGTTCCTCCTGGCTCCTAGATGCCGTTAACTCCTTGTCTTCCAAATAGCCTGGGTTCCCCCTCCTGAAAGAGGTGAGGGCTTCCTCAGAAGCTCTCTTTACTTAGTCTGTTAGAATTACCCGTATTAGAAATGTGGATATATGCAGGGTATCCTTCGAGGGCTAGAGATGGGGAACAGCCCTACCATCACTGCCCTAGAGCCCGGACCCAGCTCTGCACTGCTTACTCAGTTTACTCCAGCAGTTACCCAGCCGGAAGCCCTCTGCTCCTGCCTCACTGTTGTAGGCGTGCCATCTTCCTCTTATCCTCACCTCTGTCCTCAGAGCAGCAGCTCTGAGCAGTTTCCAGTGTGCCCTTTTTTCCTTTGCTGCCAACAGAGCAGCAGCCTCTGCACTGAGTGTCTGAGAGTGATGTCTTTGAGTCAGAGGCACTTCCTAAGCAGAGAGGCAGTTAATTGAAGGAAAAACACATATTAATAGCATGAACAGATTTTACTTCTTCAGTGTCTTTGGGAAAATCATTTTAAAAAGAGACTCAAAAGGAACTGAATTATCAATCTTTTTTTAAATTTATAGAGGCAGATGTCTTTGTGAGTTTGCGGCCAGCCTGATCTGTATATTGAGTTCTGGGCCAGCTAGGGCTACATAATGAGTTGCTGCCTCCAAAAATAAAATAAAAGCTAGTATAAATCCTTGAGAGAAAAGATATTAATATTTGAGAGACAAAATTGGGTTAAAAACAAATGGGTATGGTGATGTACTACCCCTGTAACCTCGCACTTGCCAGGTGGAGGTAGGAGGATCAGAAGTCCAAGGCCAGTCAGGGGTACATGAGGCTGGGGCGGGGCAGAATGGGGGGGGTGAGTAAGGAGATGAGGGAGAAGACTGAGGAGGTGGGTTTCTGAATGAAGACACATTTTCTCCCAGAAACCAGACATAAGTGCACAGAGGTTTAGAAAGCTGTATACAAAGACGGTGCTTTCATGGTATTCTCTGTCATGACTCTGCCCCTTCCTGATGACCTTGTAGTTGCATTTCCCTGGGTTGATGCTCTCTTTACTCCCACCCTCAGAGTTCCATGGGGAGTCCTTTGACGAGACCAACACCTCGGTCACCAGCCAACTGGTCCAGTCCTCTTACTTCTCCTACCAACACGTCACAGAATACGTTATCTCCAAGGTGAGATGACTGTCCAATCTCTATTCTTAGAAAGACAGAGTAACTATAATCTCAGACTTTCATCTGATTTGAAATGAGCTGATTCTAACAACTGTAAGTGTATGTGAAATCTCACCCTTTAAATGGTGATATATAGGATGAAAGGTATTGTCTTCTTTTCATTACCCCACTCAGTATGGATGGCGAGTATCAGTTATGGTATTAGATAGTGCACTGATGACTGCTGAAAAGTCGGAGGGACTTGAACTTAGTTAGACAAAGCATAAAGAAAATAGTGAGAAGAATTAAATATATCATGAATACATTGTGACATTATATATGCTTCTCGGAAAAAATGTGACTGAGATATTGCTGCTTAATACAGAAATAAAAAAAGGTAAAAATTTTCATACATAGCTCAAATATGGATATATCTGAGATTAAAGTCTCCTTTTTTTTGAATTGGGTATGTGAGTGCAGGGCACATGGGGCAAAAGATGCATGTGGAGGTCAAGATGCATGTGGAGGTCAAGATGCATGTGGAGGTCAGGATTCATGTGGAGGTCAAGAGGCAGCCTGCGGGAGCTTCTCCTCCTCCTTCCTCTGTGGGTTCCAGGGCTCCAGCTCAGGTGTCCAGGCTTGCTCAGCAGACAGGCATCCTCACCCAGTAGGCCACCTTGCTAGCCCTAGAGTGAATTCTTGATTCATTACATTAGTCAGTAGCCACCGTGACCCTTTTGGTAGCCTTTTGTAAAATGAGTCTTACAACATCTATTACAATTACTAGCCTGAGTTTTGTTACTTATCATACATCGTGGCTTCCTTCATCAGACTATCCATTAAAATTACAGGGTATTAAATCAGAGTTTAAGAAACTAAAATGTACCTTTGGGTTAATACATTTGTGACAGTTTTGCTGAGTAATGTAGCCTTAGTTAAATTTAGAATTTGATCATAGAATTCATCACATTATGATCAGTGTTCATGTATGTTCCCTGCCTGGTCCATTCTAATGACGTAGGAGATGAATGCTCTTGTTGAAAGAGCATGGCTACCTGAGTTCAATCCCTAGGTCACTATGTAAAGTCCACAGAGCTTCCTCTGACCTCCTTTATCTTTTGTTCTCGACAAGCAGAAGCGGCATCTGTAAGTGAGGTACAGCTAGTTCCTTTTTCTACCGAGGACTGCTCCCAGTGATGCCAGAGCCTGTGGCCTCTCCTGCTGGCCTCCAGCTGGCCATGTGTCAGAGGGTGGCTGTAAATCCTCTGCCCCGAATCCCTGAGTACTCATTGACAAACTCCATTTGTTTCTTCTTCAACTAGTGCTGCTGCTGCTCATTAACCACAAGGACTAGAAAGCTTTCTATAAAGGGCCACATGGCAAGTATTTTAGGCTTTTAATCTAAGTAGTCTGTGACCTTCGTTCAGTTCTGCTCTTAGACTACCACAACAGTCCCAGATAGTCCCAGCATACACAGTCATGGCTGTGCTCCAGTAAAACTTCATTTATGCATACTGAAACGTGTATAATATCCACATTATAAAAACATTTATTTAAAACTGTAAGCTGTATTGGCAAGACAGCTCAGTAGGTAAAAGTTCGTGCTGCAAAGTTTCTAATGACCTGAGTCATCGTGATCCACATGGTTGGAAGGAAAGTTTCAATTTCCAAAACTTGTTTCACACACACACACACGCACGCACGCACGCACGCACACACACACACACTGTAATTTTAAGACCAGACATGGTGTTCCATGCTTTTCAGCAATCAGGAGGCAGAAGTAGGAGGATCTCTTGACTTCAAGGTTAGCATGGTATGCATAGTTCCAGGAGAGCCAGGGCTACACAGAGCAACCTTATCTAGCTGTCCCCCAAAAGACTTTAAGAATAAATAAATACAGTGTTAACTGGCTACAGTGATATTTGCCTATAACTTCAGAACTTTGGAGGCAAGGAAAGAGACTCTTGAGTTTGAGGCCTGGCTTTGAGTTATAGAGTTAATTCTTATGTCAAAAATAGTTTTTATCTTTAGAAATATCCTGTACAGTATCCTCAAATGTAGTTCTTTCAGCAGGGTCAAGTTTAGCTGGGCTGCCTTCCACCTGCCTGTGTACTGGAATATTCCTGAACCCCTGGCCGCCTCCTTCTACTTCCCCAGGGCTGGCATTAGGGGAGTGCACCACCACATCCGCGCGTTTGTATTCTAAGAGTATAACTGAAAATTAGAGCCAAATGTGGCAGCTTACATCTCTGCTTCCAGCACGTTGGAGGAGGATTGCAGTGTGTTCAAGACCAGCCTGCGCTACAGTGTGAAACTCTAAAACTAAATAGGGACTGCAGAGATGCTCTTTGGTTGAGAGCACTTGCTGACAGAGAACCTGGGGTTGGGTCCCAGCACCCACGTAACAGCTCACGGCCATCTCTTAATTCTACTTCAGGGGATCTGATGCCGTCTTCTGACCTCCAAGGACTCTACACACACATGGCATATATACATAAATGCTGGCAAAACACTCATACACATACGTATAAAAATCAAATCAAATAATAAAGAAAGTACAAATTAATGCTATTTTCCTCACAGTGCATTTGATTACGACACAGAGAACATGAATTCTGAAGACATTTACAGCTCCCTTAGAGGTGTCACTGAGGCAATCCAGAATTTCAGCTTCAGAAGCCAGGAAGACATGAGTGAGCCGCTGAAGAGGGACCCTAAGAAAGAGGATGGTGACACAGTGAGTGTTTGCATGTCCTTACCATCTGTTACCTTCATGCCTAACATGCCACATCTCGGGAACACGCCTACATTGTAAGCTACTTTGGTTCCCATTGAGAGTGGGGTGGCAGGGTGTGTGTGTGCGTGCGTGCGTGTGCGTGCACACGTGTGTGCGTAGTTGTTGGTTTATTTTAAACTTTGCTTTCGGGGTTGGGGATTTAGCTCAGTGGTAGAGCGCTTGCCTAGCAAGCGCAAGGCCCTGGGTTCGGTCCCCAGCTCCGGAAAAAAAAAAAAAAAAAAAAACTTTGCTTTCTGGTGTGTTCACGCAGAATTCTTTAGAAGCTAGTCTCTCTCCAAGTATTTCCTGAGTATCAGCCACCCACATACTAGTGAGTTTTAGATGTTAGATCTGTAAGAGAGCTGTGCCCTAGAGTTCTTTTTAGATTCCTAACTAAAGATGTTTACTGTGGAGTTTTGGTTTAGAATGTGCCAGAGAGGAAAGTCAAGTGTAGTTTACACTCTGGTGCCAGGGAGTGGAGGCCTCTGTCAAATGAGGAGAGTTCTGTGAACTAATAGCCAGTGTAGAGGCAGCTAGGAACCAGCTTATGTGGTTGAAGATTTAGAAGAAAGCTACTGTAATAGGGGCACTAAAAAAGAAGGGGTACAGACCACAGACATCAATAATGGCCCTCGGCTGCAGGGCGACAGACAGACACAGGACTCAGTTTTCTTTAAGGAGCTGGCCACTGGGACTTTGACCTTGATCCGTGGAGTAGATGGGCAATACAAAATGGACTTTTTAGTTTCATTCTTTTTTCTTGGAAGCGATCACAAGGTAGGGGAGTAGACCTGGGAGAACTAGGAAGTGAGTGTGAAACTCCCAAATAATCAAAAGTATTAGCTTGGAAAAAAATAAGTAGGGGAAAAAAAAAAAGACAGGAGTGGAAGGCAGTCGCAGCATATGAGTTAATCATTGGCCTGAACCTTGAGCCTACTAGATTATGCTTCTTAGCCACACGAGTCTCATGGTAGAAGTTTATGTTTTCCCTATATTAATTATAGTAATAGCAGTCTGCACCATCAGTTTATGTGGTCCAAACAGAATGTTATAACCTACTTATCTGACATGTGATACTCTTTGTTATTTAACTGGTTTCCTTTGCTTCGGTACATCAGTAGGTAAGTTTTCCTTCTGCCTCTTTCCTTAAGCCATCCCTTCATTCCTGTTAAGCACATATCCTGTTGCTCAGTATCCACAAGCTGCAGTATTTCAGCACAGGAAGGGCTGTGCTGCTCCAAAGGATTCCCCACCTGCCTTTTCTTTCACTTCATTTTCCCTGGACCATAAAATGGTTGTCAGAAAGTCTTACCACCCACGTCTAAGGTTCCCTGTCCTAGACCTGCATGGATTTGCTGCAGCAGTAGTAAAGAATGTTATTACTTCTTTGAAAATATTATATAACCAAGGCTGTGCCTCCAGTAGCGCCAAGAGCAATGCTTGGTTTATACTGGGTGCACACAGACTGCATAAAGGATGGAGGATGTGGGGACGGTTCCCAGCTGCCAGCGTGGCCTGCAGTCATTCCGTTGATGCCGAGGATTGTGTCTCTGGTGATAATGCTTTGGATGTTAGTATTTGTATTAATATTGGTGTTTGGACAAGGGTGTTAATGAATCTCAACTCTATTAGCATCCTCTTTTTTTGTTTTTGGTTTTTGTTTTTTTTTTTTTTTTATAGATTTATTCATTATGTTTACAGCGATCCACCTGCATGTCTGCCTGCAGGCCAGAAGAGGGCACCAGATCCCATTACAGATGGTTGTGAGCCCCCATGTGATTGCTGGGAATTGAACTCAGGACCTCTGGGAGAGCAGTCAGTGCTCCTAACCGCTGAGCCGTCTCTCCAGCCCAATTAGCATCCTCCTAAAAGTTATATTTCCCATTAAACCTTGTCCTTTGGGAAGAAAAGGGCATAGAAATAAAACCTGAAAGTTGCTACTAAAGTAGTTCATTATTCAAAGGTAGTATAGAGTGGCAATTTGGAAAAAAATGTTTTATTGATTCTTTGTTGGTTTCACATCATGCACCCCAGTCCTTCTCATCTCCCTGTTCCCTTATATCTGCCCTTTACTCTTGCAGCGCCCCCTCCAAAATAAAACACGCACACAAACAAGTATGGAAAATGTCAGGGAACTGTAGTGTCACAGTGTGTCCTACAGTGTATCCCTCTGTCTACACATCTTCACATTAAATGGTTATCGCAGTGAGTCATTGGTCACAATCACTATTGGATCCTCACTGGACCTCTTCCCCCCATAGCATGGAGACACAACCTCAATTATGCTTCCATAATGAAGGTCTCTGTGTCTTCAGCTGGCGTGGAGAAGCGGTTGCTAATGTCTATGTTACTTGGTTGAACCATTGGCAAGGATAACATCATTGCAAGCAACACTGTGATGGTTTTCTTGCCTCTCAGCTATGGTTTCTTCAAACTTTCTCATTTTGAATATATATTGTGTTATATATTTTTATAATATGTTTGAATATATATATTGTAACCGTGCTGGTTGCCACTAATTTCTTTTTAAAGTATTGTTACCTTTGTTTGTTTTTTTAAATTTTCTTAAAAGCCTGTGTACTTGTAGAAGCCAGAAGTGGGTGTCGGATCTCCCTGGACCAGGAGTTAAAGACAGTTGTGAGTCACCATGTAGGTGCTGGGAACTGAACCCAGCTCTTCTAGCCTGAGCTCTTAACCATTAAGCCATTTCTCTATGGCCTTAATTTTCTTCTTTAATAAAGGTTTGTTTGGGGGTTGGGGATTTGGCTCAGTGGCAGAGCGCTTGCCTAGGAAGCGCAAGGCCCTGGGTTCGGTCCCCAGCTCCGAAAAAAAGAACCAAAAAAAAAAATAAATAAATAAAATAAAAATAAAGGCTTGTTTGTTTATATGTATGAGTGTTTGGCCTGCATGCACGTGCACCATATGCATGCATTCTTGGTGCCCATGGAGGCCAGAAGAGGCATCTGATCCCCTGAAACTAGTATCAGATGGCTGTGAGCTGCCACGTGACGATAGCAAACCGCACTTGGGTCCTCTGCAAGAGCAGTGAGTGCTCTCGTCCACTGAGCCACTTTTCCAGTCCTATGGTTACCTTTTTTCTATTTTTTTTTTTTTTTGGTTCTTTTTTTTTGGAGCTGGGGACCGAACTCAGGGCCTTGCGCTTCCTAGGCAAGCGCTCTACCACTGAGCTAAATCCCCAACCCTGTAATTTTTCTTAATGTATGAGTGCTGTGTCTTAATATAAACCTGCACACCAGAAGAGGCCATCAGAGCCACCCTGTGGTTCCTGGGAATTAAACTCAGGACCTCCTGAAGAGCAGTCAGTGCTGTTAACCACTGAGCCATCTCTCCAGCCCTTGTTATTACCATTCTTAAATAGCCTCTTGAACATTAGAGAAACATCATTTGTTAGTCCTGTTTTTAAGATTAGCTTTATTTTATTCATGTGTATGTGTGTGAATGTATTCACTATGTGGGTTCCTATAGAAGGCATTGAGTCTCCTGAGACTAGGGTTCTGGGTAGTTATATCACTTAGTTCAGGGGCTGGGAATTGAACTCAGGCGCTCTAGAAGAACAGGAAACTTCTAAGTCATCTCTCCAGCTGCCAAGAAACATCTTCTTAGAGTATGAAGAAGGTATTAGTAATGAGATAACTAACTTTCTCTGTCCTCCTCTTCCTTCCATTAGGTATGCAGTGGTCCTGGGATGTCAGATCCAAGAGCAGGAGGCGATGCCCCTGACTCCAGCCAGCCAGCTCTTGATAATAAAGCATCTTTGCTGCACTCAGTGCCACTCCACTCCTCTCCGCGCTCCCGTGACTATAACCCATATAACTACTCAGACAGCATCAGTCCCTTCAACAAGTCTGCCCTCAAGGAAGCCATGTTTGATGATGACGCCGACCAGTTTCCTGACGGTACGTCAGGGGTTACAGTGCATTTTGGAGGACTGGTTTAGTGAAACAAGTGGATCTCTTTGCTCTTTTATTGTAACTCTTTAAAGCATCCGGACTTGGGGAATGGGTATTCGTTACTTGTTACTGAGACAAAATGTTTAACAACCTCTCCTTAAGGAGGCTTACAGTTTCAGATCAGAACCATCACAACCACAGAGGCATGGTAGAGGGAGCAGGAGGCAGCGACTCACATGATCCATGGTCAGGACACCCGTGAATCTAGATGCTTGCCTCACCTTCTCCTTTTTGTCACTGTGGAGCTCTGGCCCGTGGATGGTGCTCCCGTATTCAGAGTGGATCTTCCTTTTCATCTAAACTTCTCTGGCCCCAAATGTATGTTTCCATCATGATTCCAAATCTCCTCAAATTGGCAATATATTCACTTCACTTGTGGGTGTTTATTTATACTACTGAAACTGGCTTCAGTCTCAAGGTCTAATGGTTACTAATCTGCATAGCTGGTTGGATGGTTACTATTCTCTTAAGTAAATGTTCCTTGTCACCTCTGGAAAAGAATAGTTGTCATTGTACACTCTCCTCCTCCGATCACAGTAAGCAGTAAGGCACAGCCAGGAGACAGGAAA
Organism: Rattus norvegicus; assembly: GCF_021556685.1. Classification (NCBI taxonomy): domain Eukaryota; kingdom Metazoa; phylum Chordata; class Mammalia; order Rodentia; family Muridae; genus Rattus; species Rattus norvegicus. The sequence continues at coordinate 121,586,731 of NC_141541.1, forward strand.
CATGAAAGCACAGACTATTCCGAGTGAGGTAGATTTGTGAGGGTGGGTGCCAGACCCCCTGTAGCTGGGGTCCAGACAGGCGTGAGGTGCCAGTGCTCTCCCTAGGCCATCTCTTCAGCACAGGCTTTTTACTCCAGTCCTGGGCTGGGGAGCCACTCTCGCAGAGGACTTGAATTCAGTTCCTAGCACTCACTTGGTAGTTCATAACCATTCAGAACTACAATTCCAGGGCTCTGGTACGCTCGCTCTTCTGTCCTTTCAAGCATGCATGTGATACACTTGCACACGCTCAAACCTTCAGACACATGAAATAACATTTTAAGGAAGAAAAATCAGAGTTCCAGTGCTATGTGACCTTCTATGATAAACTTGAAATTCTCCCTCTCAGGGCCATACATGCTATGTATGACGCAGTCACACGTGCGTACACACACACACATACACACGCACACACACACACACACACACACACTAAATAACACTTTTTTGTAAAGACATAAACTAACCATAATTATGCATGCCTAATGAAGATTTTGGCTCTAAGTATTTATAAAATAGAAAAGACAAATCAAAATGCTTTGCCAAGACTGGAGGCACAGTTCAGCTGTGGAGAACACTCACCGACTGCTCTTGCTAAGGACCCAAGCTTGGTTCCTCGCACCTACATCAGACAGCTCACCATTACCTGCAGCCCCAGCTCTAGGGAATCTGATGCCATCTTCTGTCCCCTGAATGCATTTGCACACAGCTAGCATACGTACACACTCCGAGATGGACACACATACACATACCAATAGATAAAAATTGTAACTAAAACCCAGCCCCTCTTTCATAACAATTGGTCTCAATGTGACTCTGAAACATAAAGAAAATTATATTGGCCAGGTAGGATAGTAGGGTAGTATGTGCCTTTAATTCCACCAGTCACAAGGCTGAGGCAGGTGGATTTCTTGAGTTCAAGGCCACTCTGTTTTCTGTAATGAGATCCAGGACAGCCAGAACTACTTAGTGAAACCCTGTCTTGGATGGATGGATGGATGGATGGATGGATGGATGGATGGATGGATGGATGGATGACGAGTTAAAAATAAAACCTTTATTTTGACTCTTTTCTAAAATTTAAAAAGCAAACCTAATAGCTCTAATTGATAGTTGCTGTCCGCTGAAGCATTCTGACCCATGGAAGGAATGATAGGATTAGATTATCAACAGTTTTGACTCCTAAACTAATTGCTTCAGAGGCAGTCAATGAATGGCTCAGCCCACGGTTGAAAGATTGCTGGAGAAGCTGACGGTGATCAAGCTGTAACCACTTAAGTCACTGGGAGTGGAGTGTGCAGACACAGCCTCCTGGGGAAGTGCTCGCTCAGCAGCATTAGGAGGACAGTGCAGAAGGGGTGCAGAGGGGCCGAAGGAGTGACTCTCTCACTGAGGTCTGGGACGGGTACTCCGGGATCCTTGCTCTGTCCTCTCAAGTGGTTTTGTAGTTGAAAATGTGTAAAGCACATTGCTGATTCGGGGATGGCAACTGAAAATTAATGTTTGTTCTTGCAACCAATGATAATTGTGCCTCTTTGTGTTCTAAAGTCATCGTCTCCATACCTCAGAGTCGTCCAATACAATTACAAAATTCATATTTTATCCTTTTGACAGATCTCTCCTTAGACCATTCTGACCTAGTTGCAGAGTTGTTGAAGGAGCTATCTAACCATAATGAACGCATAGAAGAAAGGAAAATTGCCCTGTATGAGCTCATGAAGCTGACCCAGGAAGAATCGTTCAGTGTTTGGGATGAACACTTCAAAACAATATTATTGTTACTGCTTGAGACCCTTGGGGATAAAGAGGTAAATTGCAGGATATATAAACTGTATTCTGCCTGCCCTGCTGAGTATTCATTTATTTCTATTTGGTGGAGGACTAGGAGTCACACCCAGGTCCTTCTCAGCCCTTGTTACCTGGCTTACCTGCTGATCAGCGTATGCATGCTGATGGCATGATGGACAGATGGACGGATGGAGCGAGTGGTGGACGGAAGGAGCGAGTGAGTGAGTGGTGGACAGAAGGAGCGAGTGGTGGAGTGACGCTCCACTGCTGGTCTCTGCATATCATTCTCACTCTGAAGTTCTGTTTCTTTCAAACATTTTTAAGAAGTTCCTGGTACTTAGAAGGAGATATGGTAGACTGTATCCCACAGAAAAATGAGGAATACTTGTACATATTTAAATATGTTTTCAGGTGTAAGAATTCCTTTCATCATCAAATGTTATTCCTTTACTTATTTTAGTCCCAGTGAAGCTGAGCACTTAGGAGGCCAAGGCAGAAGAATCGCTGCAGGTTCGACAGCAGCGTGGGTGTCAGGGCGACCACCAAGTCCCGCAGCCATGTGCAGGACTCGCTGCAGAGCCTGTACTTGTCTGAATTTTAGCTTACAAAGCATACAATTTTTCCTTTTCCTTTTTTCTATCTCATTTTTGGTGCCTCACTGTAAAGTCATGGGTTTCTCTTCTCTTCTCCACCTCTCTTTTTTCAGTAGGTTCCAGAGATTTTAGCTTGCCTGTCCTATTTTATTTTGTTTCGTTTTTCTCTCTCAAACTCTGATAATATGGTCTTTAATATGGTCTTAAGCATCAAAAGACTAGAATCTTTCTTTTTTGAATCTGCATGTGGGACTCGAGTGCCTACTGCTCTTGAACCAGACCCACACTGAAGGCCAGACCCCGCACTGGACCACTCACGGCTGGCTCTGACTCCAGTTCCACATCCTATGCCGCTAGCCCCTGAAGGCACCACTCGCATGCACAGAAACAGACTTACAATTAAAAATGAGATATTGATGGAGTAGCAAATACCTGTAATCCCAACATTCCGCAGTTGGAGGCAGCAGGATTACAACTTTGGGGCCAGCCTGGGCTTCATCGCAACTTTAAACCCACCCTGTCTCCCAAGAACAGTAACAAAGGCAAAAGTGATTAAAGAGCTTTCAGCATAGACGGTGCACTGTGCACCATGTCCATCATACAGTGTCCCTCCTCCCAATCTTACGATGCTTACAGAAATTGAAGATGTGGAAAGATTTTGTACCATCCAAATATTAAAGCCATTTAAATGTTTCTTCTTAGCCTACAATCCGGGCCTTGGCGTTAAAAGTTTTAAAAGAAATCTTAAGGCATCAACCAGCAAGATTCAAAAACTATGCAGAGCTAACTGTCATGAAAACATTGGAAGCACATAAAGATCCTCACAAAGAGGTGAGTGACCAGCACGCTCAGCGACTGTCGCATTATGATGATGATGGGGTCACATGAGCCGTGGAAGCACTTCCCAGGAAGTACTCTGGTGGGGAGGGGGTTAATTTTATTTATCTTGTATGTTTGCATGTTGATGTGTGTGAGCATGTCAGTCCTTTCCTTGCTCCTTTATGTGTCCTCTGGGAATTGAACTCAGGTCACCAGGCTAGTGTGACAAGCCCCTCTACCTACTGAACCATCTCGTGTCCTTGGTTTTGCTTGAAGTTCACTATGTGATCTAGCTGACCTCAAAGCAAATCTCTTTCCCACCCCATTCCCACCCTGTCCCACTCCACCCGCACTTCAGTTTCCTAAGCGCTGGAATTGCAGATGTGAGTGGACACTTCCAGTTAACAGTGCCCTGCTTAATCATTTCCTGTGTAAAGCCTTGCTACTTGATACAGTGCTTGATTAAGATGTGAGCATGGGGCTGGCCAGTGGAGTCAGTCAGAAGAGTACGCATTGCACAAGGCTGAGAGCCTCAGTTTAATTCCCAGAACCCACATGAAAATGCTGAGTGTGGTAGTCTAGTCTAATCCCAGGTCCATCCCCAAGGTTGCTGATTAGCTGACCTAGCTGAATTGGCAGATTTCATGCTAATGAGAGGCTCTTTCTGAAGAAATAACCTGGGGACTGGCAAGATGAAAACACTTGCTGCCAAGACTTATGACATGCATTTGACACACACAGTAAGAGGAAAGAACCAACTCTTGCAAATTATCCTGAGACTCCCATATACACCCAGGGATACACACATACATACACACACACACACACACCAATATAATTTAAATTTTTATTTTGGAATAGGATGGGTGACTTCTGTGGAATGTCACCATCTCTGGCCTCCACATACACATTTGTGAGCATGTGCTATATCATGTAATACATGGAGACCAAGACCATCCCATCAAATATGTCCAGGGTAATTCATCCAATTTCACTTTCTCCGGGTTGCTTTCATTTTCTAAAAATTCACCAGCCTGCACTTTCACACAGCAATAAGAATTTGCTGTTTAAATAACAGATGAAAATAACAAATTATCATTTTTTTAAAATTTCTTTTAAAAGATTTGTTTATTATTTAAAGTACACTGTAACTGTCCTCAGACACACCAGAAGAGGGCATCAGATCCCATGCCAGATGGTTGTGAACCACCATGTGGGTGCTGGGATTTGAACTCAGCACCTCAGAAAGAGCAGCCAGTGCCCTTAACTACTGAGCCGTCTCTCCAGCCCCACAAACTGTCATTTTTGAGTGTGAATCACCTACAAGACCTTTGTCTCTCTTACAGTTTTACTCAGTAGAATAAGAGCCGTGTAAACCTCTTCCTTACTTGATGCTCTTGACATTTTCTTTCCATACAAAGCACAGTGGGCTCTGCTCACCATTACTGCCTGCATTTAAAAGTATTCATATTGCCATTACATGAGATAAAGCAAAACAAATAAATGCATAAAACCATGGGACTGTTTTTGCTAACAGTGAAAGAACTTAAGGAAGAGAGACAGACAGTGGAGCCCAGTGCTGACAGCTCTAGACAGTTGCTAGTCTGATCTTAGCTCCTTTCCTGTGTTCATCTGTTTGCTGCAAGATTTTCAGTGCAAACCCAAAGTATCAAGTTAAATGCTTAAGGAAATCTGTGCTTAGGATTTACATTTTTCTCCTAGCTGGCTTTCCCTTTTGTTCTAGGTGGTGAGGTCTGCTGAGGAAGCTGCCTCCGTGTTGGCTACTTCCATTAGTCCAGAGCAGTGCATCAAAGTGCTTTGTCCAATCATACAGACTGCTGACTACCCAATTAATCTGGCTGCAATCAAAATGCAAACAAAAGTGATAGAGAGAGTGTCCAAGGAGACCCTTAACCTGCTCTTACCAGAGATCATGCCAGGTCTAATACAGGTAAGCTGCAAGGCTCAGACACGTAGCCAGGATGTGTGTGGCCTTCAGTTATTCTACATGGGTTTCAGGCAACACTAGTTGCACAATCAAGTCTGCAGTGCTCAAGACAAAGATGTTGCTTTGCGGGTGTAGGTGGGTCGATTTACCTATGGTACAAAATAGGTAGCTTAAAGGTGCTACATATCGATCTCTGCAGTACAGGATTTGCTGGTGTTAAATATGTACCAGAGTGTTGCATAGCCATCACTACTGTTCATGGTCACAACTGCTCGTCATTCTACACTAGAATTCTGTACCTACTAAGGAGTAAAGTACAGTTCGCCTAACCTCCATCCAGGTTCCAGTATCTTTATTGTTTCTGATTATTATAGATCTTTCATATATGTAAAAACCACAAATATTTGTCCTCTTAATAATTTGTAGTTTCATTAATTTTTTTTTCTTTTTTCTTTTTTTCGGAGCTGGGGACCAAACCCAGGGCCTTGCGCTTGAGTTTCATTAATTTTATACCAGATTTTTACTCCATCTTTTAGGAATTTCCATGTTTATCCATCATTAAAGTAAATGTTTGGGTTCTGCTTTTCTTTCCGCTCTTTATTACTGTAACTATTATAGTACTGGTGTCCATCGACCAACAGAAATCTATTGTCACATTTATCTTGAAAGTGATGGGGCTGGAGAGATGGCTCAGCGGTTAAGAGCACCCGACTGCTCTTCCAGAGGTCATGAGTTCAATTCCCAGCAACCACATGGTGGCTCACAACCATCTGTAAAGAGATCCGATGCCCTCTTCTGGTGTATCTGAAGACAGCTATAGTGTACTTATATATAATAAATAAATAAATCTTTTAAAAAAAAAAAGTGATGATACTGATTAACACCATGGATGTGCTGTGACCATGACTTTGTCACTTATCCCAAGCAGATAAACGTTTTAGCAAAAATGGGATTGTATTTTGCAGTATAGCTACATACTGTAAAACTTTGTTAATATTCTAAAATGTAAGTTTAGCAGCTGAACAGTACCACATAGTGTATATATTGAGTCTTTTTAAAAGACAATCGGTAGTTTATTCTCTTGCTTTTATAGTGCTTTATTTTCTACTTTACCCGAGCTTTATTGCTCACGGTGTTTGCACAGGGCTGTGTGTGCTTTGGTAGTAAGCACGGCCTGTACATGGTATGTAAACTTTATACACAGCGAGTGCTGAAGTAACATTTCTTCAATGAAGCCTTGGGATGTGCAGCTGTTATTTGCCCAGAGCTCTGCAGCTCCGGGTTCCCTCGCTTGCTTACTTGTTTGTTTGTTGGTGGTTTTGAGAGACAGGATTTTACTCAGTAGCTCCATGCTGACCTCAAACTTGTAGCTGTCTTCCTACCTCAGATTCCCAAGTGCTGGGATTATAGGCTTGTACCTAAATCTATAGGTATGTGCCTCAATTCTGATTAGTTCGATGCAAAGCCTTATGATACATAACTACTGAGAACCAATCAGAAGAGCACAAGAACTGTGGAGTGAATTGAAATTAGAGTTTGTGTATTACAAACCTTTAAAGTTAGAGTATATAGGTAGTAGGGCTAGAACAAAGAGCAATAGCAGTGCATAGCATTTGACTATCTGTGCATGATTCACACAGAAATTATCCCCGCAGCAGCCAGGATTGCGGGGAGGGGGGGAGGGGGTATGATTGAATGAATGGATGGACAGACACAGTGGTAAATACCTTTAAATCCCAACACTTGGGAGGTAGAATTATGTTCAGCTCCATGAATTCCTGGCTGGCTTGAGAATAGGAGAACAATTAGCTAGATAGTGGTGGCACATGTGCAGAGACAGAGGCAGACACAGGCAGGTTTTGAGGCCAGCCTGGTCTACCGGGTTTCAGGACAGCCAGGGCTACACGGAGAAACCCTGACTCAAAAAACAAAACAAAAACAAAAAAAGAATGGGAGACAAAAATTATAAATTCGTGGGGCTGGGGATTTAGCTCAGTGGTAGAGCGCTTACCTAGGAAGCACAAGGCCCTGGGTTCGGTCCCCAGCTCCAAAAAAGAGAACCAAAAAAAAAAAAAAAAAAATTATAAATTCGTATCTGGTAACAGCCAGAACATATGTAAAGGTATAATCTAACTTAACAATAAGAGAATGTTTTCAATGGACAAAGGACATTTCTAGGACATTTCGGTAGACAAGATACACAAGTAAAACAGCCAGCAAACAAGTGGAAAAGTTGGTTCTCATTAGCCCTTATGGAAATGCTCATCAAAAACACAATGGGAGGCAGGGGGGAGGGTGGGGTAGCATAGAGAGAGCTCAGTGGTTATAACAGTGCACATCTCTCCCTACTCACCCACCCCCATACACACACACTCTTTAATTATTATTCTGTGTATATAAGTGTTCTGTGATTGCATACGTCTGTGCACCACATGTGTGCTGATGTCTATGGAAGTCAGAGTCATTGGATCCTTGGTAACTGGTGTTTTAGATGTTTCTAAGTTACCATGTGGATGCTGAAAACAGGGACCAGGTCCTCTGGAAGAACAGCCAGTGCTCTTAACCACTAAGCCATCTCTCCAGCCCCTCTTGCAGAGGACCCAAATTCAGTTCTCAGCACCCATATCAAATTGCTCATTACCACCTGTAATTCCAGCTCCAAAAGGATCCAATACTCTCTCTGGCTGCGACAGGAGCTGCATTCCTGTGTACAAACTCCTTCTTAAACACACATCCACGGAATTAGAAATAAAAGTAAACTGAGAAAGGATGGAAGGAAAAAAGCAGCCACAGTGAAGGGCTGGTAAAATGACTCGGTGTGTAAGGCACAAGCCAGAGGACCCGAGAGCCCACATCAAAGTAGGAGAGATCCTGCTCTAAAACCTTGTTGTAGTTTGAGTAGTGGCCCTGAAGATACCTGATTCTACTGTAACTTATAGATGCTACCTTTTATGAATACTGTTTGCCAGTATTCATAAAATAGTGAGGTATGCTGAGGGTGAAGCAGCCCTCTTTACACTGCTCTCCACCTGCAGTCATAGGTCTCATAGTTGGGCGAGGCAAAGAGAGTTACACACATCACAGACAGAATGGAGAAGACAGTGAATGGAGACAGACTCACATGCAGTGGCCTGTAAGACCGGGAGTTTGAGTTTTAGATTAAGCTGTCACAGAGAAAGACCTCCCGATCATAGCTCTGATGCCATGCCTCCTAAGTTCCTTCACAAGTTTCCCCAACCAGAATGAGCCCATACCTCATGCAGCTCCCCAGCTGGCCCTGCCTACCGCCCCCTCCTCTTCCTCCCTCCTCCTCTTACTTCATGTGTTCTTGTTTTGACTTTTGAAACAGGATCTTACTATATATCTCTGGCTGTCCTAGAACTCAGCCATCTCTCTACCACCTTGTCCGTCCTTTTTGAGATTGAATTTCATATAGCCCACACTGGCCTTGAACTTGCTATAGAGTTTAGGGTGACCTTGAACTTGTGATCCTCCTGCCCTCTGCCTTCTCAGTGGTGAGACTAAAGTCGGGGGCCACCATACCTGTTTTTTGCAGCGCTTGGCACCACATCCCAGGTCTTGTGTGACCTAGACAAGCACAGCCCCAGCTGAGCTTCCTCCTCACTCCATCTTCTCCAGGGTCCCAACTAGCTTTCCTCCTTCTTTAGCTTCCCATTTATTTCTTCACAAAGTATTTTCTGAGTTTTGTTTTCCACCCAGCTCTCTCCTGACCATGGGGCTCAGGAGCTCTTCTAGAAGGGTCCTTTATATCTCCTGGCTCAGCATTGTTCGCCTGCTCACGTGGCAAGCCCTTCAGTATTCGAATGTCAATACAGTACTGTTTGAGGTTCTTACAGTTGGAAAGTCACCTGGTGGGAGGTGGTAGGAAGAACTAAACAGCATTTAGGTCTGAGTGTGCCACTCAGTGGACCTGAATTCATTCAGAGAAAACAAGCCTAAATTTACAGTACTATAGTGTAGTAAAATCGGGGTTATGCTAAATGGATAAAATTAATTCATATTATATAAAGATTATATAAATTGAATATTTATACCTTTATTATGAAGAATTTCTTTTAAAGAAATTGATAATTTTACTGTCCTTTTAGATAATATGACTTTAGTAGAGACGGACTCATAGCTTGGTAAAGTGTTCATGTATACGTAGTTAATACCTCCTGTTTTGCCCACCCATGGGATTTAATATTTCATGAATAAATGCCTAGGCTAGAAGCTTTGCTTCTTCCTGACCAACTCATAATTTAATTGTCCACTTATTCTATTCTAAATCATGCCATGTGGCTGGTCCTTAGTTCATGATACTTCTTCTATGTCTGGGGTGAATCTTCCATAGCTAACTCAAATTCAGAACACATACACACACCCTGCCCCTGCCTCCCCAATGTCCCGTCTTCTATCACTGCCTCAGCACATTGGCCAATAGCTTTATTATTTTTTTTTTGGACAGGTGATGCTTCCATAAAATAAGTTAAAGGATTCATTGTACATATATATTTAGATAATTGATTTTATATTTATGAATAGGATTTCTGTGGACTCTGGGAGAGAATAAGGGTGTATCCAAGCATAAGGGAAGTACATTATCTAGACTTTGTGAAGGTAATTTAAAGACTGGGGCAAGCTGGGTGGTGGTGGTATAGCCCTCTAATCCCAGCGGAGGCAGAGGTAAACATATCTGTGAGTTCAAGGCCAGCCTGGTCTACCAAGTGAGTTCCAGGACAGCCAGGGTTATACAGAGAAACCCTGTTGAGAGATGGGAGATTCAGGGGTGGGGGGATGGGTGGGGGGTGACAGGGAGGGCTGGGGCTAGGTTACAGAAAGGCCTGATAGCTCCTTACCAGGTGAAGAGCCGTCGCTCCTCCAGAGCTAATGCTAAAGAGGTTCTCTGGAGGGTCTTACAGGTGGGTGGGGAGGGGCAGGTGCAGGCCTGTAATTTCAAAGAAAGGAGGTGATAAGAACACTGGTGCAGTGTGAGATGGATAGAGAAGAACACTGTACCATTCCTTGTCTGAAGGGTGGAAAGTTGGTGCAGGTGAGAATACATTCATGTTAGACTCTCTTCTGGCCTTCCTAAACTGTCAAAGACACTAACATAACCTCTCTTCCTCAGGGTTATGATAATTCAGAAAGCAGTGTCCGGAAAGCTTGTGTCTTCTGCCTGGTGGCTGTCCATGCGGTAATTGGTGATGAACTAAAGCCACATCTCAGTCAACTCACGGGTAGTAAAGTAAGTCACCCTGAGCTCTCACACTAGCAGCCATGACACTCTGGAACTTACTTCTCTTTGCACATTACAGGGTAAACCTATTACCCAGCTCTCAAACTTCGCTGAGCCTTCTTTTGCCTTTATTTCTCCAGCTGCCTTTTAGCCCTTTCTGCTCCTAAAGAACTACAATCACTGACACCAACAGAGATGGGGATGATTGGGAGATGACAGCAGTTTCCCGCTCCCACACTTAAATCCTGAGGAACCACACACACACAAAACCCCCAGACTGTTCCATTAAGAAAAGATTGTTGGGGGCTGGGGATTTAGCTCAGTGGTAGAGCTCTTGCCTAGCA